>NC_028454.1:36878547-37084202 GCF_000263155.2 Setaria italica | reverse complement strand
GGTGGTAAATGGGTGTACAAAGTCAAAAAGAAGGCGTGATGGGATAAGAGAGAAGATGCCCAATCACCGTGTCATGTCAGCGCTAGATGCCCATGTAGTATGGACCTGCGGTGAACGACTTAACAGTTCATGGACCCAACCCCCCCCCCCCCCCCCACACACACACACCTAGCTGCTAGACAAGGGAGCCCCCCTCAACCTCCCTTGATTTTTTTTCTATCATGGATGGAGGTTTTCTACTGTCTAAAGGTAGAAGAAGGTATCCAAGAAGCAACGAAGAGCTGGAAAATAAAAGGCATGCAGCCATCGAATCATTGCGAGCCATTGCCTACCCATGCCCTTTTCCAATTCGGTGCAATCTCCTCCAGTATGGTGTGTGTGCGCGCGGCAGCAGCGCGAAGTACGATGATTGACACTTCCCTCTCACAACAACGCATATTGTTCAATTAAAAAACAATACTTATTGTTCAGCCTCCCCTATTATCTAATCTTGAATCCGCCCCTGACGGCTGAGACCCGTACCTTTATTCATTAGAGGTTCTATTTATACAAAATATAGCATGTTTTTTCCTCATTACATCAACTCTTTGAGTGGTTTGGTATTTGTAGCCATGGTTTTAAAATTACACGTATGGCTTATATCTTATTCGTTGGATGTTCAATTTATGCAAAGTCTAATATGACTATCTTTTCTTTATTAGGTCGACTCTCTGAGAGAATGTTGCCACTCGTGTGAACTTAGCAACTTTTAAGATGTAGGTGAATCATAGCTCGTAGCTTTTTATTTTAAGGGATATATGATCAACAACGGCTCGTCTCCGGAATAAAAAAATGTTATTTGTCGTGTACTATCAAAGGCTTTTTTTTCACAAGATTTAACAGTTTTAGAATAACGGAAAAAAATACTCCTTTTGCATTTAAATCTAAACAAAGCATCTAGAAGAGAACTTTCTCATCACGCAATGCTGGTAGTAGTCTATTGGCATATATGGCTAAGATAAGACCGTATTCCCCAATGATAAAAGCTTTTTAAAAGTTTTGCGGAAAGGAAGAGAGTGATAAAATAAGCCCATCTGTCCTATTGGCTCTTGGTAATGATAACGCCCGATTTAACAACTCCGCCGCATCGTTACTGGACTGCCGATCGACCCCTCCCGGCCTCTATTAAATCCTCCCCCATCTAGGGTTTGGCCACCGCCGCTCCTTAACCCCGCGTCCTCTAATCCGATTGTTATCTCTATCCTTCATCCGGTCATCCCCATGGCCACGGCGGCGGCGAAGCGGAAGCCGGTGTTCGTCAAGGTGGACCAGCTCAAGCCCGGCACGACCGGCCACACTCTCGTCGCCAAGGTGCTCAGCTCCAAGACCGTCCTCCAGAAGGGCCGCCCAGGCGCACCCGCCGCCGGCCCGGCGGCGCGGCCCACCAGGATCGCCGAGTGCCTCATCGGCGACGAGACCGGCTGCATCCTCTTCACCGCCCGCAACGAGCAGGGTACGATCCCCCCCTCTGTTCGTGTAGTAATCTGTTCTTTTTTATTTGGTGTCATGCGATTTGACTTGACTTGTGAGCAATCCTTCGCCTTTATTTTCTTCGAAACTAGTGCCCTCTTCCTCTGCGTGTAGAAAAGGGAGAAATAAATCAATCAAATTACGAGAAGCTTCATAAAGCGCTTCGAGTTAAACTTCCATTCGTCCATATTTCTTGAAAAAGTATCTCGTGTTTTTCATTTCCATTCCCACAAGAAAAAATACTGTAATTCACATTTCGAACAGGCATGGATACAGCATCTATAGGATAACTTCCATCTTGAGAGTTCTTTTTTAGTTCCGTATGATATCCGCGATCTCTCTTGATCTGTAACTCGGAATGGCATGCTTACTGTTAGCGCCCGATACATATACTACTTTTGAATACGATAGAATCTATGTTACTGTGTCACACCGTTTCTTAGCACTGCAAAAACTTCAGTCTAGTACTCTTGTATGATATAATCTGTAATAGTTCTGTGCTATATGCTCACAGTTTTATCTCCGTTTCGTTATAATCAGTAATGCAATCATCTGAAACTGTATTGTGAGGGTGTCAAGTTTGATCTTAAGGAATAATTACCTCTATCTAATCCCAAATGTTATGGGCATCTAGGATTTTTCTTAGTCAAACGTAAAATCAATCTACATATATTATCAAAATATAAGTACTGTCTTCCCACAGCTTTGGCCATCATGATAAGCATATGAATTGACAACATAAGATTAATGTTACAAAAATTCATGATGAAAAACACTTACATAATTTACAAGTACTTTCTACATGAATAATTAATATTGATATATGTATTTGAAAATATTTTTAGTTTGAAATCTTGTCAATGTGGACATATATTTGGGATTAGAGGGATTGTGATAAATTGAACCTTGAAGGTGTTGATGTGCTGTAAAAAAAATTAGTTTCATAAATGCAGCATCCGCATGGATGTTTCTTTGTATTTTTTCTTCCGTATAACAATAAAAGTGCAACTTATCTATTCCCTAATGGCGACTCTGTCTGCTGCAAGACTCCTGTTTCTCTAAGGTTGTATGTGGTCTTGGTTTTCTCGTGCTATAATATACATTATGTTCTAATTTCACTAAAGATTAAAGAAACACCCCCTTGTTGAATGCTATGAGCTACCCACATTCACCCTGCCTCACCTATCAATCAGATTTCTATGTAAGCATACCGGTACAAGTTCGTAAGTATGTTGTCTCGAGCTGCTTAGAATATTATTACATCATTCTGGACATCTTACTAAAGTGCTCTCTAATCTCAACATGTGATTTTCATTCTGTCTATTGGACTTCATGACATATTTAGTTTTGTGTCCGTCGTGAGAATAACATAAATGAGAAATGAATGTACTTTGCATGCTTACACGTGTATTTATAAGTTTTAGCTAAACTTTGCAGATCCTCAGCTGACATGCATTAGAACTCAAATACTAACAGCTTATCGTATTCAACTATGATTGTTATTATGTCTGGCATGAACGCACAAATATGTGGGGTGATATCTAACAAGAGTACGCCTTTTTACAGTTGATCTGTTGAAGCCTGAAAGCACTGTTATTATCCGCAATGCAAAGATTGATATGTTCAAAGGCTCAATGAGGCTTGCTGTGGACAAATGGGGCCGCATCGAAGTCACTGAACCGGCAAGCTTCAATGTGAAGGAGGACAACAACCTCTCACTTGTGGAGTATGAGCTTGTCAATGTTGCTGAAGAGTGAAGGTCTTGTTGATCGCATTCGTTAACCAGACCGCCTGCTAGTAAAAAAAATCTACTTGTTGAATCAAGAATGAGAATTTGGGAAGATGAAGGAGCTTATGATAGATTGGAGCTGTTGGGTCGAACTAGTGCAAGTTCCTCGTTATCATGCATTTATGTCTATCAATGGATATTAGTTGCTGCAGCGTTGTGGTTGCATGAACAAACGTGCCGTGCTGAGCAGTTAATACGCTAGTGGTTCTTGAGCTCTCCGGAATGGATTGATGCGTGTGAGGGGAAATTTGGTTTTGCATTATAAATTTTCTATTTCAAATACTGTGCTATGATCGTGTGCCCACATACGTCAGCTGGGTGCGTTTTTAACTTGTTAACGAGGTTGCAGACGTTGTGAGCGAATATTTAGTTCGAGGGGTGCTCGGCTACTCGCTTACTGCTCCAGCCTCAGTAGCTAACTTGGTACTAGTATGATGATTTGGCAGACTTTAGAAAACATGATTGAAGGCAGCCCAAAAGTGAAATGTGTATTTTTTTCCTCTTATATATAAAAAAAATGAAAGATAAGATTTGAGGCAGCCCAAACACGAATGCACCAGCTAAAATTTGACAGCTTTCGGTAGAGAGCCGTCCAATGGCCGGTTACGTGCGCCAGCGTACCAATCTGCGTTTCTATTCTACAGCTCCACATCCTGAAACCAGTGGTTCAGATAATTTGCATCCCTAACTTGAGAAGCTACAGCAGCAGTTGAATGTACTATATTCAGAGTAAACCACACAAATCAGCAGAAACTTCATGTTAAATTTATTCATTCCATATCTGCGTGATCAAGCAAATCGTCAAGACCAAAATCTATTAGACACCCGCCAAAGAATCTCAGGAACATTTCTGTAAACGTTTATACAAACTGGAATCCCAGAGCACAAAACATGTTAACTGAGACGCCCAACAAGTACTTTAAACTCATGAGGTGGTAGTCCATAATCCAGACCAGCTACCATCACTGCAGGGCTCCAATAACGACAAATCATCCATCTACAAATAGAAACACAATAACCTGAGCTCCAGCTCTTAACTCACATCATAAAAGTTAACAGCAATAAAAGCTACTTCTGCTGTCTATTTATCATGGACAAAACCAAGGTAACAGAGATGGCAAATAAAAGCATGGGCTAGTCTTCATCCAAGATGACCTCCATCGCACTAATCACAGGCCTATAGAGATATACAATAAAGTCAAGAAAACAAATACCGTACAAAGATAAACATATTTTATTGAGGCTAATAGCCTAGTTATTCACTATTTCTATCAAATTCAACTGGCACAGAGGGCATCCTGTAAGCACATGGAATATTAATAGAACATTGTAATAAACATATGGTATCATTGATGTTTCTTAAAATCAGGCCAGACCTGTAGATCTGAGGTGAAGGGAAAATAATCTGCTAGGTTCCACCTAGATATTGTCACACGTCATCATTGCCAGCTGGGCCAATACAAAAGAATCAGTCTCCTTTTTTAACTCAAATTTGTAATTAATGATGATGTTACATTCAAATTTAGAAACATTTTTCTTTAAGTTAAATTCATGAACAGTTCAACTTCAACAAAACCACAGGCTTATCCACATTTGCAAAAGAAATCCCTCACATGCCAAACATCAATAACAGATTGCCCAAAATGACACTAGGCATACAAATTGTGGCACAAGAGCTCATAGGCCAAATCATTTTGCAAGGATACAAGGAACAGTAAAAAAAGACCTAGCTCAATGCATCACAAGACTTCAGAGGGTTTTTTTTCCAATATTGCGCTGCATGTTTACATATTAATGTAAATGTGTGCACGATACAAGAATTTAGACGCAATTCCATAAAATAAAGATGACAAGCTCTTCTTTCCACAAATCATTCCGACGCACAAACTAGTGATGGAACCTAGCCATCAACAGTTATTAGTGATGGAATCTTTAAAGCTATTCACCTTTTGGGCCCCTGAAGTTCATCTAGTTTCACCTTGACCTACAACAAGGGCCACGCGGAAATATAAGATTGATTTCAACATGAAAACTTTATTATCATATTTCAATTTTGAAATAGAAAATGTGTACGGGTTTCTATGACGGTTATGAGATGAGGACTTGAGGAGCACTAGGAACTGCATGAGTGCCACATTATCCTACCCATGTTCATATAGAAATGTTAAACCATTCATCTAACTAGAAAAATAGGCTATCTTGGGTAATACGTGTTATATAGGGAAAACATGAAAAATATCTAAAGGAATTTAAACCAAGGGCTACAAACAGATTTGAAACTTGTTGGTTCTATCAGGTGATCTGATGTAAGCAATGTATTTACAGTGTTTAGGACAATAGGTTTTTAGGACATCTTATAAAGGATCAAATATTGTTTTGCGCAGAACTACGATACTATGGGTTGTCTAGTCATAGCAATGTGAACTCATATTCATTCAGACCGAATCAAATCCTTGACACAGGAGTAGAAGAATTTGGTTGATGTTCCACAGCAGGACCTTGAATGTAGTCTGTTCGTTTTGATACACAAAATTAACTTCCTTGCTGCTGAAAACAGCATGCTTATGTACCAATATTACCCCAAACAGAAATCAAATTCTTATCACTACTTGAAATGGCCTGAAAAGTCATGCCTATGTATTTTAGTTTTCCAATGACTTGCGAGTAGCGACAAACAGATTTGCTTCATAGTTGTAACTAATCTACTAGCATTAAACAAGGTAGTGACATTGAGACCAGGGCGAATCACCTTCCGAGAGCCAGCCGAATCCCTTGCAAGCCGGGGCGGCGAGAAGCGACGTCATGAGCGCCGAAGCCGTGGCGCTGTGCATGGGCATCAGGGACTCCAGGCACACGCTGCTCATCTCCACCGGCGACCTATGGACCGAAACCAAAAGGCATCAGGAAAGAAATCACCCGGAAATAGCAAAATGGGGGGCACAAAACGACGACGGCTCCACGGACCCAACAAGACCTAAGATCGCGCGTACCTTAGGAGGACGCGGGGGGCGGAGGCGGGCATCCGCCTCGGCAGCGGAGCCGGCCCGGCACGCGAGGCGGCTCTGGCCGCCGCGCTGCGCAGCGACGAGGGCGCGCTGGATCGGAGGAAGGATCTCGCGGCGGCGGCAGCGGCCATTTCGGCGGCTGGTGCGGTGTTCTGCTCTTGCTCTCTGGAGGTGGCGAGGCGCGGCAGGAGAGGAGAAAGATGCCAATAAACCCTACCACCGTGGTGGGCCGGGAGAGGCCGCGGTGGAGCTCTCGTACGTAGATCTCTCTCTCTCTCTCTCTCTCTCTCTCCCCTGCACGAAACTGGGCCGGTCTTTTCTGCATGGGCTACACGAGCAATGGCCCATACCGCGGACGGGGCTGGCCTGGCGCTTCGGCCGGCCGGGTTGTTGTTTCTGTCTGGTTTCTTCGGACGATCCCGTGAGATTTCTGGGTTTTCTTTAGTTCAAAAAAAAAAGCTTTCTGGTTTTTTTTCCGTACGTGATTTGCACGGCAATCTTGCCGAGACGAGCGGTCGTGTGTGGGAGGGGATAGGAACTAGGAGCGTCGCACCAACCTACCTTGTGTGGTCCATGCACGTCAACAACCGGACAGCAAAGTTAAAGCCTAGGCAGGAGAGGGAGAGCGCCTTTTGTGCTGCTGGTAGCTAGGAGTAGCTCCGATAATCCTCCTCGCGCTTCCTATCCATCCTAACTGGCGGCCTAACCAACAGTATTACGTACACTGCAAATAGTACCACGCATCCTAACACAATTATAGGCCCCTCGTTTCAAAAAAAAAAACACAATTATAGTGGAGTAAAGTGGCGAGCGCTGCTCTTCTATTGCTGGTGGTGCTGAACAAGAACAGCAGCTGGCTATGATTGATCGTCCTGAAAAGCACTCTTCAGCCGAACGATCCTGAAGATGGCCTGGTGCTGCGGCCGAGATGGCGTTTAATGGACCGAAGGATCTGCTGCATCAAATTAAAGTGGCAGCAGGTACGCCGTGACACTGGGACGCTGGTTAGTTGGTGTAAGGAGACGGATCCAGGTAATCCAACCAAGTGTCCGACAACAGTCAACAGTTTTATTATGCGCCCTAGGCCGTCAAAATTAATCATGGCCTGCGATGGATGCATGCCCTACCTTTGTCCGCTGAACGAAATCATTGCGCGCGCATTGTGGTGTAGCCGCCGACGAACAGTGAAAAATGTTAAAACTAGAGTCTTGAGTGAGTAATTGAATGAGCAGTGTAATTTTAAATTTTACTCTTCTTGTATATGTGTTAGAAAAAATTAAAAGGGTGCTAGGTCCTCAGGTGTTCGTGCAAAATTAAAGAGTGGGTTTTTTATCAATCATGCCTTCGAGGACGAAAATCTAATTGCTCTTTTTCTTCCCCTTTTGCAGAGTGCCTTCGACCGAGTACGAAAGGTGGGTACACATGATAACGGATTAATGTGCTGCTGGGTTGGTGCAACGACATTAGCAAGATGGATCCAAGCGTTCACCAGTCGGCAGTTTTTGTCACGCGCCCACACAGCAGGAACGTCAAAATAATGGCCTACATGGCTACATGCCGTCGTTCGTCCCTTTGTCTGATGAAATCATTGCGATCTATCCTGGGGGTACGGATGCGACGTGAAAATGTCAACAGTAGCCTTAAACTCTGTGCACATTATGCATGAGAGATATTTGAAGAGGAAAAGTAGCAGTAGGACTAAAGGTACGAAATTCTCAGAAAGAAAAATCATCCTCTACAGTACGTTTGTGTAAAAGATGAAAATAATAGGGTTTTTAACCGTGGAAAAGTCATACATGCACAACAATTTGCAACATATCATCAATCATGCTGCATGCCTTCGATGATGAAACTAACCCTTAGATACCTGTGCACCGACTGATGAAATAATAAGGCTGATAGCATTTTGATCTGCAATACACAGTACACGTACGTCTCATTGTACACACACAACTTATTCATTCATTGGTTGCGTCACCAACGAGGAACGAACTGCGTGTAGTCGTGGACAGAAAGGAGCAGCGCAGCTAGCTCTTCGAGTACTCGCAGCTAGCCCACGCGAGATTACTCTGCGATGGAGCACACGATACGATCACTACCAGTAGTAGCAGCAACACACGTGACAACTCATCATTTACAAACGCTTCAGTTTTCCTTTCATGGAATGTATCGTCCGTTCTGGCGGCCTTCCTCCTCCTGGAAGCCGTTGCCGTTCGAGTTCTGATCCATGGCTCCGTTGCCGAACTCGTCGTCGTTGCCGCCGTACCGCCGGTAACCCGCCGCCGCGTTGTTGCCGTACCTCCCGCGCCTGTCGCCGCCGGCGGGCCGGCCGTACCCGGAGCCGGGGTACTCCTCCTCGGGCCGGGTCCGCACGGGGTTCGACTCGCGGCCGTAGCCGTACCTGCCGGCGTCCACGTCGTAGTAGTAGCGGCCGTTCTGGTACAGCCGCGTGTCGCTCATCCCGTAGCCCCGCTGCTGCCTGCCGCCGCGGAAGGCCGTGTAGTACCACGGCGGCCGGCCCCGGCCGCTGCCGTCCTCCGGGTACGGCTGGACGCCCTCGAGGTCTCCTCCGGCGCCTCCCGCGGGGGCCGCCTCCTCCTCGGCGTCGGAAGTGGTGGTGGCCGGCACGGTGGTCCGCGGCCGGCCCCTGCCGCTGCCGTCTGCCGCGTACTCCTGGGCGCGCTCGCCGCCCACGGGGACCGCCTCTCTCCCGGCACCGGCGGCGGCCGGCACGTCGGTCGTCGTCAGCTTCTCGGCGTTGCGGTGCACGCCGCGGCGGAAGTAGCCCGGCGGGTAGTTCTCCTCGGGGCGGCCGTAGAGCCCGTACCCGCGGCCGCTGCCGCCGGTCGACGGGCGGGAGAACGCCGGCGCCGCATTCGGGTCCGCCGCGCCCGGCGCGGTGCCGCTGGCCGCCGCCGCCGCAGCCTTCTCAGGCTCGACGGCGGCTTCGGCGCGCGTGGTCTTGCTGAAGAAGAAGCGGCCACCGCCCCACGCCTCCGCCGCGACGGCGAGCACGGCCACTAAGGTGATGAGGAAGAGGTGGCGAGCAGGGGACGCCATCGGAGAGCGTCGGTGGCGTGTTGGCTAGCGAGCTACTAGCGACTAGCGTCCGACACCGTGTGGGTTCCCGTGCGCGCCCACTTATTTATAGCCGCTAGCTAGCTGCCGGTCCAGCGACCCAGACCACCGGCTGCGCGGGACAATCGGGTTGTGGCGTCGAGCAGTGTCAGAAAAGCAAATGGGAACGGGCAAGGGCATCTTGGACGGGACGAGATGAAATGAGTGTGACTGTGTCAGTGAGTGAGTGAGGCCTTGTTTAGTTGGCCAATTTGGGAGGTGCCAAATTACTGTTACAGCACTGTAGCACACTGTAGCGTTTCGTTTGTATTTGTGAATTATTGTCCAAATATTGACTAATTAGGCTCAAAAGATTCGTCTCGTAAAGTACAACAAAACTGTGCAATTACTTTTTAATTTCATCTACATTTAGTACTCCATGCATGTACCGCAAGTTTGATGTGATGGGGAATCTTCTTTTTGCATAGTGTCAAAGTTGGAAGTTGGGAGTAACTAAACATGGCCTGAGTGAGTGATCAGGTTGGGGGCGCGGCGGGGAGAGTGAGGACTGAGGGGCAGAGCCGAGAGCGTGCACTGGCGCAGTGTGCATGATGGAATTTGGTGCACGTTAGCCGCCGCGGCATGTGAGATCTAGGAGACACGCATGCAGCGGGCCACGCATTGATGGAAGTCATGGCTCCGCGAGGTATGAACAGGGCAACAGGGGCGCGCGCGGGCGATTTGGGTGGTTAATTTCTCGGCCGTGGGCAGCAGCATCTTGGCAGCGTGAGATTTTTAAATGCGCGTCGCTCGCTCCACATGGCCATTTATCATGAGCTCGAGTTGTTGTCACGCGATTTATAATGCGAATGCTTTGGTTCCAAGCGACGGACGCCTCGCTCGCTCAATAATGCTGGTTTCATCAGGTCTATGACCGGGAGTGCTCACGTGAAGTAGTGCATGCACGTCGTGTTCAGAAGATTAGGCGCGGATTGCCAAGCAGCGATACTAGTTTTATTACAGGATTCCAGTAGAGGACTCATGTCAACCGTCAAGACGTCAGGTCTTGCCAGCACAGATCTCGGAGCGAAAGTGCCTTTCTCTCAGCACGTTAAAGCTTCCCCCTGGGGGGTGATCAGGCGAAGAAACACAGGCAACATCAAGATTTATGGGTACTAGGAGTTCAGGGAACAGAAATACACAGCGCTGGAACCTGCAAGTACAATGCAACTAGTGGCTAAACTGAAATGAATGGTTGCTGCCAATGCCAGGAACTGTACCTATGCCGCGAGACTGAATTCCGGGAAGGTGTCAGGCTTCGGAGCGGACTGCTCGTTACCACGGAGTTTTGTCCCCTGGGCCAGCAAGGATGATCTGCGAACGTTCAGCCACCCAAATTGGTCAGGGATCCGACAATCTCCAATTTACAATAGCACGACACGGTGCAGCAGCCACCCTTGAGCTCAGCCCACTCACATTGCGATCCATGGCGAATCTCCGGGCGAGCATTAGTGCCGAGTTGCATTCTCTGGTTTCGAAGCCCAGCACAAAGCTGAGCTCCTTTCTGGGTTGCCAAAATATTGCTTGGGGGGCAGCATCTCCACCGCCTCTAACACCGCACAGCTGACGAAAAGATAGCATAAATTAGATAGTACAATGGCCTGTGCTTCGGAACACCAGCTACCTACGATGAGTGATCTGGAAGCAATCTCCTCTATATGCTTCAAGTGCTGAAATTGGTTCTACGGAATACCTGCATCGACGAGGAATAGAATTCCTTTGCGATGACAGGCGCTCCTTTAGCGAGTCTCATCCTCAGTCTCCCAATGCAAAGAACGTGAAGAGAATCTGCAGGCTGGGCAACTACATTCACTTGAAGAACACTGACCTACCATGAGGGACAAAATGGTAAGG
The DNA here is from genome assembly GCF_000263155.2 of Setaria italica. Lineage (NCBI taxonomy): Eukaryota > Viridiplantae > Streptophyta > Magnoliopsida > Poales > Poaceae > Setaria > Setaria italica. The sequence goes on along the minus strand of NC_028454.1, from coordinate 37,072,928 downwards.
AAATATATGACGGAATAGCATTTTTTGCATTCTTGACAACCACGCTTTAATAGAGATTAAAACATGGTACAAAAAGGACAAATAACAATAAGGAATGCCCAATCGTGCATTATACTCGGTTTCAGGATTCCTCATAAGAGCCTCTGCATAATCAGCCAATCCTGCAGCTGCTTAATAAAAGTAATGTTAGCAAAGTCACAATTACAAAAGCAGCTAAATAAGTTACATATCCCATCAGGAAACATAGTAACATACCATGGTCTACTGGACCAGCAATCTTTGCGATTAAGATTTGACCACCAAATGTGATTTCAGCTTGGATGTACCACCCAACATCATGTGGTTCAGGAGCATACACTACCTTTGTAGCACCTCAATGTTTAAGCAGCAGCAAGTGTGAAAACATTATGATATCTAGATTATAAAGTATTTTGTAGGATGAGAATAGTTCAACCTGAAATTATTTCTTTCTTGCTTCCTTCAGGTTGTATGCGAAACCACTGGATTGAACCATTTGAAAAATCTATAGATGCATTGTCCCGAATGACTATGTGCAACATTGAACCTAAGGTTTCAAGACCCTGTAACTCATACGAGGGCATATCATTTTCCTCAAATCATCGATGCAGTTCCAACTGATATGAAAGCATAAGTAGAAATCAGTTAATAGCACTAAAGTGAAATTTTTGAAAAGTAAAAAAGGACAACTGAACTCCACAAGTTTACCAAACACACTCAGAGAATAACATGAGCGGTTTTATTTAAATGGGTTTAAAATGTATACCTCTTTCAAAAAGTGAACAGAATCTGAGGATTTTTCAGCAAGTTCATGTAGAACTTGAATCTCGTTTTCGATGTCCATTGCTTAGACACATATTCAGAGACTTGAAACATATTTGGTACTCCATAAGATCCATACGTGATCAAGGAAATGTGCCAGATGTGGAAAAATACAGCTTGCAGATTCAACTGTAGTCTGGTGCAGTAAGCATTTAGATTCTACCTTGCTTGGGCAATGCAGCATTTTCACTCTTCTTGCTTCTTGAATTTTTCTCCAGTTCATTCACATCCTTAAGAGATTGCAAACAGGAAATGGTTACCATATATCTCATTTCAGCTGGAAACATTTTTCCAGACAAACAGCTGGAAACATTTTTCTGATAAACAGCTGGAAACTGAACAAACTGCCAATTAGAAATTAAATCAACCCTTAACACCTCTGAACAGCTACATGTCAGGGGTTTAAGGCTAACAATGTCAGTTAAGATAAACATAACAAGCACAACATAACAAGCATTCTGCTAAAAAAATCTGGAAAATTGGAGTTTTTAGGCGTGGTAGTGGCCTTGCTGCATCTGCAAACCTGTCCAGGTTACAATATCAGAAAAAGGACACAACAAATAAAGCACAATTATGTGCTGCAATTTTCAGAGCTACCTGGGTCTATCCTAATACCAAAATGCCCAATATAAAAAAAATGATTTGGTACAAGGCTGAGATAAAGTGCTTAAGTACAAAATGGAACTGCTATAACAAACATGCAGATCAAAGGCTAACTCCAGCAAGAATTGTGGGAAACCAAAAAATAAAGAGACAGGTCTGCTAATTTGCCGAAAATTAAGAACCGCGTGAGACACAGCACAGAGTAGGCACACGTACCAAGCAAACGCAACAAAGAAAAGGGACTGCTCCTAATAGCATACATCTTGACAACAAACTCACAAGTCACTAGTCCATGAAAATGCTGCTAATAGCAGGACAAGCAACTAGCAGCACAGCCACATGGAAATTCAGCTGAACAATATAACAACCAAGATAATTGGCTTCCAGTCATGTTTAACTATGATTAAATAACAAATATTAATGTAACTACAATATAATTGAACTATAACTAAAATAATGCCCTGGCAATCAACAAAAGAAACTACAAATACCATTAAGTAAAAGACGATGATAAGGACACTTCATGAATGCAAATATGCTGACAGCTTAATGTTTGCTGTTGAGATCAGATGCCAAATACCTGAAACAAAAGGAGACTATTATGTAAGTACATGTGGAAGCAAATATCCACATAGCATTGCATCACAGGGAATGTTAAAAATAGCTACATTGTAAATAAGTAAAATCAAACTTTGGCATTGGCAACTGGAACAGCAAGATGACAAAGCTTAGAACAAGGGCTGACACATTATACAGGAAAACATGCTCAAGATTAAAAAAAATGACTGCGATTTCAATACAAGCCTGAGATAAAATGACTAAGTAGTAAGTCACATTATACAGGAAAACATGCTCGAGATTAAAAAAATGACTGCAACTTCAATACAAGCCTCAGATAAAATGACTAAGTAGTAAGTGAAATGGAACTACAACAAACAAAACACCTAAACAACAATATACTCCAGAATTATGGGACTTGGTCACAAAAAACAAAATGGACTTGACCACCACTTAGCTCAATGCATATACTACAATATCATATCAAACAAGCATAGGCACTACATCACACCACACAACAATTTCATAGGAAAAATCAACAAGATAGACTACAAACTATACCTATCGATGCAGGATGGGTAGTTGGGCAACTGGTCCAAAAGTTGCTAGCCATGGAGTGGTTTGAAAAGTCCGACAAGGAGTAGCGATACAGAGTCCCTTCTTCAAGCTTTTTACAGTGGACATTGGGTACATCAGGTACATCATACAACAGAAAGAAATGGAATGAAGAAGCAGGGATGACTGAGGGGGAAGGTGCTCACTATTTTGACTGCGATGATATCATAGTTGTGACGTGCTCAAAGATGAATGGGAGGAACAAACAAGCTGAAGAAAAAGCATCAAATACATAACAACCAGGCCACAGAGAAGTAAGAGTAGCTAATTAATTGGAATATTCAATTATCTGAAATTCAATTTGCCTCCTAAGACTTCATACAGTGAAGCGATAAGAGAAGAACCCACTATATATAAGTAAAGAATGAAACATGTGAGCAAATCACAATTTCTACGGATGGAAAAATAAACAATATTATCATGAAATCGTGCCACAAACTACATGAACAGTAATAAACAAGGACCTTCAACACATAACACACTTCCATTAAAGATTCGGTACTGACAACAGTCATACAAAAATATACTACAGCACTCCAAGATATAGCAAAACCTAGCCATATTTTGATGCATCCAAACCATAGCAAGACACTAGACTTAGCCATATTTTGATCCTATCCAAACCACAACACTATCTAGACATACACATACATAAGTGGTAAACATCCAAACTCTCCTGGCCAGAATCAGAACCCGACTCCGGTGGCGTTCAGGGGCCGATGGCGGTCCTTCCAGAAGCAAGCATCGGGAGCCAGACGCGCCGATGATCGCATCGGCTCTGACTTGCACCGTTTCAGAACAAATGGGGCGTAGGCTGCCGCATTGGTGACCAGCGGTAGCTCTAGATTCATCTTCTGTTCTGTTGTAGCTGGTTTCAGTGGTGCCTTTTGAGCAACTGGAGGTGGCATAGGTGCTGCAGACAAGTTCACCGCTGATGGATCTTTGCTCTCTTGTGTGTCGTCCGCAACAGTGCTGCCTTCAGCATTCTCCTTATCTTCAGGCTCCCCCGTAGCAGTAGTTGCATCATTGCTGCAAGCAGAGGCCTTTTGCGGGCGACGATTGCGGTTATTCTTGCCTTGGTAAGACTTCCAATGGACGAAATCAGTGCTGCAGACCCATGTCTCCTTGGAGACCTCCATGGAGAGCTTTGGTTCATACATCATCAGAAGGAGGCAATCCGGCAATTCACCGCTCTTCTTCCTCCTCTGTACCACCTGTCCTGCCTCGCCATCTTCAGCTCTGGTTTCTACTTTCTCAACTTCCTGGTTCGTTTCCCCATCTCGTGTTTCTCCTTCCTCTCCATTCTTGGTAGTTTCTTCTTCCTTTACATCATCACAGGATTCTTGTCCTTCCTCTGCACTGTTTGGAGCAACAACGACAGCACAATCTTTCTCCGACTCTTGCTCAGATGAATTCTTCTTCCCCTTCCTCGACGCCATCAGCACCTTAGGCTCCGCAACGAGATGCTCTTGTTCAATCGAGAAGCTCCACCTCCGGCCATCTCTATCAATGGAGAAACTAGCCCTCCTTGAATCCTTCAAGCTTGAGAAGCTAGACCGCCGTGCCTCTGTCTCAGCTGAGAAGCTGTGTCGCCTGCCAACCCTATCGCTGGCCGATGAGGCCCTGCTGCTAGTACTGACTCGCCTCCTGCTACTCAACCGTCGCAATTTGTTGCGGTCCTCCTTCAGAGCTGCCGAGGGAGAGTAGTTGCTGATTGACCTCCTCCCCTTCACTTCTTCCTCAACTTTTTCTTGTGCCGGAGCGTCTTCCTCCTTATTGACCACCAGCTCCACCACGCCAGGCCCTTGGTTTTCTGCCACTGTGTCTTCTCCCAATGAAACCTCCAAAGCAGCATCTTTCCGAACAATCTGCGCTTCCTCTACCACTACTGTGCGGGAACCATCCTTCTCTTCTTCAACAAGATCTCCACATTTAGAGCTCTCTTCAGCTTCTGCCTGTGCTTGATTTGTCTCCCCTGCTTCACCACCACCACACTCTCCGCAGTCCACTTCTTGGGCAGAAACAGCTGAACGACGGGCTTCATCTCTGCATTCCTCGGGCTCAGCAGCCTCAGCCTCATCCTCCTCATCCTCTTCTTCTTCCTCATCATCGTTGACGCCACCAGCCACCTCATTGTCCATCTGCTCCACGGTGGCTGCGGCTGGAGACCCCCAGAAGCGGGTGGCGAGAGCAGCCATGCGGACTGGGTCGGAACGGCAGCGCATTAGCAGCAGCGCGTTCCTCGGGGGGATGCAGACGCTGACTCTCCCTTCTTCCTCCTTCCCCACCACCAAGATCTCATCTTTCTTCTCCACGTCTACCTCCCCAATCATCACGGCCTTCTCCTCCTCCTCGACATCCCACCCTTCCATGACGAGCCCCACCTCCGACGTCCTCATCTCCTCGGCTGGCACAACAGCGGCTCCCTTGCCGACCTCATCATCCTCCTCCTCCTGGATCGCCATGAGGCACCTCGCCACGGCCGCGCCGCACAGCCAGCTGCCCCCAGCCGGTGCGCGTTGACGCCGCTTCTTGCCACCGTGTGTGTCGGCGGAGAGCGCGCCTCGCTCGCTGGCCCCACCCGGCCGAGAAGGCGAGCAGAGCGAGCGGCCGCCGCAGGAGCCGAATGTCTTAAGCGCCTCGCATATGTTGACCGGGATCTGGTACACCCAGCCCTGGTTCTTGCCCTGGGGCCCGTCTCGGTCGTCGCCGGCGCGGCGGAAGCTGGCCTCCGCGCTCCCACCGCCGCCGACCCCGCCGCGCCTGGAGCGGGAGCGCAGCGCCGCGGCGGAGGCGTGCTTGGCCTTGCGCTTGCCGCCCTTGACGCGGACCTGGCCGATGCAGGTGACCTTGGGAGAGGACGGCTCGGCGGGCTCGAACCCACCCCGGCCGCGGCGGCCTCCGCCTGTGGACCCCGACGGGAACATGGGGGACTGGCCGCCCTTGAGGCTCCCGCTGTTGCGTAGGCGGCGGCTGAGCGACGGGTGCAGTGGCGGGGCCGGCACTGCCTCTGCTCCGGCGCCGGCACTGCCGCGGCCGGGGCTGAGGAGCTTGGAGGAGTTGGAGGGGCGGAGGGAGGACGGCGCGCCGCCGGCGGCCACGGATGCGGCGGAGGCGGCGGAGGGACGGGAGGTGAAGCAGATGAAGAGCTCCGTGCCGCCGCCGCCGCCGCCGCCGCCACCCCGGTCCAAGTGCTTCTTGCGGCGCATGAGGGGGAGGAGGGGGTGTGAGCTTGTGAGCTCTCTCTCTCTTGAGTTTTTTTAAAAAAAAAATTGTCTGGTATTAAATTTAAGAGGAGGTAGTGAGTGAGGAGCGGATGATTGCTGCAATGCCGCTGCTGCGCTGCGCTCGTCTGCTAGATGCGGTGGGGGAGGGAATAAATTAGGGTTTGTTGGTGGTGGCGCCGGCAGCCTGTAGCGCTTGCTGTGGGCTGTGGCCTGTGTGGTGCGGTGCGGTGACCGAGCTGTGGAGGTAGCTGGTGTGCATGGAGAGGATCAGAGGAGAGTGGAGGTGCTGGCAGTGGCAGGGATTTTTTTTATTTTAACCTTTTTAATCTAAAATTTCAAAAACTAGCTAAATTAAAATTCCAAAATGTAACTTTTTGGTCGCGCTGGAGTACCTAGCGCGACTAATAATTCAATCGTGCCAGAACATGTGGCGCGACCGACCCTCCACGCTAGCGCAGCCCACGAGGGGTGGTCGTACTGGCAGCTGAGCTGTCATGGCTAAGTCGCGCCATATGCTCTGGCGCGATTGAGTCGCGCCAGATGACGTGGCGTGACTCAGCACATAACAACTGGACTTATCGGTCCCTTTCTTTCTCCCTCTCCACTTCTTCCCTTCCCCTCCGCTCGACCCGAGCTCCCTCTCTCCCTCCCATGGCGTTGCCCCTCCCACTCCCCCACTAAATCCTCCCCATCCCCCATCAGATTCGAGGGGAAATCGGGAGGACATTGCTCCTTGAAGGTACCTCCTCCACTCTAACCAAGTAGTTTTTTTAGATTTGGTTATTTGTTAGATTTGAACTGGCTAGGGTTAGGTTAGGTTTTGGGTTGGAATGGTGGTTTGAGTACGAATCAGGCATTGTTAAGTGCATTTTATCGCTCCATTGATCGATTGTAACGCCTGTCTATCGTGTAGTTTGTATTACATGTTCGGATTTAGACGGATTTTGATGGTGTAGATGTTGAAGTTACATTGGAGAGCATGAATTAATGAAACGTAGCATGTATTCATAATTCAAAAATGGTTGATTGATGTTTATGGAAATTTAGAAGTTAGTAATGGAAGAGTTTATTTGTCGATAAAGATGTAGCATATTAGAATTGATTAGAAATGATTGTTGCTTACTACGTATGTTTTCTATAAAATTAATGCTTAGATTTTGAAGGTATGAATTGGTTACTGCATATTAAAGTGATTATAGGTAAGTGATTATAGGTTGGTTGATGTTAATGGAAATGTAGAAGTTATGAATTGTGCTATATGGTCGAATTTTGTTTTTAAAATTTATTTTGATATTTGATTTAGAATGATGGCGCACCATCCGCGGTATCCACTCTTCTACGATGAGCACCATCGTGGGAGGAAGCTTGAAGAGCCTGGAGGTATGTGAGCTCCAAGTTTATGAAGTTGTAGTTAATCTTGTCGCGGAGGATTGATATTAATGATGTGATGACAATAATTTTTTGTTTGCGGGTTTTGAACCCTTTACGACCCCGCACTCACACTCCTCTAGAGTGGGATGATAGGTACGCCCCGTACCTTCGACAAGTGGGTTTCCTCCCGCTTGCAACATTGGTGAAGGCGGAGCTGCCGAAGATGGATAATGTTGCCCTGACAGTGCTAGTCGATCGGTGGAGGCCGGAGACACACACATTCCACCTTCCCTCCGGTGAGATGACAATCACACTTGATGACGTATCCATGCTTTTTAGGCTTCGTGTGGACGGACGAACCGTGTATCTCATTTTGGCCGATGAATGAACCACATCATATGGCCTATGGTGTTGCACTGAGTAATCCCTTAAGAAAAACTTTAACTCTTCCAGGCTATCGAATCTCATTCCCTTCTATATAAACAACTCACCACTATCGGATTCAACTTCAGTAAGATGTAACCCTGAATCACAATAAATCTTCCTCGAAACCGAATGGAATATGGAAACTTTAGGGACATGTACATGTACAGCTTCCAACTGCCTCATCTCAGTCAGAGTGAATTGCGGCAACCGAATTTCAGAAAGAGTATGTACCAATCCTCTTAATGCCTCATCCACCCTCTCATTAAATAATGGAGTTTCTTGACACACCGGACTTAGTTCAAGTATATGGCTACTTCGCACCACAGGTGTTGGTTGGATTATTGGAGTTGGAATGGATTGCATCACGTGTGTTAATTGCATTATTGGAGTTGGAATTGATTGCACTACGGGAGTTGGTTCTGTCACCCTTTCATTAACTGATGGTCTTGCTTCATAAACAAATGAGACTTGTTCTTCACCACCATTTCCAATATCATCTTCACCACCACTTTGTTCTTAGTCCACGGATATATCATCCTCATCCTCATCATCCTCCAAGTCGGCAGCATTAAAATCATTGTTTACTCTACATGTATCAAAGTCACCTTCATCACCATTACCATCTGAACCATGAGAACAATCATCATCACCACCCTCTTCATCATCCTCTTCCTCATCAACTTCATTAGTCGGTAACACATCTTCCTGAGTTAAGTGTTTGATAGGCTCATCGCTATGTGGAGGCATACACCGAGGACAAACATCAACAATTAACTAAGCATATGCAACTTGAGAACCTTTCACCAACTCTTTGTAAAATAACCAATCATCATCACATGCAAGAGGTATCAACATATAGTGAGATCTTTTGTCACTGGCATCAAACCTTCCACGAATCCTTAAATCCTCTTCCTCATTTCCAACTTTGAACAAAGAATTAACTCGGCCTATTATATCATCAAATGTTGGAGGATTATCAAATCTTGCTCCTTGTTGCCTCATTCTTGCAAACTCTCCATTATCATCAGCCATGCTACCTGAGAAAAAACGAATTAAATGATCCATCTACACATAACCACCAAATTAAATTAATTACATGGACCTTTACCTATTTCCTTACGGCTTCTACATTACCAAATATATAAAAAAAACTATATCTTGAAAAGCATTATTGAAGAATTTTCAAAAAATAATTTACCAACAATTAACACGTTGAAATCCTACCTTGCAAGAGAAACTACACGATTAACACATTGAAATTCTACCTTGCAAGAGAAACTACACGATAGGAAGGGGTTACCATCGACCACTTGCACGATACAGCACACCTAATTATAGCCGATTCATACTCAATCCACATATGCAACTCAAATCATACACAAAACCTAACCACCTCAAATCCAACTAAAACGACGGAATCGAGAAAAACTAATTGGTTAGAGTGGAGGAGTTACCTTCCCAGAGCAATTTCCCTTCGTTTCCCATTCGAATCGGGTGAGGGATGGAGTGGATCTAGAGGGGAGGAGTAGGGGCGGCACCATGGGAGGGAGAGAGTTCGAGTTAGGGTTGGGAGGGGAAGGGAGGAAGTGAGGAGGAAGGAAGGAGGATCTGGTGGGCCCGCTGTGTAATGGGCTGAGTCGCGCCATGCTACTGAGTCGCACCAAAGTATGTGGTGCGACTCAGCTGGCCAACTCAGCGGCCAGCTTGGCCACCCCGCGCGCGCCGCGCCAGCGTGGAGCGCCGGTCGCGCCACATGCTTTGGCGCGGCTCATGTTTTAGTCGTGCTAAACGGCGTGGCTCGACCAAAAGAGCTACTTCTTGGAATTTTAGTTTTACCTAAGCTGTTTTAAAATTTTAAATTAAAAAGGTTAAAATAAAAAAAATCAGTGGCAGGGGTGCTGAATTGTTCGGACTGGTGGGGCCCACACTGTCACTCGAGGTTATCCTTCTCAGTTTGAGGAAAAAGCTAGTGAGAAAAGCAAACTATTTTTCCTGTCATTTTATCGGGAAAGAACGAATTGCAGAAAAGTACATGTTTTGTTTCTTCCTAAAAGTCTGCTTTGTACATAATACTTTCAATATTTTCTGTTCATTCAAAAGTTCTTCGCTCAAGTTCAAGACATTGGAACTGTACATATCTCTAGCATATTACTTGTAGGAACTTCGTAGCATTAGATTAAATTCCAACCGAATATGAATCCTTATAACATTCATCTCACCTCCCTCCTCATTTGGGAGTATAAACATACTATTGACAGATTTTCAAATCTGTAACTTTTTAAACATATCAAATATGTTAGATTTGTTAACAGGGCAAACAACAACTAATGGGTCCACCTACAAGATACAACTCAGAATCCAATAAGGATTATTGAGAAAAAAATTATATTAGCTTTTCTCATTGTCTTCGTATAAGAAAATTACAGCTCTAGTAAAATATTATTGTAGCGAAAATTACATAAATCAACACAAGGCAATCATCATGAGCAAAATCTTAGTCATCAACAATATTGCCACAGCAGCAAAGGGTGATCAGAACAACATCAGAAACAGGTAAATCATCAAAACCTTCAGGGTCAGTCATTGAAACCATATCTGACTGACTTTTAAAATTAATTTTCACTAAACATTTAACTTTTCACCAACTTGAAAGTTGCAGGAAAAACTATGAACTTTTATCTAGGTAGGCTGTGGATCTGTGAAAGCATAGTCTAATCATTCAAAAACATAGTCAGAATTTGGTGAACCTGTTGTTTTTACCCTTATACTGAAAATCGCTGCAAGTCATGAAAACTGCCCAAAGTGGACACCAAAACACCAGTTTCTCTTCCAAAATTGTATAAGAACATCATAAACTTCCTCCTTGAATGTTGTAGAACTATAAGTGGAATAGACATGCACGACAAGTTTGAACATTTTACTTCACATATTGGCCCTCAAATCGAAGCTCAAACTTGGCCAAAACGCTTATTTCGGGTTCTCCAAAAATTCAGATAACATGCTTTTCCCAAACTTTGGGGCTTTAAATCTTTCAAACCATAGACTTTTGGACCTATCACCTTTTTTGAAACTTGTAGAAGGTTAGTTAGACTACAATTTGTATAGATTGTTTGGGTGAGTTATACATCGAATTGGAGAGTTTATGCCGGTCAAATAAGGGTCCAAGGAAACCGAAATCAGCTTAACTAAATTGGTCGATCCTGTCACTCGCTTGCAAAAACCTGGTGAGGCGCGGGGAGACGCAACTTGGCGCTTCTCCTTCCAAGTTCATAGCTCGTTCCTTCCCTTTTGCATCGCGCGCCTGCCCTGCTCTTTCCCCTCGCTCGCCTGCGCCGCCGGCCAGATTCCCGAGCAGCGCTACACCTCCGGCAAATCCTACCTCCCTAGTCCCTACTCTCCAGCACCGCTGCCCTTGCTGCCCCAAGCCACCGAGCCATGGGCAGAGCTTGCCGGGGAGCCCTGATGCAGATGCAGCACTCCCCTTTCCCTTGCTGGGCCGGATTTGGGGATCCTGCTGCTGTCTGTTCGTCATTGCTGGCACCACTGTGGCACTGTCTCCCATCGATTTTCGTCAGCCCTGATTTCGCGACATTGATCCTGCTGCGTGGTGAAACCCTCGTTGATTCCAAGCTTCTACATGTACAGAGCAAGTCCCTGACCATTCCCTTGCCTGCATCCCTTGCCTCCAATTCCATCGCCGTCAGGTTCTGCCTGTGGTGCCATCTCTGTAACTCCAGCCAACACAACAGAACCATGCACTGTGGGCGTGATTGGTTGCCCGCGTCCCACCGTCCGCTGCATGACCCCGAAGCGTCCCGTGCACTCTCGCGTGTTCGGTTGCTCTCCCGGAACCGAAATGGCGCACCCTCCCGTTCGTTTCCCCCACTCCATCCCGCATCGCCCCGTTTGCCCAGAGGGCTCCTTCGCTCGCGAGCCGGGATGGAGCGATGCTGGCGGGAAGATTTGGGTGGAGGGCGGGAGATGGCGCCGTACCGGGGCTAAAGGCGCGGGAGGTTACGGTGACCTCCCATCTTCGGCCCACTTTCTTCGCTCCCCTCCTACCCGGTGTGCCTTCTCCTCTCCCTCCTCCTGTTCGACCTCGGTTCGCCGGTGGCTGAGGTACTCCGGCGGTGCCCTGTGCCCCCGCCGGTGCTGCGACGGTACATCTCCCCCTCCTCTTTACGCTGCTTCATCCCCTCTCCCCTGCTGATCTGTCGATTCGTATTTTTTTGGTTGGTGTCGATGAACCCTAGGTTATTGTTCTGTCAGATCCGTGCGCTCCTTTTGTGGATTTAAGGTTGTGATGAACCCTAGGTACTTTTCTGATGCAGATCTATGGTTCTCACATGTGTAGAGGTCGATCTGATTTTTTTTTTGTTCTTGTACCATCCTATATGTGGGTCGGGGTCCTCCGGCGGCACCCTGTGCCTCCGTCGGTCCTACGACGGTACATCTTGGTTGGTTTTCATGAACCCTAGGTTGTTTCTGCATCTGCATTTATGGTTTTCATGAACCCTATGTTCGTTCTTATGCGGATCTATGGTTGTCATGTATATTTGTTGATCTGATTTCTTGTGTCCTTGAATCATGCCTTACTGCTTTGCAACCAATCACGCCCTACTGAGCTGAGCAAAGTGCCTAGGTCGATGATGATTCCTTGCCGCCAAAGGAGCACCTTCGGGTGTGGCAGCCATGTCTAGGATAAAATGTAGTTGAGAATGTTTGCTTGCTTAACAACATGACCCCAAGTTCTTGTATAGTGAGCTCTAATGAACACTGCATTGTATTCTTAGACATGGACTTGCAAGGTAGGCGCCGGGCTGCGGCTGCTCTTGTTGCTGCTGTTGCTGCATTGTTTTTCTTGTGGTTTAGAAGGAGAAGTGAGGATGCTCGATCTATTACATATGGTCCCATGGCAGAGAGGGACATATGATGTGCATTGTGTCAACCTGCTAAGGATGAGAAGGGCACCTTTTTTCCAACTGTGTGACCTGTTTCGGTCTAGAGAGTTGGTTGTGGATAGCATCCATGCCACTGTTGAAGAACAGCTAGCAATGTTCTTGCATGTAGTGGGACACAACCAAAGGTTCAGGGTCATTAACATGACATTTAGGAGGTCACCTAAAACTATCAGTAGGTTCTTTCATCAAGTCTTGTATGCAGTTGGTGAGTTGAGAAATGAGTTGATTGTTCCACCATCCACTAGTGTCCATCCTAGGATCCTTGGCAGCAGGAGATGGAACCCATATTTCAAGGTTGGTGGCCCTTTCTTAATTGCAAACCAACTGACCTTACCCATATGGTAGCAACCTGTTAATATGGCTTTTTATTTTTAGGATTGCATAGGAGCAATTGATGGGACATATGTCTTAGCTAGAGTGCCTTTGAAGATGCAAGCTGCCTTTAGAGGCAGGAAGCACACCATCACTCAGAATGTACTGGCAGCAGTGGACTTTGATCTCAGGTTCACATATGTGCCTTCTGGTTGGGACGGATCTGCACATGATGCTCTGATTTTATCAGATGCTCTTGAAAGGGCAGATGGTCTTACAGTCCCACGAGGTACCATAACTCACATACACACATGCCAACAATACTTGCACACACTAAACTGATAAACCATCTCCATTTGTTACATTGTGCTACTGTTTTTGGTCTTCTTTTGCTCTTGTGTCACTGATGCTCCAAGCTCAAGGTCAAGGGAAGATGAAAATAACATCTGAGGCCAATTTTTTTGTAACTTAGCATATCAGACTTGCTATTATCATACATATACCTTTGCAAATTGGATAATATGCAAATTGGTTATCCAACATTTTTGTTGTTGTTGAACCTATCCCTGGTACTGCTTCTTCCTTCTTTCTGGTTCTGTTGTTGCTGAGATGTTGTCCTGGTAGTTGCTCTTTCTGTTGGCAGTGCTGTTGATCCTGTTGCCTCTGTTGCAAATTGGGTAACCTGTCATGCTTATGTCACATTGTTTTTATTGTCGACCTCCCTGGTACTGCTTGTTCTTTTTTCCTAGTTGTGCTGTTGCTAAGCTGTTGTCCATGTGTTGTTACTTATCATTCTGTTGCCAATGACCTGCTGTTTCTGTTGCCATTGTCATACTGTTTGTGGTCTGGTATTCATCTAGTGTCACTGATGCTCCAATCTCAAGGTTAAGAGAAGATGCAAATAAAATCTGAGGCTAATAGTTACTATATCCACTTTTTCTTTTATCATTCATCTACCTTTGCAATTGAATCAAGTTTCATTTCCTTTATAAGGCACAATGGCTTGGTACGTTGTGTACCGTGGTAGGAAGCCTGGAGTGTATGCAACTTGGGTAACCTATCATCAGCAGGTCACCGGTTATCCAAACTGTTGCTACAAGAGTTTTAGTTCCAAAGAGAAGGCAATTGCATCTTTCGTAGAGTCTACTGGTGACGAAAATGTCAAAGAAGCGACTGTCGGTTCAAAAGAGACGGCAAATGAACTTCGTTGGCTCCATATCGTAGTTACGCTACAATTTATTGTTATTATTGTACTTCTACTAGTAGTTAATTATCTTTGGAAGTAGTCAAGCGTGAGATCAGCCTTTGTAATATCAAAACATCTCATGTTCATCATCTTTGTTGGTAACCTCACCAACATGGTGCTAGGCTGCTCCGATCTCATCCAATTCTACGTACCAAACACAATCTGGTGACTCCTGTCGTACACGAGAACGATACAACCAGTACAACCAAACACAACCTCGCATGATTCAGGACGACAGCAAAGTGCAACCAAACAAACCCCCCTGTATCGCTCTATTCCGTCTCCCACGATCCGGTACAACCCATCCGTTCTGGACGGTCCAGTCCTTTGCAACCAATCACGCCCTGTGTATCTCCTCTGCATCGACTTGATGGCTTAGGTAGTGTTTGGTTCCTCGTATGAACCGATACATGTATGAACTGATGCGGGATCTGAGCACGACGAAGTGTTTGGTTCGTTGAATCGCACCGCTTCGTCCATGATGAGATAGTTCAGATTCTTGGAATATACCGAGAAGATGTCGTACCGAGCTGGGCGCCAAAATCAATCGAACGACTCGGTACAGGATGGAATCATCCCCACCTGTATCAACCCATACAGGATCAACCCATCCAGTTGAACCATCCCATACAGGATCATCTTCCATGCGAGCAACCAAACACTATCTTAATTTCTGTTTTACTACTGGAATTAGTTGGCCTAGGTTCTCTGGCCGTTCCTTCGAGAAGGAAGGTGTGAACTGTACAAGCTAGCTAGTTTTGCATGTTAATGGAGAAAATTGCAATTTTAGGACTCCAAACAACGCGCTTCGTTATTATAGGTCTCCAAACATCAACTTGGCTAAAATGACCCTCGAAACGTTGGCACTTTGTTATACATGACATTTAGTATTTTTAATCACTTATCTCAACTGAAATACATATATTTTGTCATGAGAAGACCGTATTGCCCTTCCGCCCGATATCCTGATCGATCTCCTCGCACCCGATGTTTCCTATCCCTCGGGACGCGCCGTCCGTTCCTCGCAACGCACGCTGCCGTTCCTCGCGCGTCTGAAGCGTAGATTCTACCGACATTTTCAACTTTGCTAGCAACAACTGTACAGCCACAGAAACAAGCAATACGAGCTCCTGTATTTAAAATTGTTGGAGAGAGAAAAAAAGAAGGCTGATGGTTAACACAAAGAAATTAAAGACAGCGACGTTCATGCACATCCATGAACATTGGAGTGTAAGATCTACTTCCACCAAAATTACAAATTTGAATCCACGGTTCAATTTGAGCAAAAGCTTCAGCTTGCATTTTGGCACTTTTTGGGTTACATGGAAACACTAGATAGCACAAACAAGATCATCTCATAAAACCATCAGCCTATTCGCTTCAGCTTATCAGCCACCGAACAATATTTTTCTCTCACAACAAATCAGCCGTTTCAGCTTTTCAACCAGCTTATAAGTCCAGCCGAACAGGCCCCATGATTCTAGCATAAACAAGTTCATCTCAGAGGACCATAGTTTAGTTCCAAACGAGATCCAAGTCATATGAAATAAAGCATGTGTTTACATCTCATCATAATTAAAATAATTCATCCAATGTGTAGCTTCCTCTTTGGAGTCATCTTTTTTTGGTGCTGTCATGAAATAAAGCATGGGCAACAATGTTCTGGCTAGGGCTAGATCATTGGAGCGGACGGCATGCGTCGCAAGAAACGGACGGCGCGCCGCGAGCTTGAGACGCGTGAGGAATGGCGGCGTGCATCGAGGGATAGGAAACGTCGGGCGCGAGGAGATCTATCAGGCAGAAGGGCAATACGGTCTTCTCATGACAAAATACATGTATTTCAGTTGAGAAAAGTGATTAAAAACACCAAATGTCATGTATAACAAAGTGCCAACATTTCGAGGGTCATTTTAGCGATATCGGCGTTTAGAGTCCTGTAATAGCGAAGCATGTTGTTTGGAGTCCTAAAATTACAATTTTCTCGCATGCGCATGTTAATATTGGTGAATCCATGTTCTTGGGAAATTCTTTAGAAAATAAATACATCTAGTAAAACTGAGATTTCAGTTTGGGTTGCCAACCTATGCCTTTGTACTTTGAATGACAATACTTGCACTGCTGAAACTGACAGTTTTCACGTGCAAACTTATAAATGAAAATTGTAGGGTGTCTGGAATGTTGTTTGTGATAGAATAAAAAAGCAAATCATACTGGGCATGAACTCGATTCCAAAATATTAATTAGGACATGTAAATTACAATTAACCAGCCATGGTCGTTATACTGAATGATTAGAGCAGCGGTTCGAAATATTGGCATACATCTGAACCGGAATGTCAAACTGTTTTTATTGTACATCGTGTGTCTCTGAAGCTGCTAGCTGTCCTGCCACTATGGCACTATCTGAATATCTGATGCCATGGGAACCGTTAAGTACCCTGATGAACATTATAAACTACACACGCAAGATGCTTCGGTTTTCCTTCTTGCCTTGGTTTTCCTCGCGTCGGTCTCCTCTTCTCTCCGCTGATTCCTGGAGAAAACGACGGCCCAACCGTGGGCGAACAACGGAACAAGCCATCGGACCATCGTGATTATGAGTAACACACGCAGTGTCTTCGGCTCTCAGCTAAAAATTAGAACCAAAACTAGACGGTTTTTTATTAAGACGAAAAAAATAGGCATCTCTAGGTGGTTAGGGTGCACGACGACACCTCTCGCCCTATGTTCAGCTGAGAAGATAGGAGCATGGACGGTTGTTTGCGCAGATCTGGCCACACCCAGACCCAAAAATCGGAAAGCCCCACTCACACGGTCAATCCGGCGCTCCTCACGGTGCTATTGCGCGTCGCGCCTCGCGCGCCATTCTCGCCGCTCGCACTCGCCCTTGCTGCTGCCGCTTCTCCAATCACATCAACAACTCGCGCGCACCCACCTCGTCGGATCGCGCAGGACTGAAATGGACCGGACCACTGTATATTTCGGCCCAACTCGATACTGTCTGCTGTTGCCAGAACTCAGTCAGAAGCGCCAAAAGCCCTGAACCCCGTATATGTATGTTCGGTCCAGAATTGGGATTCGGCCCACTAGGGCCCTGTTTTTTTGGGCCTTTACAATGTGCCATTAGGCCAATTCTTCTTCGGACCTATGCTACGGTCCCATTAGGCCTTTGCTAAAGGTCCAGAAGTTTTTCGCCAGGGGGTCCAGATCGAAACCTAGCCCATTGGATGTGTTGATCGATGGCCATGGTTCAAGGAAGCACGAAATGTTGCAGGTAGAGGAGATAAACGGCCTGCATGTGTCATATCAGTGAGGATTATTGTGGTGCTGTTACTGTAGTTTATCGACTGGTCACGCTCATTATCGAGTGGGATATATATGCGCACTTCCAGCCCATTTTTGCATATGATCTCCGTGGTCACCACTCACCACACAAAGGGCATGGATTTCTTTTTCTGGTCGGAAACAGTTGGTGAACTATCAATAGCGTCTTAACGCACCCACCACCAGAACAAGACGCTTGTCTTCAGTTATTGAGGGCAAAGAGTACCCCGGCAGATACCGAAAACTGTGCAGTCTGGATGTCAAAATCACCCAAAGGTTATGTGGAAGCGCAGAAATTTTACTGCTTAAACGAGAAAAGAAAATATCCCACCCAACCTTTTTACATCACCTGCGAGCTACGGAACCTTTGCATTTTGATGAGGCCCTTTTCATCGCACGTGAAGAGTTGTTAACCGAGACCAAGACAGGTCCACGCCACCACCACCACCCAGGGGCATCGGGTAACACGAGAGAGAGCAACCAGCCAGACGGATCCAAAGAACTCGAGCGGGGCCAGCCAGCCCGGATGCCCGGCCGGGGACGAGGCCGAGACGAATCACTCCCTGCCCCTGGCCGGCTTGGCCCCCCGGCTAGACGCCTACGACCCCTACCGGGGGGAAAGCGGACGCGGCCCGCGGGGCCCGCACGCAAGCAGAACGGCTCTATGTCTTGTCACCCGATGTGCCACCTGTGGCCCGTGCCGCGCGGTGCCCCCACAGGCAAAAGCCATCAGCAGGCAGCCAGGCAGGCAGGCAGCGATGCGCGCTCCGGGAACTCATCGCTCGCTGCAAAAAGGCGTCGTCCCCATCCCGGCCACCCCCCGTCGCCCCGCGTCCGCTTCTGCTGCTGGATGCCATGCCTGCCCTGTGCGGCTGTGCCCTCCCCCGCGTTTGAAAAGACGAGCAAAGGTGAGCGCGGGCGTGGGGTAAAGTCGTAAAAGGAGAGGAGAGAGAGCCAGAGAGGGGCGGCAGAAACAGGGGGAGGGGAGACCAGACCAGACCACCCGAAGCAAACGCGAGCGCCGTGCACGGGAGGGAGTGGAGCGGCCCCCGGGACAGAGTGGAGCGCCCCCCGGGACAGCTGCTGCCGCGCCAGAGCCGCCGTTGGCCCACACGACCGGTAAATAGTGAAAGACGGTTGGCAAGGGCAGTCCCAACCCCGCAAGTCAGGGAGTGTTCGGTTAGAGGGATTCAAGTTTACTCCCGTTAAATGTTAAATGTTTAGATACTAATTAGAAAATTAAATATAGATTAATTAAAAAATTAATTGTATAAATGAGGGTTAATTCACGAGATGAATCTAACTGGTTCACGATTTTATCATGATTTTTACACTGACATATAAAAAGATGTCGTGGCAGGAGAGTTATTGAGGTGAGGGGAGAAAAACCAAGAAATCGTTTCTCACCTGAGAAACGACGTCGTCCCGATTACCGACGGGCGTAGACGCCGTGAAAAACGCGTTGGAGGGTTGCGTCGTTTCTTCAGCACGCGACCCGAGGAGGCGCAGCTCGCCATGGCTCCTGCTTCCGCGTGTCTCACCGGCTACAGCTCTCGATTAGCCCGGCCGCGATGCGCTCGCACTGCCTCGCCGCTGGCTCGCGCGTGGCTCTGCCGCTGCCACCGCCTGCGCTTCGTGCCCCGCCCACCGGCTCCGCGCAGCTAGCGGCCACCCGCGTCTGCCGGGAGCTCACCGTGGCCACCCGCGGCGTCCTACTTGTCGTGGCCGCAGACGAGTCGATGGGGTGCTCCGGTGTGCAGGCTTGGCAGTTTTGGTCCTAATCGATGGATATAAAGATCCAATTTGTGTTCCAAATCAGTGTAGCTCGCATCCGCCGCATCCTTGCCATGCGCGTGTAGGCTTCGGCCTGCTAGCCGGCGAAACGGCCGCCGCGTAGAGTCCGTCAGTTGCAGCTTGGGTCAGCCCTTCCGCTACCGTGCCCTCGCACTCGAAGCCGCCAGCCGCACACGCCTTGGCCCCGCCCGCCGGCTTGCGCGCGGCCTCGCCGCCGCCGCGTGCTCGCACTCGAAGCCGACGGCTGTGAGGAGAGAGGGATTAAAAAATTATTATGGCCCCACGGTTGGAAATCATGCATTGGGTTACAATTTCTATGCCCAGATTTTCAAAAAAAACTTTCTATGCCCAGATTCTTGTTGACATGGCAGTGCAGATTCTTGTTGACGGGAGTCGCGACGAGACATGACGGCTCCGCTCCCTCCTCCGTTCCACTTTTTGATGCCCCACACCGGCACGGTGACTCCTCTCCCTTTTCGGTTTTACTGTTGGTTGTGCCACTGCCACGCCGCGGCAGACGGGGCAGCGACGCTGATGCACCAGTGCCGGTAGCAAGCCCCAGCAGCGTCCATGTCCATCGCACGGTGGTACGTGAACAGTGGTGTTCTGGTGGATTCGTTGGCGGCGTACAAACCTTTTTGTTTTAGGTGCGCTGGACCGTTCCCTAGACGCTGCAAAGCGGCATGTGCACGTCGGCGTCGATGAGCAGGGCGCACGGCTGCCGGTGGACGGGGTTAGTGGCGGCATGGAAACGGGGCCGAGCCTACCACGTTCCCCGGTTCCCGTATGGCCACGCCACGCCGCTTTGCTGCGCTGAGGTGGACGGCGCACCAGTTGCTGGTTGCTGCTACTTGCCACCGGCGCCGGTTCCCTGTCTCGCACGGGGACGAAACGGACAGGCAGGCAGGCAGGCCGGGAACCCAGGGCGGTGGTGCGCGCCGGGCCGTGCGCGCGCGAGAGCGGCGGCGGTGAGGACTGAGGAGGCACACTCATTGCTTAATCACTGGGTGTGTACTTATCGGCCATTGATGGCGACTGGGTCGGTCAGATCCGTCCGTCGACTGCTGGCTTTGCATTGAAGCGCACCCGGCGAAGACATGGCGAGCATTAATACGTGTCCACCCACGGCATGGAAGCAGCACAGCGCTGCTCTGTGTTCTCATTACCCTCGAGCCAGAGGCCCAGAGCCATAACGCCCTTCGACTGCGTTGCATACGCTCCTGAGGCCTGAGCTGCCTACCAACGCTATTCACCCACCTGCAAAGGTGCCCCGGCTGCTCCCGTGAAAGGCAGGGTAGCCTCGGCTGGATCCTATATGTCCTAATCCGATCAAACGAGCCGAGACGAACTTCAGGTCAAAACCACGTCCGGAAGCTCGAAATCACACCGTTGCGGCAAAGGCCGGGGATGACCGGATGAGGTCGAGAGGTGGATAGGAATCAGTCGCAGTAGTAGGCGGAGTAATGGGCGAGAGAGAGGAGAGGACGGCACTGTGCGCTCTTCGCCCGAGGCGCTGGCGGGCGGCCTCCTGGCGGGGGAACAGTGGCACCTAAAGCAGCAGCCGGCTGCTGCGGCCGCGCACGGCGGCCAGTAAGCGCGCAACAGCAGCGCAACGCAGGCCGCAGCGCCGTGCCACTCCGCTCCGCCTCCGCAGCAAGGCAGGCAGCAGCAGCCAGCAGGCTAAAAAAAACCCGGGCGCCCAAGGGCAAAAGGAAACAGCCCGTCCAATCCATCCATCCCCTCACCTCACCCCAGTGGCTCTCCTCCGTCCCTCTCCTCCCACCCGCATACCTCACCACATCCTCCAGTCCTCGGCTTCACTTCACATCACCAGCAGCGTCATAAAGACATGGGCGTCGCAGGCTAGCCACAGTGACGCAGCGGCCCAGGAAGCAACAGCGACCGGCATCGATCGCGGCAGCCGAGGCGGGGGGAGAAGGGGAGCGGGAGCGCGGTCGCCGCAGGAGCAGAGCGGCATGGAGGGCCTCTGACTGACTGACTGAGTGACTGACTGGGAAGGAGATGGCTGGAGCGCGACGGCCCCGGAGGCATTAATGGGGTGCCCATCCTCCTCGTCCTCCCCCTTCTCCTCCCCTCCTCCTCCTCCTCCGCGCCGGGTCGCGGTCGGCTCCGCCTTTTAACCGGCTTGCCCTGGAGGGGGCCGACCGGCGAGCCGCACGGGCGCACGACCGCGGGGGACCCGGAACAGGAGCCGGAACCCTAGTGGTGGCGGCGCGCGCCATGGGCATCGATCTCAACATGGTGGACGTCGGGGGCGAGGACCGGCGCCCGCCGCTGGGGGTGTGCCGGGAGCTGTGGCACGCGTGCGCGGGGCCCGTGGTCTCGCTGCCGCGGCGGGGCAGCCTGGTCGTGTACCTGCCGCAGGGCCACCTCGCCGCGGCCGGCGGCGGGGACGTCACGGCGGACCTGCCGCCGCACGTGGTGTGTCGCGTCGCGGACGTCGAGCTATGCGTGAGTGCAGCGGAACTGTGCCATCTCTGTGGGGGTGTTTTGGCCTTTTACTGGTGCGGCGGCTGTATTTGGTTTGATGACGAGGCTCTCGTGGCTGTGTGCAGGCGGATGCGGCGACGGACGAGGTGTACGCGCGGCTGGCGCTGGTGGCGGAAGGCGAGGTAAAAATCTGCTCAAAATCACCCGATTGGATCATGTTCCCCGTGCTTGGATAAGATTTTTGGGGTGTGGAATGTGTCAGACTCGTTTTGTTTTCAGTTCTCGGTGTGGTGCTAATGTGTGAGCGTGCATTTTTAGCTTTGGCTGCTCAGGTTGATTTGGGAATGGGAGGCGGCGAGGCGCAATAGTTGGGATATGCATTTTTAGTTCTTTCTAATTTTGTCAAGATGTTCATTGGTGATTTTTTTCATTGGAATAGGCATCTTCGTGTAATGTGGTTTCATTTAGCATGCCTAGCATGCTACTATTGGCATTTCAGTACCTAGTGAATTTTTATACCAGTCAGCTATAATGATCAACGGGGGAATGTGGGATTCATTCCTGAGGCCTGAGGGCAATGCAAAGAACACCTTCCATGTGAAACATGTTTAAAGCATCAACTGACAACTGCACATTTTGTTCGGGCAGGCATTTGGGAGAAATGTGCGTGGTGCTGGAGTTGAAGGTGATGATGACATGGAGGATCTTGATGCTGAAAGGAAGTCCCGGATGCTGCACATGTTCTGCAAAACGCTCACAGCCTCTGACACAAGTACGCATGGAGGGTTCTCTGTTCCACGCCGAGCTGCTGAGGACTGTTTCCCCCCACTGGTGATATGGCTGGATCTTTCATTGCACCATTTGGCTCTTGAAGCTGCTCCTTTCCTTGAGCATTAGTGCTAACTGCTTTTAGTTGTTGTGTTCCTTTGTAGGATTATAATCAACTCAGGCCTTCTCAAGAGCTTGTTGCCAAGGATTTGCATGGAGCCAAGTGGAAGTTTCGTCATATTTATAGGGGTGAGATCAGTTTTACTAATGAGTGAACAATGCCCTTTTTTACAATTTTTTCTTACCAAGTTTCAAGTGAAATTTTCGTATGACACTTCTACATGGAACATATGAGTGTTGTTAAAACTTCTGTTAGTGTGTTATCTCTTCTGTACCTACCCTCAATCTTGGATGAATATTCTAATTAACATGAAATTTGTAGCAGATGTAGCTCCAACATTTTGACATACTTATTTTCAGGACACTATTTTTGTATCTGGTTTTCCATTCGATTGGCAAAAATTATGTTTCACATTCTAGTAATGTTTTGTCACTTTTATCATGTGTGTGCTATAATACTGGTATATTTATCTTGAAATATTGTGTCACTGTGGAGATTACTTGCTTTTCTCGAGCAGTGTCTTGTTTCTTACAAGAATTAATGTATTGAACTGACGGTGGAGCTGATCTCTGATCTTGATGCTGGTTGAGTTGCTTATATCATATATTTCTAATTCAAGCAAGTGATAAAATTGCTTTGTGTTCCAGGTCAGCCTCGTAGGCATCTCTTGACAACTGGATGGAGTTCATTTGTCCATAAAAAGAAACTGGTTTCAGGGGATGCGGTCTTATTTCTCCGGTAAGCACAAGAACATTGTGGTAGCCCTAGATGTACTGTGTACCTTTATTAACCAAAGTGTTGTTTTTTTTAACCCTTGTAGAGGTGATGATGGTGAACTAAGACTGGGTGTAAGGAGAGCCATTCAGCTTAAAAATGAGGCCCTTTTTGAAGATTTCAGTAGTGACAGTGCAAAGCGGCATACATTGTCTGATGTATATGATTCCTTGGAACATAGAAGTGTCTTTCACATTTCTTACAATCCAAGGTTTGTTGATTTAACATATATTATTCGTTATGGCTTTGGTACAATCTGGCATTGTTGATGACATTCTGTAAAAATTTCAACAGTAAAGTTAAGTAGTGATCGTGCTTAAAACATAATTTTGTTACTCTCTGCATCTTTGCTGGTAATATGTTCCATGCCTAAATCCCTTTACTAGCATATCTTAATATGTATGTAAGTATCAAGGCAGTCCACAGGAGATGATGATTTGCTGTCAAAGTTAGTAAACTACATAGGAGTTTTGTATCTCTGCTAATATGGAACAAAAATATCAGTCCGAGTTCCTGTAATAGAAGAACTGTATGTTCAATACTAACGAGAGCTTTCTGTTTGGGCTGAGAATAAAATAGATTTCCATTCATTTTTTTGTCTGCAGAGCTACTGCTTCAGAATATATAATTCCATACCGGAAGTTCATTAAGAGCCTCAACCGTCCAGTCTGTATTGGAGCGAGGATCAACTTCCAGTGCCACAACGAAGACGTTAGTGAAAGGTCTGTTTCTTTTCAATTCGAGTTAATCTCTGTTGTATTTATTACATTCCTGTTTCTTACGTTCTATGTTTTTAGGCGATCTGGAATGGTTGTTGGCATTAGTGAAGTTGATTCCGTGAAATGGCCTGGCTCAAAGTGGAGAAGCCTGCTGGTATGCATTTCTGCTGATTTTATTAAAGACTCTAAAATCTCATTATTGCGAGCTGCTTGTCAAGCTTTTATATGTATGTTCTTTTGGAGACTGGTCGGATTCTGGTAAATATGGTTTCTGTTGTAGTCTTGTGTTTGCTAGTACAGAACCATAATTTATCGGCCAACATGAACAATACTAGCCTCGAGCTGTTGTTAACTTGCAATTGTTTGGCTGGGTGAATGACTATATGCAATGTTTCATATTTGACCTTGTGGAAATAGTCATGCATGCTATACTAAAATTCTTCAATTCTTTTTACCAATATAGTCACAAATACACAACTGTGGCAAGCTTATATGGAGAGTTGAATCAAACCACCAACCTGAATACATGGGGTTGACCAACGCAGCTTTACCAGATGCCGAAAATTTTACCACCACGCAATGTGGACAAGAATTTTGAATTTTTTGAGGTTTTGACCTTCAGCTACACGCATTTGTCCACAATCAAAGCATAATGGTGAAAATGTCTTCCATTTAGCAAGAATTGCTGGTGTTTGACCTGCTTCCTTTTTTAAATAAGAAACAATATGTGCTATATCTAGTTATCTACTGAGGATAATTCAAGTTAGAACCATCTATTCATAGTGAACTGTGCTATGCGGATTAAATGATATTTGGTTGCTGATGTGTTGCCTTTTTGGTACAGGTAAGATGGGAGGATGGTTCTGAATGCAATGGCCAAGATAGAGTATCCCCATGGGAGATCGAGATAGTTGGTGGTTCAGTCTCTGTTGCCCATTCTCTGTCTGCATCTAGTTCTAAACGAACCAAGTTGTGTCCCCAGGGAAATTTGGATGTTCCAACAATGTGTAAGCTCTCATGGCACAAGACTAATGTTTGTACATATGTACACTATCCTTGAACTGCTAATTGACTATCGTATTAGATGTTGCAGGGAATGGTTGTACTGACTCCGTGGAAACTGGAAAGTTACCCAGGGTCTTGCAAGGTCAAGAATTGATGGGTTTTAGGACTCATCGTGTTACGTGTGCTCCTCAAACAGCTGAGGTTGCAAAATTTCAATCTTCTGATGCTAGTAGGTTCCTTACTAATGCACGAAGCTGCATGTTGAGTGGTCCAACAAGCAGACTTGCAGTGCAGAACACCAGCTTTACCTACCAATCTGTAGGCTTCAATGAATCTATTGGATTCTCAGAGGTCTTGCAAGGTCAAGAAATTTCTCAGGCAGTTCCTATGTTCCAAGGAATGATGTCTGAGGCATGTTCAGTGAAAGGTGGATATGGGTTGCGTGGTTATATGCGTACCCCAACTACTGTTGATGGATTATCAGCCACAGCTCAAGAATGTTCTCTCACACTATCTACTCCACCAGCAGCACAAGTGCACTCCCCGCATCCCAATCACATGTTTAACCAAACTGTGGCTTCACAGCTTGGATTGGCAAGCAAGACTGCTGGCGAAGTTGGAAATAGCAGTCAGCCTCGCCCATTTGAGATGCTGTGGGAAGCTCAGACCAGGTCACAGCATGGAAGGCCTGGTCAAATTAGCTTGGATCAGTTTGAGACTAGGAGAGCTTCAGCACCAGGAGATGCTGCTAAAACTGGGTCTGGTGGGAGGGAGGTTCGCAAAACTAGCTGCAGGCTTTTTGGTTTCTCCTTGACTGAGAAGATCTTGCCAGCTGATGATGATAGCGTGAAGGAAGTGAGTTATGAGGCTGAGTGCCAGAATCCACGGATGCTGGACTTGTTTGGGTACAACCGCTCCACCCCGAATGCTGCTCTTCCGGCCCTCTGTGCCGCGCCCTTTGGAATGTGATGCTACTTCAATAATGTTTCCGAGTATTTTCAAGCACTCAGCTTAGAAGTTTTACTTTCCCAGTACCCCAGTGTATGTCATAAAAGAAGCTGCCTTTTGACCTCATTCCCTCTATTGGTCTGCTCAAGCTAATCAGTCATTTGCATAAGTCGACGAAGGATGTTTGGTTAACCACTCTTGTCCATGCCTCACCTGGTCATCCAAGGTATTATGGTTCTAGTCTCAGGGTACCCTGATACGCTTCACTTAATTTTCGTGGCTGATCCTTCAGAACCATTGTGCGATGAAGGTAATGATGTGCCCTAAAGTATTTCACTCGCAGATTTAGATTCATGGGAAGGTCTTTCAGCTTTAATGTACCAATTATGTATCTCTAACTGAGCTCCTGCATGACCTTTGTAGCTCTATCGCGAGCCTTGGTTGCAGTCGCCTGCCTAGGTCGTGTGAGTATGTAAGATCAATGTTATGTTTTAAGCTGTGTTGCTTGTGGACCTTAACTCTGGTGCATTGTGTGTGGTTGCTGCTCTGTCAATTCGTAGCATGAATAATCATTTTCCTGGTAGCTTAGTACTGAGAGATCAGTCGCTAAAGAGCTGTCTGTGAATGTTTGAGAATGGCTATTTCACTGAATAATCAGAGCGAGTGCTGAACAGTATGCATGTTCTAGAGGAAATCAAGGGTAGACCTCGATCACCGACCGGACTCCGAGGACGGCCACGATCTTGTAGCCGCTGAAGCCCGCGTCCTCGAAGATCTTGCGCCACTCGTGCTCGGGACGCTCCGGGCTCCCGACCACCCCCATCATCATCACGTCCCACAGCAGCTGGGTCTCGGTGGCCTTCTCGTCTGCCGGGCTCGATCCCACCACCAGGTGTCCAGGTCCATCACGATGACCCTGCCGCCGGCCTCCCTCGACGGGATCGCCTCCCTGCACCGCCGCAGTATACGCACGCACTTCTCGTCGTCCCATCCATGCAGGATCCACTGCACAACAATGGACTCAGCAACCAGAACGTCTTCAGTTTCACAAGGGAGAGTGATGAGCTGATGGGTGATGGCGAAGGGAAGGGGCCGTCGGACCTTGGGGACGTTCTCGAACATGTCCCCGGCGACGAACTCCACGCCGCCGCGCTCGCCTTGCGGGACGCCCGCGACGACGTGCGGCAGTTCAAGGACGCTGCACCTGACGTGCGGGAACGCGGCGGCGATGGCCCTGGCGGCGCCGCCGGACCCGCCGCCGACGTCCACCAGCGTGGCGAGGCCCCGGAACACGTCGCGGTGGTCCCGCACGAGCACGTCCATCACGAACCGGCCGTCGCACGCCATGGCGTCGTTGAACGCCGCCGAACTCCCGGTCGTCCCTCGCCACCGCCCAGAGGTCGCGGCCGTGCGCGGTCTCGAACGGGACGTGCGCCGCAGCGGTGCGGGCGTCCACGGCGCGGAACCAGGACGCCAGGAACATGGACGGCGACACGATGGCGGGGTGCAGCATGGCGAGCGCGAACGGCGACACGATGGCGGGGTGCAGCATGGCGAACGCGAACGGCGAGAGGCCCTGCCCGCCGCCCGCGCCGGGCGCCGCGGACAGAGGAGGTGCGAGAGCGGGGTGAGCCCGTAGCTGGCGGCCGCGCCGTCGAAGGCGAAGAACCCGGCGTGCGCGAGCAGACGCATGAGGCGGCGCAGGTACGGCGCCCTGGAGGGCGGCAGGGAGAGCGCCGCGGCAAGGTCCGGGACCGTCGCGGCGCATCCGAGGCGGTGCCCGGCGTCGGGGATGCCGAGCTCGACGGCGCACCGGAGGGACATGGACCTGGTGTACGCGAAGACGTGGTTCCACAGCTCGGCCTGCGCCTGCATGAGCTGATCGCCGGTCGCGAGGGCCCCATCGCGGCTGGCGTCCATGGCTCGCTCGCTCGCTTTTGGCGAGGTTGTGGCTTGGTGCACTGCGTGAGGACTGGCTAGCGTTTGGGTTTGAGGTCAAACGAGCGTGTTTGTCGTAGCGCTACGTTTCTACGCCTTCGAAGATCGGTTCCTAGATTCTTGACTTCTTGTCGCTCCGCGCAGTTGTTCCATTGAAAACGGTGGTTGTCGTTTTCATCTTGCGAGTGCGTAGTACTCCGTATGCACGAGTCACAATCACAACCTAAGAGCATCTGCAGATTGAGAAAAAACTATTCCCCTGTGCTGGTCAAAGCGGATTGAGAAAACACGTTTTCAACATGTAGGAGATCATGGCTGCAGCAGATCCCCTTTCTCTGTTCCCCTTACCCTTTTAACTTACATGTGGGGCCCACTATCAGTGGGTACTCTTCCTTTTCTTCTCTACTCTCTCGCGTCTTGCTCCAGGACGGGCGGCGGCCGGCGCTGGGGGCGGCGGTGCGGCACGAAGGGGCCGCGGCCGGCGCTGAGGAGCGGCGGCGCGGCATGACCGGACCGCGGCCGGTGCTGGGGACGTTGGCGCGCAGCTCGGAGGGGCGATGGTGCGGCACCACGGGCCGCGGCCGGCGCTGCGGGGCGGCGGCGCGCCGGCTTGGAGGGATGGCGGCGCGGCCCGATGAACTGGAGGCGGGCGCGGCCGGCGACGACGAGAGGGAGGCGCGTCGGGGGCAGAGAGCCGGAGGACGGGCGGCTCGCTGGAGCAGGGGCCAGGGGAAAAGGAGGAAGGGGAGAGGAATTGGACTTCGAGAGGGGAGTAGTTTTTGTCAATTGAGAAAAAATGGGATTGGTGGAGCACGTTTTCCCCTCTCACTCCCTTTAACTAGAAATACAGGGAAAGGGAAATAGAAATATAAGGAAATGGAATTGGTTTTCTCAAACTGGAGATGCTCTAACGCATATTACCAGGCTACCACCTACTAATGAGTAGCCAGTAGAAGCAGCTCGTAGTTTATTGCAAGTAGGCGAGTCAGGCATGTCGAAAACGACTGTGGTGAAAGGTACACTTTCCGTCCAAATTATTAGTCATTTTAGCAGGTATCAATAGTATATTTATTTGGTATTTAAAAAATAATTTTTATATAGATTTAGTTAAAATTAGATGAGTTTGACTCATAACGAAGTTAAAGTGCTAACCGAGTTTGTGGTGGAACCTGTGCATTCAAGTCATCGACTCGGCAATGGTGCTCATATTTTTCTAGATTTATTCTAGGATTTAACCAGCATAATTCTTTCAGTGGTAGGTGATGAACCATTCTTTCAGTGGTAGGTAACGTGACCATTGATAGCGAGGCGTAAAAGATGACTTCGTCAATCTGGAGGATTTGTTGGCTCAATTTTCGAAGGTGTTCATAGGGGTCGTAGGGTCGCGTACGTATGTTCGTAGGGGCGAGTGTACGTACGTGTACGTGAGCGTCTACGCGTGTACGGTGTGATTCGAAAAAAATTGACTAATATTTAGAGTGGGAGTACAAACCAAATATATTAGATAGATCGGATCAACAGCACGAGCGTGAGATAGACTAGGAAAAATATTGTGACGAATCAAATCTTTTTCTTTTTTGTCATGAATACGTTATCCGTTCCAAGTTGCATGTCGTTTTGGCTTTTTTAGTTTATACGTATCAGTACGTAGGCCAAAACGATTGGAACGGAGGGAGTATCAACAAAATTGTACGCAAAAAGTACGAGCTTGAGAAAACACAGTTCTACAGGGATGTTTTTATAATTATTTCCAAGATAGAGCCGGATGACTATACTGTAGAGATAGTTAAACGTAGTTCAAGGGGAAAAGAGGAAAAGATTTCGAGGGGACAAATTTCCGGCGATGTCAGCGGCGACGGCTGCTAGGGCGTGGTTGCGGCCGTCTGCAGCCGTGGGGCTCCGCGAGACGGCCTTCTTCCCAGGCAGCGCCAGCTTCGCCACTACGCGACTCTGTGTCGGACGAAGCTGCTCGGACAGAACCTTGTGAGCCCCCTTATCTCGCGTAATATCTTCGATTCCTTGATCCATTTGCTTGAGGTCACTTACGAATTGGCTGGTGGTGGCTCCACTTGATCGAATCGGTCGTGCTTTTATCTGGTTCTCTCGTGTCCCTTCCAATCTGGAACGGTTTGGACAGTAATTTCTCTCATATGGTGCGTATAGATTTTGAATTAAACTGCGCAGATGGCAAATTCTTTGTCGAATAATCGCTAGTGTGGGTGGCAACCGCTCCAATGATCATAGTTAGAGTGACCCCAACAAATGAAAACCTTGACAAGTTTGATGGATATGAGGCCTCGAGGCAGGAAACAATTTTTTCTTTCAAGTATCAATTGCTAACACATATTCGGTTCCAATTCCAAAGGCCCAAATTCCACCTTGTGAACCTAGAATCCTAATTCCTGATATGTGAAACATCTGCATGTGTAACTTTTAATGAAGTATTTTCTCAACTTTGAACCTAGCAGAAAAGGTCAGGAGTGGTATTTGCATGAATGTGATTTTCAAAACACTTCCCACAAGAAATGCAGAATCACATGCTATTCTCAAATGCCTAACATTTTATCTTCAGTGCAGGGATTCAAATTGCAGATTCCAATTTGAGAAGATGCAAAATTGTGCATGTTAAAAGCGGGGAGTCTGATGGACATCCAAAAACTGAGGATATGTTGGTTGACGAAGAAACTCTTCAGTCTAATTTGGACAAAGCTATAGCGGAAGAAGATTATGCCCGTGCCGCAAAGATCCGGGATGATCTACGCATCCTCCATGAGGATGCTGAAGCTTCACTTCTCGCAGCAAATGCACGGTTCTACAGTGCCTTCAGGAATGGAGATATTGCTGCGATGTACTCTATCTGGGCTAAGGGTGACCATGTGTATGTAATACACCCTGCTGCAGGTCGAATATCTGGTTATGATGTGGTCATGCAGAGCTGGGAGATGGTTTGCAATGCAGATTATGAGTTTCCACTGAGTATTGATCTCAGGAACATAGAGGTTCACATCCGTGGCAACCTTGGTTACGTCACATGCTTGGAGGTGGTGAAGAACAAAGGAAGAACTTGGGGAAAGCAAGTCGCCACCAACATCTTCGAGAAAGTTAATGGCACATGGCTGATATCTGTTCACCATGCTTCGCACATCGAAGAATGAAAGGCACGCGCACACACTTGGTGACCTGGGATCGAATTTTTGAGAGATAGACCACCATGTACAATTTTGAGAATTTCTTTGTACTTAATGGAATTATTATGTATTCTGCATCTATATTCCTTAGGAGGCTTTAGTTTTCGAAGTGATTTTGCCTTCATGTTTTATTTTCATAGTTCCTGGTATGTTGTCAGATGGACCATGTATGAGTTGATTGGTAGTTTAAAATTATCTGATGGCAATGGCTATGGACTTGGCTTGCAAGAATCACATTTCATATCCAAGCTACTTCATTGTTTTGATGGCAATGAGTATGGACTTGGCTTGCAAGAAACACAGTTCATATCCAAGCTACTTCATTGTTTTGTCATACTTCCTGTGAACTGTAGTGTCAAACTGTTTTTATGAGAACTGTGGTGTCAAAAATCTTGGTGATAAACTTGTTTGATGAAGCCATAATCTTCCTGGTTGAGGGTGCTGAATTTTTTGCTGGCAACTTATCATTGCTGGCAGTTGAACTTGTTTATGATATGTTACCTTGCTCTCTGTCTCTGTCTTAGAGAAATATTTCGCACCGAGCTACGAATGTAGGCCCAACCTTGAGATTTCGACAACAATCCCTATATTCTCTCTGTTGATTCTGCTCAGAGATGTGTGCAACACCGTTCAAAACTCTAATTCCTTGTAACCATTCAAAATTTGAATTAACATTGACTTCTATTATTATATATTAGTATCTTGTCATCATAGAACATTTTGCCGAGGAGATTAGGTCATCAAGGGGCAGAAAAGGAATTAGCAGACAAATAAAGGGGCCGAAGCGATCTTCTTGGCCAATAAGCCCTGAAGCCGAGGGGCATCAAGTCCCACTCTTTGGGTGTGTTTGGTTCGAGAGTTGAAGTGGGTTGGGACGGGTCGGATCCAGATGGACCCATGTTTGGTTCAGAAATAAAGTGGGTTAGGTCCATCCCCATAAAGAATATGCCTACCAGATCCGAGTCGAGATAGTCTGCCCAAATCGAACAGACCGTCCCAACCCACTTCCATTCCGTTACGCTCCGTCTTCTTCAACGGTTGGAGCAAGTGCGAGGCGCGGTCGGCGCGGGGAGAAGAGGCCGCCGGTGGGGAGGGTTGAGGCGCAGCCGGAGCAGCCCCCCGCGGGGAGGCCTGACCGGCGGGAGAAGAGCGACCAGTGGGGGAGGGCTGAGGCATGGGCGTGCAGTAGGGGTAGCCTCCTCTCGGGGAGGCCCGGCCAGCGGGAAGGGAGGAGGCACGACAGCGAGCTGGGGAGCTCACGGCTTGGATGACAGGACGGCGCTCGGCTGACGAGGAGTGACATGCTGGGGAGCTAGCGGTGGCAGAGGGTAGGGGTGCAGGGTGGTGCTCAGCCGGCGAGGAGCTGCGGTAGCTCGCGGCAAGAATATAAGCATCAAATCCAAAAAATAAAGAAAATGAGAAATAGAGTGGATGACATATGGGCCCCATAAATGACTAGTGGGGCTTGCTAGAATATGTTAATGGTGTAAAAAATGACATCCTTCATCCCTCTCAACCCATCTGACCAAATAAAAAACTGGAATGAATCCAATACACTCAACCAAACACGAGACAGGTTGGCCCCAACCCAGAAATAGGGACAGAGCCGGCCCATCCACTTAGAGGTTGTTTGTATACCAGGGGTTAAAGTTTAGCTTTTATCATATTGAATGTTCGGATGCTAATTAGAAGAATTAAACATGAGCTAATTATAAAACTAATTGCAGAAATTCTGGGCTAATTCGCGAGACGAATCTATTAAGCCTAATTAATCTATCATTAGCAAATGGTTACTGTAACATCACATTGTCAAATCATAGACTAATTAGGCTTAATAGATTCGTCTCGCGAATTAGCCTCCATCTATGTAATTAATTTTGTAAATAACCTATATTTAATTAGTCCTCTATCCTGAAAAGGATGCAACTATGGTATGCGTGCCAGTTAAAGTGCTTCACGTTTGACCAGGTTTGTAGTAAATAGTATTCACATTTATAACTCCAAATTAATTTATTATGAAAATACATTTCGTAATTAATCTAAATGATGTTTATTTGATATTATATATATTATACTTTTTCATCTATAATAGGTCAAACTTGATACAGTAAATCATGACACTGTTTCAGAATTGTATTCTTTTGGGGACGGAGGGAGTATCCAAACATAAAATGTGACAGGGCAGTCCACGTGAGCCAACAGAGGCTTAGTCCAAACACATGCTTTCTGCGCCCCTTCCTTCCCTCTCCTTCCTCCCCAAGAAAAAGGAAACGCGGCGAGCAACAACCTCCGCCGCCGCGCACCCACGCCCACGGCCCGCGCCCTCGTATGAGTGAAGAACCCCGCGCCTTCCCCTCGGCGAGCACGGTCGGAGGAGACTAGAGGAGCAGGCGGTGTCGCGGAGGAGGGCGATGGTGCTGCCGCTGGTGAAGCTCGGCTCGCTCGCGTTCCGGACGCTGAGCAAGCCCATCGCGGCCCGCCTCAAGCACAACGCCGGCATCCACCCCAAGTTCCGCGGCTTCATCATCGGCATCGCGCAGGTGATCGACGCTCCACCCCACCTGGCTCTTCTTCGTCTCTGATCGTTTTCGTACTGCAATCTGCGCGTCGATGCTTGGATTGGTTTCCGTTTTCCGTGGAGGAATTCCTTCTTGCGGTTATTGCTGTATGTGGAATCTTGCAAGTTGGGGCTGCTTGGTCGTTTTTTCTTCAGTACGGGTTGGGTGATGCAGCGAGCTCTCCGAGATTCTGCTCTTCTTTAGCGTTGAGTTCTTAGAATGACTTGCGTTTGATCTCATGAGGGGTACTTGCGGAATGGATTTATTCAATGTGCCATGCTGTCAGAGATTCAGAAATTTTGCTCTCATGCGGAAAGATGTAGTGCATTGATCCATATCGTTACTGAAATAGTGAATGAATTGTATAATCTATTGTTGCTGTGAGTCTATGATCTTACCCTACCCAAGAATTTGGTGTGGACAAATTCCTGAAGTCTGTTCTACTTTTTCTGAATGCTCATACCAATAGGAATTTCTAGGTGGTGAGGGCATTTCAGAATGATTTCTTAAGGGTCATTTGAACTTGAATCTGGGTTGCTTTATCAGTATTGCGCGTGTCAGGTTATGATAGGCCCCACTCATTCTTCCATTTTTTTAGCAATGATATGATCCTCACCAGAACACAATAAAAAATCCCACAATAGTCCTTGTAAGTACTTCTTCGAATGCTGATGATGTAGACACATCGTCTTTCGAAGGAAATAACAGCTTGAACATATAAATGTTGTTCAGTGCTTCCGAGGAAAATTTTACCATGATGTTTGCATGGTTCAACAACTGAAAATGCAGCAGGTTAATAGCATCGTTCCATTATGGTATTGCTTTTGTTGCTATTTTCCTTGCATCTTATGTCTTGCTCTCTTAGTGTAAATTGAATAAATTATGGTTCTGTACTAGCAAACATGGAATCACAGTACTCTGCACCATATATTATGGGACTGCTGTAACTGAAACATTTTTTATGGCACATTATTCAGGCAAACCATCGTTTCACAACAAATATGCAGAGGCGACTTTATGGACGTGCAACTGACATTCACATTCGGCCCCTGAATGAGGAGAAAGCTATTCAAGCTGCTGCAGATCTTCTTGGCGAGCTGTTTGTTTTCTCGGCAAGTATTCTTGACCTGCATTACACTGAATAGCAAATATCTTTTTTTTAAAGTAAATCTGCGTAGAGAAGAATTAACACCTTTTTCTTGGCGTGTATGATGGGAAACTCAGAATTTGATCATTCTAGAACCTATGTTTCCTTCTGCATCATACTCAGATCCTGGAAATGTGCATTGTGCCAAATGACTAGAACTGACATATACTCACATAATTTCTCAGGTTGCTGGTGCTGCAATTATCTATGAGGTGCAAAGAAGTGCTAGGTCAGAAGCAAAGAAAGAGGAGGCCCGTAAGCAGGAAATGGAGGTAAGATGCCTCCCAACTATTCTCTTGGAGACATTAGTTCATCTTTTAAATGCAATACATGACATTGCCAGGTTATATTCTGAACCACAAATGCAAGATAAAATTAACATTTGATTTTAATCACCTTGGCTTGTGATGCTTGATGAATACTGACAAGTTTCAAACGTATTGTACAGTCCATGCATCTGCAAAAGAATACGAAAGGAAGAACCTTAGATGGTGAAATTCGATCATGTGTTAAATCTTGTCGAGCCTCTTCCATGATAATTGACTGTCCGTGTCCAAATGACAGGCGATAAAGAAAAGGGAGGAACAACTAGCCATGGAAGTGCAGCTCATGAAACAGAAGGTTAGCGAGATGGAGCGGCAGTTCTCGAAGTGGACTCGTCCGGGGTTCCGCGGCTTCGGCACTGCCCAGGCGGCAGCACAGCCTGCTGCTGCTGGTACTCAGCAGCCAACAGCTGCTTAGTCGCTCTACTGCTGCAACTGTCCATAGCTCGCCGTCCTGCATTCTGAACGGCTGACTGCAGACTGCCTCTGCTTCCCTTGCATTACTCGGTTACATTGATTCGACAGGAGTTGCCCACAAGAGGCTGAAGGTTTTGTAGCATACATTGCGTATACTGGATAGTGAATAGTACTCGAGAGGAATTGGAACCGAGTCGAAGTAGTTATTAGCGGTTCAGATTTTTGGTGACGTGACATTCAGTTCAAAGTTTTGACATGCCCAGGAAAATATCTTGGAGCTGAGGAGCTGTTGGTGTTGTGTCGTACCTGCATCTCGTGATATTTCACATTTACAGTGGGTTCTTGTTCGAATCTGGTCAGGTACATTTTTTTTCCGGATGTTTCTATCCTTAATCTGGTCAGGTACATGCCTTGTTTTATTGAATTTCCTTTTTGAGGAACAAAAACGCAACTAGAAAGGGCTCTGCAACGGTTATTAAGATTTCTTCCCTCATGGGAGTGTAATATCTGTAGCATCATTTCGCCTTGATATCGCAGAACAGCAGGGGCACAGTGAAAATGCACCACGAAGCATCAAGTATCTCGATGCAATCATACATGGAGTGTGGCAGAAGAAATGCATCCGCAAAATCTTGCCCGTATCTGATACGATTATTTACTGCATTCCTACTGGAACAAAAGAAATTTTCCTGACGGCATCAGAGCTATCCAGATTTTCCCCCCAAAAAAAAGGAGTCACTATCATGATTTACAAACGCACAGCTCTTCAGTTCCTGACGGGAAAATCTTACTACCATTAGTCGAATTCAAGAACCACCTTGCCATGAACCAACTTTTTCTCCTTGGCCATATGAGCTTCTCTTACTTGGTTGATGGGAAAAGTCTTCTCCACAGGTATCTGCAATTTCCCAGCTCCAGATAGCCTTTGGATCTCATGAAGCCCTTCAGCATCAGCTCTCATGTATGTCCACCAATACTCTGAAATTAAATTGGACAGAGGTATCAGAACATCTTGTATAAGTGGCACATATGTAGCAGTAGCAAGTAACCTACAGAGCCAAATGTGCTTGCATAATGTACTTCATTCACAATGAAGATCATAGCGAATAGTGATGAGGAAGCTAAACTTAATGCCACCTACAGAGAGTTTTACACGAGATTCGTGCAGACGTTAACACACGTCCATAATTCCATGTCCTGGATGTTTTTCTTTTAAAAAATCCAATTGAAATATCTAGATCCAACCGGCTCAGAAGGAACAACTACACCAGTGGCTGGGTTCAAACTTTTTTTAAAAAAAAATGAAAACCCAGTGCTCTCAATTTTGTGCATGTCAACTGTACATGGAAATCGAGACCAATATCCAGTAAAGAATTTGGGAATTGGTCTACAGGACACTTATATAATGTGCCTTGGTCTGCAAAACAGTGTTGGAAAAAACTTGGTCTGCACAACACTCATCTGTGTCCTACCGACAAGAAATGAATGTGCTGCAGACAAAAATTTCCACGGACAAAATCACAAAAATTCATTGTTCTACAGACAATCTCAAAACAATTCGATCCATTGATAAATTGCAGTTAAAAAATGATACTGAAGGTTACTCTCAAATACTACTAGCTAGTGGTTACTAGTATTCTTTCTGAGATGTACTCATTACTTTTTGTGAGAATGCTGCTAAAGTTTGGATAGATTTACGTACGATACAGCGAAGAATTTGGGAGATCTGATTGTATTCTTATAAGCTTCTAGCTGAAAACAGCTTTGTCCTTGGCTAGTTGGTGATTAAGAGCAATGTTTCAGTTCATTAGAATTGTGATCCTATA
The DNA here is from genome assembly GCF_000263155.2 of Setaria italica. NCBI lineage: Eukaryota > Viridiplantae > Streptophyta > Magnoliopsida > Poales > Poaceae > Setaria > Setaria italica. Next base: position 37,035,469 of record NC_028454.1, on the reverse strand, counting down.
CAGTTTAGGACCGGAACCAGGATCCCAAAATTGAGACACACAAAACAAACGAAATTCAAGTATTAAGAGTAAAAGCTCATTACCTACTCCATGAGAAGAACGGTACTGCATTTGTTTCTTTAGTAAAGCAGCAGTAGCAACAGGAAGCCCTACAGCCAATCCATATCTATCTGCTAGTGCCGCCGCTTCTCCCTATCACATTGTAGGAAAATATGATAAGCAAACATGAGACAGAGACAACAGAAGCGCAAAAAACACAAAATGCAGATCGATCACCTGAAGAGTCATATAGTGTCCACCTCTCCTAAGAACATTTATGCCAATTCTTTCAGTCTCAGGTACTCCTATTGTGTCTAAAACAGCATCAAACTTTCCTTTAACTGCTGCTTCTGTCTCCTGTAAGGCAGGCCATATAAGATGAACAAGACAGTACTCAAAGCAAGGGGATTTCAATTTCTTGAAAAGAAAATGCAGATAAGGACAATGACTACGCATTTATACTCATGTTAATTGGCAGTAAATTGTAGTCGAGAAGAATAACTAAAGATTTCAGCGTCTTCTATTAGAAGTTTATGTTACGGCCCACAGAGTTGCGCAACTTCAAAACAGCTAACAACAAAACAAACACCTGCCCCCCCCCCCCCCCTGCTGGGCAAAAACACAGATTTAAGTGTCTCTGGCATCCCGCAAATCTGCAAGAATAATATCACAGGTTTGTTATGCGAATGGGAGCATCAGCAAAGCATTGAGCAGTTCTTCAGCTTTGTAGAGCAAAGTGGCAAAAGAACATTTGGTCAGAATTTCCTTTTTCTCCATATAAATGAATCATCAGCTATTACGATAATAGAACTACAGTGAAAGAACGCCATGAAGATCCATTCAGTGTATTAAGCATCATACAACCATTACATAATCACCCATACAAAACACAGCATTTTCTATCCTGCTATAAACAAAGAATGATGCTCGCACGCTCAGCCAAGATTTCACAAAGATGGACAAGTAAAGGGCATATTAGAAGGGAAAAGAATTAACAGTTTTATTATGTAAACAGATTGAATAAGGATAACAGTTTCAAAGGCTATTTACCTCAGCGGTGTAATCAATAGCTTGTTCAGCACCAGCTCCCATAACTCGCTCAATACTTTGGGATCCACAGGTAGCAGAAACCCCACACCCTGCAGCAACTGCAAGCTGTACAGCAGCTAGCCCAACCGCTCCTCCTCCACCAATCACAAGTACTCTTTGTCTAATAAATTGCAATTAGTTGCATCAAACTCAAGTGAATACACAGGAAAGACTGAAATATGCTTCCAATTGATCGGTAATGAATTGGCATTTTGCAGATAATGACAAGAGAGCATGCATGTAAGCATGTGCTGTTCGCCTAACTAACAGATTGGTTCTCAGATGAACAACACGAGACAATTGGGGATAGAGTAGAAGATAACGAAAGAGGAGTCACGAGCAGAGCATCACAAGATTTTTTTCCCCTTATTATTACTATTTACTAGGAACTTCCACAAAAGATAAACTCAAAATTATGCAAAATTGTATAGGAGCAAACTAACTTATGCCAGTCCCATGTTTCTTATATGTTTGCTGCACAAGCATATTATAAGGACTCATATCATGCCAAAAAAAGAAAATGAAAAGAAATAAGCAAAGAAGAAGGAAAAGACGATGAAACTAACAGTCAGACTAAATTTTACAGCATTAGAATAGTTTCTAGAGTAACATAAAAAAGAGTTGGTTGATTGTATCAAACGTCAACTGAAGAAGCAGAAGCAAAATGCTATCTGCCTATTAAATGGTGTATACATATAATCAGACATACCCTTCAGAAATTCGAGCCGTACCATGTAAAGCACGCCATGCAGTCAATGCAGCAAATGGGATTGCACTAGCCTCCTGCGACATAGCAATGGTTGAATTCAATTATAGAAAATCGTAGGCACATGCGAGTAAGACTAAAAACTAAAATTAATGGGGTCTTCATTCATAAAGAAAACAGATGCACTACTTTCCACTAATAAACAATGAACATGAATAACAATTTCAAACATCCCTAGTGCCCCTCTTCACCGAATAATTCAAACTGTGTCCTTGAAATGGATCAGAATATATTGCGCACAAGAGAAACGAGGTTTCCCAATTTCAAATTAGGTAATAGTAACGTACTTGGCTTATAGCGTCACCCATTATAATGGACAGAAATTGATCCTAACACTACATTTCTTAAAATAATACTAGCAATGACTGAGGAAACTAATTTAATGACACATACCACATGACTGAGAGTCGATGGTTTGGGAGTCAGCTCATCCAGTGAAAGAATTGCATAATCAGCATATGTCCCTCTGAGAGCTGTTGGATGCAACGCACCGAACACTTCTTGCCCAATAGAAAATGATGATGCATAAGTCCCTGTGGCTGCAACTTCACCGCTGATGTCACGTCCGATGATAAGAGGCAGGAGTGGCTCGAATATGGAGCGTCCATAGCCAGATCGCATCTAAACACAAACAACATTTTTAACATGCAGATAACAATAAACAACAGAGTAACATAGTCCTAAAGCACTTTTACAATTCAAACAACATAAGAATACAGATTCAATTATATGTGCCCAAATTTAATAAATCATCCATCTATTTTTTTCCTTGTGTGTGCCCGCTTAGCAGAATCTATCATAATATTTGTAGTCATATGTACTGCATTAATTTCAAATTTCTAACCTGATATATTCGCCCAAAGCAGATAATACCACATTACTCGTTCTGGAATCATAAATTATGAAACACCACCCTTTGTTGTAAATGCATGTTCTTTAGTAGAACAGTGTTTCATATATTGAAAAGAGTGAAATATCAGTAAATAATAAGAAACCATTGCAAACTAATCAATGACTCCAATTTTGCAACGCCTAAACCAAGCTGAACTCCCAACATGCGAAGACTTTTCATTAGACGATTCTGTTAAATCCAATGGAGGGAGGGGCGTGGGTCCAAAATGGGGCGCTCACTCGCAGGTCCAAGGGGTTGATGGAGACGGCGCGCGTGCGCACGAGCACCTCCCGCGGCTTCAGATCGGGCACGGGCACGCCCTGCCTGACCTCCAGCACCTCCGGCCCGCCGAAACGCGGCACCACCACGGCGCGGCAGCTCTTCTCAGCCGCCGCCGCCGCGGTGGACGCCGGCCGCGCCCCGGCGATCCGCCGGCGGGCCCTCACCGCCCTCCACCACATAGTGCTGCGGCCTCGCCCCCACGGAACCCTAGCGGCTGCGCTTGCGACTCGCGAGCCCGGAGGCGGCAATGGCTGGCTCGGCGACGGGACGCGACGCCCTTGGTTGGAGACCGGAGGAGAGGAGGCGAGGGAGAGTGTGAGGAGGGGTTAAGTATATCGGTTTATGTGACAATGACATGTGGGGCCAGGGAGAGCGGGGGCTAACGTGTCCTCGCGCGAGCAGACGTGGCTCGAGGAGGGTGCGACCGTGCGAGAGCCGCTGCGCCCAGCGGCGAGCGGGCGAGGTGTGGGCGATGTGTCCGGTTCCCAGCCAGGAAGCGCGGTGTCGGGGTTGGAGAGATCTCGTCCGTCAAACAGAGTTTGTGCGGGATCTATTGGAATCGGTAGATCGCGTGAGTAGGGCGTGGCAATGCGGACACCACCCTCGTGCAATTTACAGGGTTGCAAAATCAAAAGACAACTTAATAGCAAGCCATAAGATAAATAAAATACTACCTCTGTTCATGTTCATGAATAGTTGACGTTTCCGATCACATATTTGCACTAGAACTTTTGTCAGAAATGTCATATAAAGAAAAATGAAGGGAGTATATCGGTAGCCCAAATCATAGATGTATAGTTAGAGAAAATAAAATATACTAGCATGAAAGGCTTATAAATAAACATCACATGACAATAAACCATAGATGTTAGCTAGAGAAAATATTTACACAGTTGTGAAATCAAAAGATGACTTTTAACAAATCATAAAATAAGACAACTGAATCTGTATCACAAATGATTTGAAATGTGGAAGTTTTAGTTGAAGATTCTAAGAAACTCAACCTCAGGTCTAGGATTTGGGTTCAAATGTTCAGTGATGTTGGTTTTAGTTGTAACTTGGAAGGATGACCTGGCTGATGCAAATGGAACAATAGGTGAGGTGATAAGGCAGTAAAGTGTCACTAGTCATGGAGATGGTAAGAAACGCTTGCTATAGTATGAGGCAAAACATGGCTACATATGTGCATGGTTTGATGGGATTGCCAGCTGTGATGATGGGAGTAGAATGAAGACACGAACACCATGTTTTATGTTCAAAGAAAGGAAGAAAACATTAAAAGCTATCGAATGCAGATCACACGGTTCACTTATATCTGTCCTCGTGTTTTTATTTTTCAAAAAGAAAAATAATGCTATGATAGCAAACACGCTGGTCTTCATAGACCACAAGTACTTATGGTCTTCATAGACCATAAGTTCAATCCACGGAGAAAACTTTTGAGGTCGTAACTACTTGCGCTATGCACTTTGTCGACCGGAGACAACGTGTAAACACACGGAGACGACGGTAGTGTCACGGTCTCACTGTCCCGCTGTTATTGGACGACGCTTTCGGCCTTGACGAGCCAGTCGACGATGCTCCTAATCCGCATGCTGGGCCCCGGCGTCGCCCGCCTCCTTTTGCCGCGGCCGTCGCTTTTCCCAAGGCCGCCGACCCCGACCCAACAAAGTGGCAGCCAGAAAACTCGGCCGGAGCATCTCTCCCTCGCGCAACAGAGCCAGAGCACACGGCGCGCGAGAGGGGGAGGGGGAAAAAAAACACGACCCCATCCATTCCGTTCCACCGCGCTCACCGATCGCGGCGGCGATGGGGAAGGGGCCGTCGTCGCGGGCGGCGTCGCGGCACCAGCAGTTCCGCGCGCGCGCCAAGACCCGCGTCGACGACCTCCAGGAGATGTTCTCGGGCCTCCAGTCCGCGCGCAAGGACTCCCGCCCGGCCGACGCCGCCGTCCTCGAGGCGCAGCTCCAGCAGATGCTCCGGGAGTGGCGCTCCGAGCTCAGCGCCCCCTCCCCGGCCTCATCTCTCCAGGTACCCGTCCCTTCTGCTTCCTCCGATCAGTTTCGCCTCCATTTTTTTGTGGCGCGACTGATGGGTGGGTTCGGTGGTTGTGATCGACGGCAGGACAACACCAGGGAGGTGTCGGATCCGCCATCGGAGACCCTGCGATTGCTGCAGCTGGCGACGGCTGAGGAGGAGGACGACGCCACGAGCAAGCTGGTCGAGCAGCAACAGCAGCGGCAGCAGCAGCAGCCGCCGCCCCCTCCTCCCCCACCTCCGCCCCCAGCCAATCAAAACCAGGGGCACGCGCTGGGCTGCCAGGACATGAAGCCGGAGCCGCGCGAGGAATCAGTTGATGTCGCAGTGGCGCAGCCGCAGCTGCTGGGTCAGGGGGTTCTGCCTAATGGTGCTCCTGCCGCGGCTGCTGTATTCCATGATCAGGTATAGTTTATTACTCCTTGTTTGCTGTATGCAAGTTTGAACATTTTTGTTGATCTTAGTGGAATGCCGAGCTGTCGATCTTATGAATAGAACTGTTGGTGTGATACTAGGATTTGTGGTTAAGTGTGATCGTGTGTCAGACGATTAAGTTAGGTTTATCGACTTTGTACAGTGTCCATGTGGTCTGTCTCTTTGTGTCCTTTTAGTTGGGTTGGTGTGATCTGCAAGCACCTACCCCTCACTAAAACATCTGTTGGTCATTCCTGCATCTTTGTGGATAAATTTTACTGGACAATTGTTCCTATGCTTCACACTCTGTTTTCAAGACAGTGGGGCAGGCTTCTGATGTTCTTCAACATGATCACAACGGGAAAAACTTTGGATTTTGGATTTAGATGGAGGTTTTCAGTGGGTTGCATATTGATCTAAGTCTTTCTTTTTATAATTTAAGGAAGGTTACAATTCATGAGAAGATTCTAGTTTATGTCTCTGGTGTGTCATTGTGTTCGCTTCTTGGGGGCTCAGGCTACCTGTGGCCCTTGTGTATGCTAGTTCCTTCTGATTTGGATCTTATAGGAATTCAAGTTGCTTGGCTCATTCTGTTACTTATCAATTGATTCATTGCTGAATAGAAGTTTATGGTTATAACCCTGCGGTTTCCATCCCATTATGGACATGTTGCTCCACGAGCTTCATAGTTCCATCTACTTCTCCTTGAGCCAACCTATGAATGCTTTCTTTTTCCCTCAATAGTGTATTAATATCTGATCTATACTAGGGGATCTTCTAAGTTCTAAATGCTATCTTTTTTGGCATCAAGCTTGTCTGCAACCTAAAGAAAGCAGATAAAGATGTTAACATTGTTCCATGAACTAAAAAAATGTGTAGTGTTTTTTATATCTTTAAGCCTTTTGGACATCTGAAGACTGAGATTATACTTTAGAAGAGGAAATTTTTAACTCTGTACTAGTCAATCTTTTAAGTTCAGTGAAATGTCACTTACTGTCTATTTCAAATATTTTAGGATGCACTCCATAAATATCACTGAAATATCACTCTATAGACTGACAGTGCCTACCTCACAACGGTAAAATCACCAATGGCGTTATAAAAAACTCGACCTGCAGGGGGCTGTCTTACCCCCAACAGGTCGAGTTTTTTATAATGCCATTGGTGATTTTACCATTGTGAGGTAGGCACTGTCAGTTTATGTGGTCATTTTCTTTTGCTTTGTAATCTTGCTTACATCCTTCATACTCTACACACCATGTTTCTTAGCTTTGTCATGCGTGGCTGCTAACTCAACGTAATTCCGTGGGCCTAGCTGGATTGTTGAAACTTGAGCTGTATGGAAGCAAAATTAGCGTACATTGAGGAAAATGCAAGGAGTTGCTAGGTGTGCTGTAGCAGAATTCACTATGAGTTGCTAGAAGGTGTGCTGTCGCAGAATTCACCATGATCCTTTGTCATCTAAAAAATCAAATGAATACTTGGGAGAGGGATCTAGTGAGCTATGCATGTGATAATTATTGAGACATATTCTGTTTTCATTTTTGTAAAATTTCTTAGAAGCCTAGAAGCACAGTTTTTAGAGCTGAGAAGGGACCAAACCTGTGAACCTGCTAACGCTGAATATTTGAGCAAAGCACGTGGATTTTACCACCATCATTAGATTGAAGGAAGTAAATTTCCATGGCAAGCCAAGCAGGTCATCACCTCTTGTGCAGGAGTTTGTGTATTGTGATAGGGATGCATGCCTTGTTACCTCAGCAGAAAAGCTTGATCTGAATAATGTTAGCCAAACTGTCTACTTTGTGGGGTCTCACCAATGATTGCCTGTAGCAATGCCACCTGGACTTGGGGGGTTATACACAGTATGGACGTCTTGGAGGGCTGTGAGGTTGACAAAGAACATGAGGACCTGACATTGGGTTGGGGACCAAACTAGATTGGGGAAGCCTAAGCAAGCGGCCATAGCAACTAGGATCATGACAGAACCAGGGGATAATTTAGAGTTGATTAGTCCTTTTTCTTGAAATTGTCCTACTTTTTTATACAAATTAACTGATATCTATCAGAGTTCTTAAGTCACTAGCGGGGTCACATTTTGCAGGATTTTACTAAGCCACATCAGCATAATACTTAGTAGTGAATTTTATGTGGTAGAATCCTACTATTTTTTATCCTTGAACATTTTCTGTACAATAAGTTCACTAATTTAGTACATTAGTGATTCTGATCCTAACAAGTGTAGGAAGCTTTACAATTTCTAGAGAACTAGAACCATAGGGTAAAATGAGTATAAAATTTCACTTATAGGCAAGAGGTCAATAGTGAAAAGTGTATGCAGCATGCAGTGGATGTTGGAAATGGTGGGGTTCAGTATATTTCTGTTGTATTTTTTCGAAGTAAACAGCATCATTCTGCTTTCCAAAGCGTACAAGGAAGCTTTTCTTATGTCTTTGTAGGCTAGTATAACAATCATTTTGATTCTGCTGCCTGTTTTTGAAATGAACCGGCAGAAGAGCTGCCTGTTATATTAAAAAGGAGGAGATCCCAGACGGGAAAGAACAGTTCTGCTGCCTGTTGCTTAGCTTTCTTATGTACCTCCTTAGCATTGTAAATACTAATGTCTTAGTCCTTGGTGCTGCACTATTTAGCTGCTATGTACTGCTTTATGAGTAATTCTAGCATGCACGTAATTTGTACGCTCGGTGATGTTGCTTGTGATTTTACCTTTCTGCCACTTGCGTTCCAAATTTAAGTTTGATGTTACCTTACTCCTCGCAGATGTACTATGTGAATCAGGAGCTTACGGTTGAGGATTTTCTTTATGATGATGATTACAAGATAAACCTTTCTGGGTCTAATCCAGACGTCCTCAATAACCTGGAAGGGATTGGCCAGCTGGAATATCCACAGTTCAATTTTCCACAAGAGTTACCCCCTAATGTGTATCTTGACATGAGTAACTGTGGACAGAGTACTGGGGATGTTTTCCTGCACATGTCAGATTTGCTCACAACAATGACTCCAGCACCGTCTGCATTCCTGAGGCCAAAGTGTGCTCTCTGGGACTGCCCCAGGCCTGCTATTGGATCAGAAAGATGGCATGATTATTGCAGCATGTATCATGCTGATTTAGCTGTGAAGGAAGAGGGCCCTCCAGGTACAATGCCTGTGATCCGTCCAAGGGGCATTGATCTGAAAGATGGCCCCCTGTTTGCTGCTCTTAGTGCAAAAATCCAAGGAAAACATGTTGGGATTCCTATCTGTGAAGGAGCTGCTACTTCAAAGTCCCCGTGGAATGCACCTGGTAAGCGTCTCCTTCATAACCTGTGTCTTCACATGGTATTGATAAATGTTTTTACTAATTGTTGGCCCATCTGTATCATTGCAGAACTTTTCGATCTTTACATTTTTGAAGGTGAATCTATCAGAGAATGGCTGTTTTTTGACAAACCCAGGAGGGCATTTGATAGTGGAAATCGGAAGCAACGGTCCTTGCCAGATTACAATGGCCGTGGTTGGCATGAATCAAGGAAGCAGGTGATGAAGGACTTTGGGGGTCTGAAGAGGTCCTATTACATGGATCCACAGCCGTCCAACACCTATGAATGGCATCTCTTTGAATATGAGATCAATGATTGTGATGCTTTTGCCTTATACCGGCTTGAGTTCAAGTCTTCAGATGCAAAGAAGAGTGCTAAATCAAAAATAGCTTGTAATCCACTGAATGAAATTCAGCAGCAAATGGTTAGACTCAGTGCAGACAGTCCTGTGGACATCAAACGGACAGCCCGGGGCAGGACAAAGGCTAACCCGATAGACGTCAATTCTAACATCTATTCAGTTCCAAGCACCACAGTTCATGCTAACATTCCAAATGCTTATCAGCCAGTGTCACAAGTGGACCAGATGACATATTTGAACGGCAGTGTCGTTTATGGACCTCATCTGCCGTATGGTTACTCGACTGAAAGAAGTGACTTCTATTGGAACTCAAATGACGGGACATGAACAGATAAACACATTTGATTTATGGCATTTTTGCACCTTCAATTTCTAACAGTATCAGTTGATTATTGGGTCTACTCTATTAGCTTGACCCCCATCTTTTAATTGTATCCGGCCTGATCTACAGGAGACCTCTTTGAAACAAGGGATGTCAATACTGCAGTTATATTTTCTGCAGTAACTTTGACGGTGTAATATACCCTAGTTTCATGAAAATAGCGTCTCCGTACGCAGTGAAAGATAAATCTCCTGGTTTGGTAGACGAGTAACCTTAGTGTGGGTATTGTAGTCTTTTGATGGCTCCATTTATCAGTCATGCTGTGTATGCATGATCATGATGCTGTTCTGAGTCTGGGTGCAATGTTTATCCTCAAACTCCAATTGTACTCCTGAAAACTTCCTGTGGTATTTTGCAGGTTCGCAAAATTTTTTTTGACATGTAGGGTAACTTGTCATGGCAACAAAAGCCCATATAACAGAAGTTGCTGCATATGATAGATCAGTCACTGAATAGTTTTGTTCAGAGTGCTGGAGCGTCTGATGCCAAACCGGTAAACGTTTTGCTGAGTGCTACAGTGGCTGATGCCAAACTGGTGAAACTTACCATTGATGAACCAGTGACTAGAGACTAGAGAGAGCACAGGACCATCAAGAGTTCATTATGGATGTATGGTCGAAGCTATCGTATACTCCCTACGTAGCTTTTTCAAAAGTCAAATCTTTTTAACTTTGACCAACAATATCTCTAAAAATAATTTATTTCAAATAGAAAAGGTTGCATATTATAATAATTGTTTTCATGATAAATCAACTAACATTATTTTTATGTTATTAATTTTTATGATTATTTCTCCATTCGCAGTTAAAGTTGAGAAGATTTAATTTTGAAAAAGTTTAAACGTAATATATCCTGGGACAGAAGGAGTAGCTCTGAAAAAGAGGTTATTCCCTGTCCATCTTCCAACGATGCTCGAAGATTCCGGGTGAGAATGTGAGATCGTTACGCTTCAAAAGAGAAATAGCATCACCGTGTGTCATGGTCTTGGGCTCGGAAAAGAAAAGGGGTGGGATGCTTTATAGTTTGCGGCAACGGTCTTTCTGCACCGTGAAATAAATAAATAAAAGAAATAAAAGGGATTCCAAAGAGTTATTGTCCTTGGAAATTCACGTGTGAGGCGGCTTGTATCTATTGATGCGAGTAGGCAGCCACGACCGGGTGCGTCTACACGTCGCCAGAGGCAACAAAATCTGCAGTTGTCATCCTCCCCGCTTGACTAGTGCATATAATAATTACCGAAGAAAATATAGGAAAACTAAAAAAAATTATAACTCCTAAACCAAGCATCCAAATTAAAATTAAGTTTTAATTGCATAATTATATTTTTTACAACAAGATCTTCAAAATAAGACCCCACTTGACTATATTTCAATAATATTTTTTTAAAAAAATAATTTTTTAGATGCAGATTAATTAGTTCTGACTCATGCGAACAAACACTTGAACATCACGAATAAATAACTATTTTCTGCGAACAAAAAATTAAACATGAAACAAAAAATGGTATAATACGAATAGAAAGATTGTACGTCACGAAAAAAATTAAGTACGATGAACAAAATAGTGATATACTGCTAACAAAAATATTGAATATCGCGAACAAATCGATCATACATAGAAAATATAGAACAGAAATATCGCGAACAAATAACTTAGACTACATCTTCGAACAATTTAATCTACAAAATAACAAATAACATAATAACTTAATTATTTAGTCATGAAAAAAACATTAACATGAATAGAGATGTGTCCACTTTAAACAAATTATATGAACCTATTAAACAAAACAACTACACACGTCGAACAATTTACACCAATTCACAGAACAAAACATGCATAAATTATATGAACTTACGGAATAAAATTTTATACAGCTTGAATAATATATAAATATGCAGAACAAAACAGTCGTGCACGTCGAACAAATTGCACGAACTCATGGAATAAAATAATACCCAAGAAAAATTTAAAATAAAATAAATAATATCAAAAGGGAAAATAATAAATTAAAACAAAATAAATTTAAAAAATAAAAAATAGTATAATAATTAATAATAATAATTTAAAATAAAAGGAAATAACAAAAAGATAATAAAATAATGAAACATAATATATTAATAATAAAATAAAATAAAATGAAAAAGGTAAAAAATAAAATAATATGGAATAATAAATTAGAAAAAATAAAATAAAAAAAGGAAAAATAATATAATAATCAGTAATAAAAAAATACTAAATAGAAAAATAAGATAAAGAAGAGAAGAGGAAACAAAATAAAATAAATTAGGAACATGTTATTTTTATGAAAAGAAAAAAGAAATAAGGGAAGGATAAAAATAATATTATAATTAACCATTAATGAAAATATTAAAAAATACAAAGGGAAATAAAAATAAAATAAAAAGCAAAAACAAAATAAAAAATATAAATATAACAAACTAAGAAATCTTGGACTGAAACAAATCTCTAGTTAAATTTTGACCCAACTCATTCCTTCGTAGATGGGCTAAAGCTACAAAACGTAGGAAGGAAAAAAACTAAACGGGTCGAAACTTATCTAACGGCTCGAATCCTCGACCCACCTGTGTGTGCGATAGATAGCCATCTACGCCATGATCCCCTTGGTACGCCTACACATCTCATAGCAAGTAATCCTTCCGTTCTAAATTATAGATCATTTTTGATATTTTAGGATTCATAAATTTTGTTATGTATATAGATATACACTATGCCTAGATATATAGAAAAATTATGAATTCAAAAATATCAAATGACCAATAATTTGGAATGAGGAAATATTGTACTACGTACTTAGGGCTGTTACAGGCAATTTAACAACCTTGGTCCCAAGCCGAAGGGGGATATTTAACTACAGATTTGCCATCCATGCATCATTGAAGCAATATTTTTGCCATTTTTGCCAACTCATTGTGCCAGCATGGATGAGGGATGTGAAATGACTAAAATGCCCCCGCTTTATCCCTTTAGCCCCACAGCCCGCCCGACCCTCAGCCACGAGCCGCTCATTCCCTTCCCTTACTCCCTCTGCTGATTCTGCCACCACCGGCCGCCTTCCTCCATGCAACGCTATGCAAGCACCGAACGTCGCCATTGGACCCACGCTCATCGCGCCACCTGCTCCCTTCTACCCTCCACGCCACTTGCCCTGGCTGCCCTCTGCATCCACCGCCCCACGTCCTTGAGGTCCACACTGCAAGCGGCCGTCCGACCTAGAGCTCTGTGTGCGATGACGCCCCGGCCATCACCTAGCTCCCACCACCAGAGACACTCGCCTGGTTCGGGTCCATTCTCATCTTTGGTGCCGTGTGGACGTTGCTAGGCAAGGGAGCCCCCAACAAGCCGGCACCAGTACCTCCTGTTGGAATTGATCTTGGCTTAGTCAAAGAGGATCGAGTCCTAAGGGGTTAACAGCCACCCACGTTGCCTAGGGGTTAACAGCCACCCACGTTGCCCTGGTCGAGTGGCAACAAACCCAACTAATGGCCTGGTCCCTAGGACAACCCGTACTATAAGAAGGGAACCCTTGATCCCAACGAGATGAGAGCTAATGATCTCGGTATGGGTACGGACTAAATGACCTACGCCGACCACCATCCTTCCATGATGGTATCCGTCACTTTGGAGTTCATCCTCGCCACGCCTGCTTCCTCAAGCAGGCATCGGGACTTCAGCAACCCCAAGGGTATCTTCTAACACTCATGTAAGTGAGATTAAGTCTTAGAGGTTGTTTGGATACCCTCAGCTAAACTTTAGTACCTGTCACATCGGATGTTGGATACTTCTAACACTCATGTAAGTGAGATTAAGTCTTAGAGGTTGTTTGGATACCCTCAGCTAAACTTTAGTACCTGTCACATCGGATGTTGGATACTAATTAGAAGTATTAAACATAGTCTAATTACAAAACTAATTACACAGATGGAGTCTAATTCACGAGATGAATCTATTAAGCCTAATTAGTCCATGATTTGATAATGTGGTGCTACAGTAACCATTAGCTAATGATGGATTAATTAGCCTTAATAGATTCATCTCGCGAATTACACTCCATCTGTGCAATTAGTTTTGTAATTAGCTCATGTTTAGTCCTTCTAATTAGCATCCGAACATCCGATGTGACCCTTCTAAAGTTTACCATCTCGTATCCAAACATCCCCTTAATTAATTATGTTCTTAGGTGTTCATGTCATTAGGCTATCAGATACTAAGAATCAGTCGTGTGAATCTCCTGCACCTCCGTCCCCGGTTCACCGCTAGAGCAGGACCTGGGCGGACATGCCTGCTGCCATGCGATGTGAATTTGGGGATTAAATGACTACGTTATGCTCACCGATGTGTCGACCGTGGTCTGCGCGCTCGCCATGGTCTTCCTCCGTGAGGGCCCTAACGGACGCGGATGAGGCGGAGGATGGGCGCGGCTTCGCCGCCATCAACTCGCTCGCCGTCGACATCGCCCAGTACCTCCTCGCTGCCGACCTCATGGGCATCGGTGGCCGTGGCGGGGCTATCTTGGGCGTCCTCGTGGCTGTGCTCCCTGTGCTCCTCGTGTCCCCGGCACCGTACCGGCGCTCCTGGCGTGGACATCGTGGGTGAAGGCCTGCAAGGCCACGAACGTCGACCTCGAGGAGGCAGACTTCCTGGCGTCCGCAGCCGCGCCGCTGCTCTTTGCAGCGAATGCGGCAGGAAGGAGTGAGGAGGACGAGGCGCGGGCGCCTGGCGAGCGGCAGCGGCTTGACGAGGAGCACACGATCACGCAGGCACTGACGTTGCTGGACTTCTAGTTCTAGCTGATGTTCGCGTGGGCAGCATGGTCATTTTTACATGGCCGATCCAGGAGGTGGCCCACGTCAGCAAAAGTGTCAATTTCCTTATATAAGTACGACGACAACAGAACGATAAATAGTTAAGGTTCTGTTTGGTTCCCATCTCCTAAAATTTTAGTGACTAAAACTTAGTTAGTTTTAGTCACATTTTAGTCCACCTCCTAAAGGCTGTTTGGTTCTAGTGACTAAAACTGTCTAAAAGCAATAAATGCTGTGGCAAAATGACCATGCTGCCCTCCTACCAGTTGCCCCTCCCATCTTCAGCTCCTCCCACCATGCTCACTGCACCACCGTCATTTCCATGGTCCGGTGCTTCCCTAGCTCCACCTCGTGGGGCTCCCCCACCGGCGGCACCACCAGCCACTTATTCCGGCTCGCTGTCGCGCCCTTGCGCCGTGCCGCCATTAGACGAGAGGGAGAGGGCGGATCCGGCAGGGGGAGCTTCGGGGGCGGTGGATCTGGCATCGGGGATGGAGGAGCGAGCGGTGACCGGCGTGGGAGGTGGCGGCGGCGGCAGCAGTAGCAGGTGGAGGTGGGCAAGCCGGTGGGGAGGCCGAACCCTGTAGGGACTCGCCGGCGACGGAGGCGGGGAGGTGGTCGGGCTGGGGCGTGAGGGCGGTCGCGGCGTGGGAGAAGCCATCGCGGAGATGATGCCGGCAAGGAGTGATGGTGACGGTGTCGGTGTTTTAGACCGGCAACCCGCCTAGGGGGTACCCTAGGTGGTCTTTTATGCGGTAAGGGTCGTCGAGAATCAAGGAATCAATGGTGACGCAAGGAACACGATTTAGACAGGTTCGGGCCGCTAGATCGCGTAATACCCTACGTCCTGTGTGTTGGTTTGTATTGATGTATGTTCTAGTCTTGAGGATTGTTGTTTGAGGGGGGGTCCCTGCCCGGCCTTATATACCCGGGAGGGCAGGGTTACAAGTTTGAGTCCTAGTCGGGTACTATTACAGAGTTCTACTCGGTATCGGCCCGAGTAGTTTTCCATAAACATACAAGACTAGTCCGAGTAGGATACGCCCATCCTTGTTCTGATCAAGTTCGAGTACGTCCCTTAGTGGGCCGTCCGAGGCCTACTCGTGGGTCTGGGGAGTAGTCCCGACAAGCCCCCGAGTACTTTGTAGTCGTGCGCCATAGTCTTGGGCACTGCAGGCACTACCCGAGTAGTTTTGCGGACTGAAGTGCCCGAGTACTGTCGCGTGGCTGGAAGGTACTCTTTCTGCAGCTTCGAGTTGTCTCCGTCCCGAGTAATTTTTATATGGTAGTGCGATGTCAATCGCACTCCATATGGAGTAGCCCCCGAGCCTTAGGTTGAGTCGAATAATCAGGCTTAGGGTCAAACTAGCTTTTGTCCATTTTACCCTCGGAGATCTTGAAAAAGAAAAAACTGACCAACGGGTATAGTACCCGCAGCCCCCGAGCACTTAGGCGATTCCTGTTGTTGAAGTGGTGAGCAATCCATTGAATGTAGTAACTGTTGGGTGTTTATTGCGATTAATACGCGATTTAATCTGTCCGTTGCACAACTGACGCGTCGAATCCGGAGCCGGCGGAGATAAATCTGGAAAGCCCCCTTTGCGGTTGCTGTGACGCCGTACGGGCATTAGATCTATTTCGTCCTCCTCCTCTGTGCCTTCGCTCGCTGTGTCACTGCCGCCAGTGCTGCCACCTCCGCCACTGCCGCTTTTTGAGTTAGATCCGAGTGGAAGCCTCTTCCCTAAGTCGAGGTTGAATCCATCGAATGCGCTCCAAGAAGATGGGCAAGAAAACCGAGAAGATCCAAGGCAAGGCTCCGGCGATGGGCAAGGTTAGATCCAAGAAGGGGAAGGAGTTGGTGCTACCGGCGCCGAAGGTGGGGCCGACGAACCAGACTGCTCCGCCGCCACCTGGGGCAACTTGGCAACACTCAGTGATGAAGGAAGAAGGAGTCCAAGCGCTAGTCGATGCCAAGCTCCTTCAACCGAAGGAAATCGTGCAGTGGCGCCCCGCATTTCCCAATGCGTGGCAATTCGTGCAGGGTTACAAGTCTGAGTCCGAGTCGGGTACTATTACAGAGTTCTACTCGGTATCAGCCCGAGTAGTTTTCCATAAACATACAAGACTAGTCAGAGTAGGATACGCCTATCCTTGTTCTGATCAAGTCCGAGTACGTCCCTTAGTGGGCCGTCCGAGGCCTACTCGTGGATCTGGGGAGTAGTCCTGACAGACGGTGGGGCCGCGGCGGGGTGCGGCGACGGGGAGCGGCGCGCGGCGTGGCGGTGCCCCGTGGGGGTTTCATGGGGGTCTGGTGGTGGGGGTGGAGTTGCCGTGCGGCAGCGGCGAGAGGGACGCCGCCGGCGGGGGCCGTGCAGGGAGGGACGCCGGCGGCGGGCGGAATGGCGACGAGGGGCTGGACGGGAGGGAGGGTGGGAGAAAGAGGGGGGAAATAAATGAGGGGCAGTGGGGGTCCAGGATAGGCTTTAGGAGGTTTTAGGAGGGGGTGGAGCTCCTAAAAGTTTTAAGTCCCTTTTAATTATATAGTTATAGTATTTTCCCTTTTAGTTATTTTTTAGGAGTTACTCCCTCCATCCCAAATTATAAGTCATTCCAAGAATCTTAGAGAGTCAGAGTACCTTAAGTTTGACCAAATTTATATGCTAATATAATAACATGAGAACATATCTGGTACAAACCAGAAACACTGTGCAACCTTGAAAACTTTCAATCAAGGTCACAGGATGCTCATCCAAGGGACATGGGGAGGAGGTTATTTTGCACATAAGTGCCCACCACCAACATCTCAAATGGAATTTTGCAATATCCCCCCTCCCCCTATCCCTTGGATGAGCATCCTGTGGTCTTGATTGAAAGTTTCCAAAATTGCACAGGGTATCTAGTTTGCACAAGATACATTGCCTGATAACATTTATGATGTTAACTAAGTATCACTAGATTCTTCATCAATTATATTTTCACAGTATACGTATCTGATGTCATAAATCTTTATAATTTTCTCTATAATTTTGGTTAAACTTGAAATGTTTTGACTCTCCAAGATTACTTGAAATGTTTTGAATCTCCAAGATTCTTGGAACAATTTATAATTTGGAATGGAGGGAGTAAAATTTTAGGAGGGTGGAAACCACCACCGTCTAAATATCCCGGCCGAAGTAGCCCAAACGGACTCTGGTGAGTCAGCTAGTCAACGTCAACTGGCAACCGCTCCCGTGCTCGGCAACTCGGACCAGCGTACCTTGCACCGCACCCGGTTCCCGGGCCTGCGCCGAGCCTGACTGGAGGGCCGACCCGCCGAGTTCCCCACCCATTCCCCTCGCCGAGATTCCCAGCCCACCAGTGCTAAAAAGAGGTAGGGTTTCCGATTCCTTCCGCGCGGTTCAGTGCCCACCCCCGCGTGCAGCTTAGGCGAACCCCCTCCGCCTCCGCTCCTCCCACCGCGCTCTCTGTCTATCTGCGACCGCGCTTCGCCCGCCGCCGCCACCATGGGGAGGGGAAAGTTCAAGGGAAAGCCCACCGGCCGCCGCAACTTCTCCACCCCCGAGGAGATCGGTAACGACGCGTCGCCGCCCCCGTCCCCCTTTCCGTTTCGTTCGTCCGGTTTGTAAGTGGAATTTGATTTCATGTCTGGAGCTCGCCACGAGGCGACTGCTTGATCTGATGTTTCCGGCGCGAGGTGGTTTCTGGCCGGCCTTGCGTGGTCGCGCGGAATTCGAACCCTACGGGGTAGCTTGTCGCGACTGAGATTCCTGCTTTTAGTCGGCGCCGCGGGGTTACCATATAGTGATTGGATTATATGGTGTCCCGGGTCGTTGGAGGAAGGGGGATTCGCTGATCTAGTTGTTCGATTTAGAAGCTCAGTCACCTGTTTGCACGATCCGTTTGGTTTGGGTACATATTCGGCTTTTCATAGGTTTGGTTGCTTTCTTCATCCAATGATGCAGTAGGACAACATGATGCTATTCTGTTATTAATTTCCTCGCACCTTTTATTTTGCCATCACTGTCAGAGATCTTCACGTAAAAGTGTTTCTGTGAAGTTTAAACGCAGTGAGAAATCGAAGGCACGCTGTATCTGGCCTCGGACAAAGGGTCTTTAGAGGCTGGGTCCAGGAAGAAATGCTACAATTAACCTCTTACCATGCTTTTTTATTATTTCCTACTTGAGCATCCGGATGGCTGCATCCTGTGGATATCCTGCTAAAATTGACTTGGTTCTGATAACCTTTCTTTCAAATAATTGCAGCTAGTGGTACTTCAGGTCGCCCACGCACCTTTAAGAAGGTCTGTACAACTCATTCGATTAGAGTCGTCCACGTGATCAGTATACTTTTATCCCCTCTGACCCTTTTGCACTCCAACGAGTCAAAATGGATTTGTTCATCACTTCTTTTAGTATTAAGCACAGCTAACCCCATTGGATATTTCTGCAATTGAGTTTTGGCAATCATATTGTTCCAAAGTTTTAGCTCTTCTTTATTTATAATTCTAATGATGTTGTAGCACAACTTAGCTACTGCATTAGCACAATCTAATGCATATGTAAATATAAAACCACAACGAAAATTGGTTCCATTCATTATTTGTTGAATTGCTGGAAATGCCAATGACTCTGGAGTGTGCATATAGATGATTCATGATCTATGTCAATAAACATTAGTTAAAACTGTGCCGCTGACATCCATATCACCGCAAAAGTTTCCTCAGCTTAGGGTACCATCAATTAAAAAAAGAGAAGCCATTTATTTGGACAATACCTAAGGGGGTGTTTGGTTCCTTGAGCTAAAGTTTAGTCCGTGTCACATCGAATATTCGGAGGCTAATTAGGAGAACTAAATATGAGTTAATTATAAAACTAATTACACATGGAGGCTAAATGGCGAGACGAATCTATTAAGGCTAATTAATCCATCATTAGCAAATGGTTACTGTAGCAGCACATTGTCAAATCATGGACTAATTAGGCTTAATAGATTCGTCTTGCCGTTTAGCCTCCATCTGTGCAATGGGTTTTGTAAATAGTCTATGATTAATACTCCTAATTAGTATCTAAATATTCGATGTGACAGGGGCTAAAGTTTAGGGGGAGGAACCAAACGGGGCCTAAGCCACAAATTTGATTGAGCAGCTTTTAAGTTCTTATTGTAACCATTGTTTTTAAGGCATTGCCTAGGCGACAAGGCGGTGGTGGCTCGCCTTGCCTAAGGTGTCGCCTAGGTGATAAGGCGGTGGTGGCTCGCCTCGCCTCGCCTTAACGCTTTAAAAACCATGATTGTAACAATTGATTTGTATTGAAAATCAAATAGAAGGAGGAGGAGGAAGAGGAGGAAGAGGAAGAAAGAGAAGAATCTGAGGAGGAAGAATCTGAAGACGAGTCTGATGACAAGCCTGTAAGGACTTCCCAATCCAGCTAGTTTATACTCCTGCGCGTGCTTCATTGTGTAATGATTTGACATGCTATCAATTCCCAGAAACATAAAGGTACTGAAGGTATTATTCAGATTGAAAATCCAAACTTGGTGAAAGCAAGAAATATAAAGGCCAAGGAAGTTGATGTAAGTTGGTGGCTACTGGTGGCATCTTTCGTTTTTCTAATATTCGTATTTCCATCCTGTTATAGGAGACTAATCAGATGATTTGTGTTAATGCTAGTACCATGAGTTGCCTGTTTTTTCTTCCCTCTGTTATCGTGTCTATATTGCTATTGAAATAAATCCTTGTTAATTGTTATTATTTTTAATCATGCATAATCTAGGAGGAACATCTCATGTTATCTAGCTGTCTATGAAATTCATCATTATACCATGAGATGTGATGTTGTACTTCTGGATTTGACTTCCACAATTGTGTTACCATGTCTAGGTCATTGTCGCAGGCAGTTGTTTTGTGCCTGCTGTAGCCATACTCTATTTATTGAATCCTTTTTGTCTATATGCCAGCTAACTAAGGTTGCATTTTGTGCAGCTTGGAAAGACAACTGAACTCTCAAGGCGCGAAAGGTGAACTACCATATTTGGCTAAATGAGGAATTTTCTTATTTTGTCTTAATAAGTTCATGAAATTTTGATGCTTATTGTTTGTTTTTTGTGTTTTATTCATTCCTTCCCATTATCATTTGGCATGAGGAAAACTGCTAATTCAAGCCTGTGGGTAGCACAGAAATAAAATACGCAACGGATAAGCAGATAGGTGTTACAGGATGAAGGCTTTTTGCTTTTGTGCCAGATTGTTAGATAATGAGGATACATGCTCATGAATTGCTGGAGATTATTTAATAGTCTTATTTTATTTTACTGCACTACCTTGATGTTCACTTCTCTTGGGGTAGGACATTCTTGATGCTAATATTTAATGGCTTAATGAAAAATGGCAGTGATGTTGGGTGGGAGGACCTCAATATTTGTAAACTTCTTTTGCTATGAAACGTTTTAGGTCTGTGACTCTGTTTACATGTTATCATGTTTGTTTTATAGAGAGGAGCTTGAGAAACAAAAAGCTCATGAACGTTATATGAAGCTTCAGGAGCAAGGAAAGACAGAACAAGCACGGAAGGATTTAGGTGCTTATTCTATGTTATGCTTGCCATTTCTTTCTTCTAGGTCTTTTTTTCCTTGGATGTACTTAAGTATTTCTATCATACACAAGGCCACAACCTGTAATATTGGCTTCTGGAGGTATCATGACAATTTTCATTTCATTTTATGGAAACATGCATTGCAATGAAGTAGTCTGATGCTAGTGCAATCATGCAATAATCTTACCTTCTCTTCTCTTCAGCACAGGCTATTAAGATCTTACTTTAGTCTTAGCATTTAAGAATTGCAAGTCTACCTTATTAAATCGCTGCGTTTCTGCTGTAGTTTTTAGGTTCCATGCTAACTTCATTGCTGACTTTCCACCCAAAATTTAACTTATGAACTAATGTAGTTGCCTCTTGAATGTTCTTCACTTGTGGAATATGATTCTTATCTTTTCTTGTACCTAACATCGTAGAAGCTGAGATGCATGCGCCATTTAATGCTGGCTTTGCTATTGTGAGTCCAGCTCTCCAGAGTTTTTAGCTGATAGAAAATCATCTAAGATGCATGGAATACCATTAAAGTTTATTGTTACTTGTCAGCTTGTGTTACTACTGAGACACTGCTCCTGAACTTCCAACAGCCATAAGGCCCATAACCTTTATAATTCGTGAATGCAGAACGTCTTGCTTTAATAAGACAGCAAAGGGCAGATGCTGCAAAGAAACGCGAAGAGGAGAAAGCTGGTAGGTCTATTGCTATTTGTATCTCCATGATCTTAAATTTTCTTTTGACTCGATTGATCGCAAATATAGCATTTTGATGCCTTAGTTACACCATACTTGAGCTCAACAAAATGTTTGTTTTCTCTGCTTGCCTAAAAGCAAAATTTCTCATTTTGTTTGTTGGGGTTGCACTGAATTTTATTTTATTCGTGGCAGCCAAGGAGCAGAGGAAGTCCGAAGCGCGGAAGTAACTGCAATAATTATGGACCACGAAGGCATGAGCTGCGTTGATTGGATATTTATTTCCAATGCATCTGTTATCTTTTAAACTCGATCTCTATTCCCATAAAATATGTATTTACAGCAGTAACGTAGTCTTGTGGTCGTGGCATGCTGTAAACTTGAGCTTGGCAAAATTGAAATGTAGTAAGATCAGCTTGTGTGAAATTTGCCCTTTGTTTTTCCTGACGAGTCGATGCTAGGATGCTGGAGCAGCTAATCTGTTGTTAGATGACTCCGTTCTCCCTGTGAGTCACCCGAAACTAAAAGGTTTAGTTGAAGTAGGTGTCGTTCTGCCGCGTAGACGGGACTGGTTAGATGTTAGCATGAGCAATATCCCTGATCCTGGGCCTCGTTTTTGAAGTTCATGCATCGAAAATTCGAACTTCGAAACCAAAGCGAGAGCATGCGGCTGGTCTCTGCGTGCGTGCGTGCGTTTAAGCCACCCGCCGACATCTTAGCAGCGGCAGCAGCCCCCTGAAACGTGCTCTTCACGGTAAAGGCTTTCTCTTGCAATGTACTCCGTGAAGATACAGATTAAATGGTCAAATATTTTTGTGCAGATACAGATTAAAGCCACACGCCAATTAAGCATGTGAAGAATTTCTACGGTTCGAAAACCACAGTAAATGCTTTCATGACACTGCACGTTGGCTTCAGACCTTTGGCGCACCTCTAGATAGTGGAATGGTCACTAACACAGAGCATCACGACCATCTGTATGTTGTATTGGTCAATGCTTCAGTAAGTGTGTGTTTGGTTCCAAGGACGGGACGGGATGGGACGGTCCCAATTTTAGAGGTGTTTGGATGGGAGTCACGTGAGATGGGGCCATTCCCTTATAGGAATATTTCTCTAATATGCGGGACAACCCCGTCCCTCCAAATCGAGCAGACGGGATCATCCCGATTCGACGCTGTGGCTCTCCGTTACGTGTGAGCGAGCAGGTGCTGGAGAAAGTCAAGAGCGAGGCGACCACCAGCAGGACAAGCGGCGGGGGTGAGCTCGAGCAGCCATGGGAGCCCCGAGGGGATGAGCGGCAGGCGACGCGGTCACCCGCGAGCGAGCAGGTGCTGGAGAAAGGCGAGAACAGGGAAACCACTAGCAGGGATGAGCGGTGGGGGGTGAGCTCAAGCAGCCATGGGAGCCTAAGGGGATGAGCGGCGAGCTCAGGCGTCCGCTGCGCCGCCGGCAGGGCGAGCGGGAGCTCCAACGCAGGTCATGGAACGACAAGATCCGATGCGGGCGATGGGGATGGGTCCTCAGGCGGGGCGACCGAGGTCCGAAGTAGGTGGGGGCGGGGTTCCCTGGCAGCACGGCAAAGGGCTGAAGCTCCACGAGCAACACACGGCGTGGTCCCTAGGCGGCGCAGCTGGTGCCCCGAGCTGGCAGGGCGACCTCCCGGCGCGTCGCGGCCGGGGGCCAGTGCTGGCGGAGCGAGCTCCCCTGGCGGGCCGCCATCACACCGAGGAAGAAGATGTACTTGTTAGAATGACATGTGGGGCCTGCTGATGGTAGCTATTAGAAGCTGAAAACAGTACTCATCCCAAAGACCTCCAACCAAACAAAAAATGGTGACGAACCTATCCTCTCAACCAAACACGAGTCGGGACGATCCCATCTCAAAAACCTGGGACAAGACTAACCCATCCCATCTCGTCTCCAAACCAAACACACACTAAGTCAGTAACAAAGTTAGTTACAAATTTATTTGTTTCCTTGCATTTCTCACCAACACATGCTAATAAAAATGTCAACAAAAGCTGCCAGTTCAAACAAAACACCGGCCTGCCATTTTTCCGTTTCTTGCTTCTAAAGAATACTATACCCTTCAGAGATATATCTCAGGGTGTTTCAAAATTCGCCATTAAAAAGGCAATAATATATATAAATATATAACCACCTTACACCAGGGATCCTAGCTCGCTTAGTTTGTCTGAAGCAGTAAGCCAGTAGCTCCTATCTTAGGCTTATTCTGTTATACCTGTGTAAAGCCTCAATGAAACTGCCGGCAAGGTCAGTGATCTGGTGAAGAATTCTGGTTGCACTTCAACATTGAACACCAAACCTATACATAATATGATTTGCATCCTTTTGGATGATAACTAAACAGTAGCAATGGCAGTGTTTGATGTAATTTGGTCACCGAAGCTTTAATCCATGGGCTTGTTTTTCATCATCTTACGCTTTGTGGAATCCAAGTACTTCTTCCGAAGCCGTATGACCTTGGGAGTAACCTGATGAGGCTCAAATGTCAATATAAAGCAGCTTAAAACTAAATGCCAGTTGCTTCAGGAACAAAACTGTAAGAGAAGTTGGAAAATTAAATCCGGTAAGCGAACTCATTTCTTCAATAAAAGGCTAGGAGTATTACTCCAGCAAGTTAGATTTCCTCTTTGGACTAACCTGAAATTTGAAGGAATCTCCAAGACTAGCAAACATATTGCAGAGGTTACTTATATTATAAAAAAAACCATTATCCAACAAAGGTCACATCTTATAGGGCTGAGTATTGTAAAATGCATGACAGAGCTTATTGACTATTTTCTTTGTTTAGTACTGACTATTGTAAAATGCATGTAACTGTAACACGATTGCATGCCTCTGCATACTCATTCCACTATCTGATAAAGGTAATGTTGCATCCTATCTGGCTGTGAGATCTCCGTTTGGAACAGCCGCAGAGAAATAATACTGCATTCTATCCTAGGCTGCAGCCTGCAGGATCTCCATTTGGTTTAGAGGTTTTATTGTCCCACAAGTATCAAAAATATGTTTTGGCAATAGCCACTATACTATCTTTCAAAAACCATCATTACCAGGAGGACATCCAACTTCTGATCTATAGACAAGAGAACCCCCAGAAAAGAAGAATAGGAATACAACTTGGCGGTTGTAGAAGAATGCAATGTTCATGTCCATTTGTTCCATTCCTCACACAAATAGAATCAAAAGCAGAAATTTTAACAGGATTATTTGTTTGAAGAAGAATTAAGAGCACAATACTTGCCTCAATAAGCTCATCTGCAGCAACATATCCAATTGCCTCTTCCAAAGTCATCTGCATGGTTCAAAAACTTTCTTTTCAGATTTTGTGATAGCTAGGAACTCTTTTAGAGGATGCCAGAAAAAAGGACAATGCTATACAATTCACCAAACAAGTAAAAACACCAAACATAATTTTTTGTCCGTTCTCATCAGATCTCAACCCCGAATGGGTGTGGACCTAATATCATATGGTAAGAATGGGTCATAGCACATGGCTAATCTATTCACAGTGGACAATTAGCTTAGCCGACAGGTCTTGCAGTATTGTTTCCGTTGCAGAAAAGAAGAAATGCAAACTCAAGATATCTCCATAAAAGAAAAAAAAAGAATGTACCAATCGAGGTGGAGTTAGCCGAACATTTTCATCCTTTCCAGGGGCTCGGATGTTCGTAAGTTCTTTAGTTCTCACAGGATTCACCTGCCAAAGCGACATTGATTTAAAGTACAGAAAGAGAAAAAAAAGTCATGATAAACAATTGATGATCTTACGTACCTCAAGATCACTGTCACGTGAGTGCTCACCAACTATCATGCCTTCATATGCCTTTCAAATAGGAGGAACAAAGAGGGATTAGTAAACTTATTAATCCAAGATGGTAGCTCTCAAATAAATGGAGTAATGTAGTTACCTCCATTCCAGGAGATACAAAGAGGATTCCACGAGCTTCTAAACTCATAAGTGCATGTGAAGTGATCAGTCCCTTACCAACGGATATCTATACATGAACATAGAGAAATTTGAGTCAGAGTTGAAAAGTACATAGTGATATTGAAATTAGTCCTATTTATAATCAGTAGAGCCCATTTTTGTTATGGTGTGCTAAATTCTTGGCTAAAGGGAGTGTCTCTTTAAGTTTCTATAAAAACAGATTTAAGAAGCTATGTAGACATGTTTGGCAAAAAGAGGACATGAGTCAATAGAGAACTATGAAGCTGAGGGGAATGAACTTACCAGTACTCCTTTTCTAACACTGCCTAGTGCACCTCTGTATTTAGCATACGCTGCAATCACAGGTCAAATAATCATGAATGTCTATTTAGTCCTCGAGAGTCGATAATCAAGACTGCAATAATTAGTAAGATACAGTTCGCTCATGCAAACAAACTAATGTGATATGATTCGGCTACACATTACAGAAAGCATAAATGAACTCAAATTGATTCAAATGAATGGGCTAAAAGGCACCCTGTCAGTGTAGCTCATCTTCTCTAATGTCACTACTCACAACACAACCCATGCATGTTAAACTGCCTATGTAAAACAAACTTCAATTGACATCTAGCTATTGATAAACAGAGCAAAATGATTTCAATTAAAAAAAACTCGACCTGTGGGGGGTAAGACAGCCCCCGAGCATTTTGCTAAGAAGAGAAGACCTTCTCACGCAGGTTGAGAAGACCCCCGAACCCCTGCCCCACCCTTACACAGCAGCATCATAGCCCATGTGAGACGACCAACGACCGGGGCCGGGCCTTAGACCTGTGCTTTGGCGTGGTGGCAGACGAGGGGATTTTTGTACCCCAGCCTGAAAATTCGCTCCCACGGGGAGTTGAACCTAGGTCCTGAGGAGTGCTACTGGTATCAATTTAAAATTAGGCACCTTGTGGCAACTGGTAACAATCACAATCCATAAATACTTTAGTTTAGCATGTTTTAGTTACATGTATTCCCTCTTTCAGAAATCAAACAAAAGAACCAAATTTACAGTAAAAGCTAAAAGAAACCTGACCGCAAAGTTTCAATGATATTGATGTTCAACTTATAATATCCTTTGGCTTTGGGTTCATCATTTCAGAGCTTATGTGTAACCTTTGACTTACGGTGTTTCAAAGAACATCTATGCTAAGCACTCACAGATAATTAAAACCTGCAGTGAGTAAATGGGCAGGCCAGTTTATAGTTTGCCTCCATATTTGGACGAAAACAACTCAATTTTTGGCAATAGCACATAGATCAGTAACAGACTTGAATGTGATCAAGCACTGAATTGAATGATCAATAGAAATATAGCATCATACCCTGGAAAGCACGGTGCATAAATCCAGTTCCGCGTGTAAAGCTGCTGAAAATTCCTTTAACACCCACCAAACCCCTGCATCCCATAACAGATCATTTGGTATTACGGAAAACAAAAGTGGTCAATACTCTACAAAAGGCAAAATAAACACCAGAATCACAAACTGGTTAGGTTTAAAAACGAAACATGACAAAGTTATTTATTTATGATATCGTGACATTCAAGTTGCCTATAGGCAACAAATCCTATTGGGAACATGGAGAAAGGCATCATACAAGCAATGAATGGCTTGGGCTCCCAGTATAAAAGTGTTAGTAAATTCTACTAGGAACATGCGGCATTCTACAAATAGAAGCGTGAATGACTTGGGCTAGCAGTATAAAAGCGCACGGTGAATTACAACTACAGAAGCATTTATTAGTAAAAATGGTCAGTTAAAAATCTGGCGCGGCATGCTTTTCAAGGTTACATGATGTAACCAGTCATTAGCATAAAATACCAACCACTGACCTAGATGGACAGGTCATAAAGATCCGAGTTCTTCCAGTTGTCCCAGGAACTGGGCCCATGTCAAGTATTTCACCCTTCCTGTGTGTAAGGGTTTCCAAGACGAAACCCACATGCTCTTCATCCACCTACAATATCTCATTGGTATTCAAATTAGGGTGAGAAGGAAACAAAGACAAATTAGCTCGCTCAACCATAGATTCCTGATTTATACCTCAACAGTTACTTCTTCAATAGGCTCCAACCTTTCTCCACGCTCTGTTTTATACCTATTTCAAAAAGGAGGGGGGGGGGATGAATAAGTTAATTGCTCGCACATGGCGTTGCATGCCTTAGAAAGGAAATTTTAAGAAAAGAAATGTGGTGTAGAAATAGATATGTAGCTAGATATACTTTACAATTACGTGGAAAATCGTAACTCACATCACTTTTGGGGGTGAGACTGAAAGCTCAAATCCCTCACGCCGCATGTTTTCAATTAATATTCCTGGAAGACACACAGGTCATCATTGATATTCTTGACTACACATTAATTGAAGTACGAGGAACTTCCAAATGGTTAACTGAAATTCAGTCACGCAATATCAATCAAAAGAATAGGTAAGATTTCATCAACAATGCCGACCTAACTGAAGTTCTCCTCTTCCTTGAACTTCATAAGATTCTGATAATGGTCCAGGAAGAACATTAATTGCCAAGTTTGTTTCTGCCTCTGCCATCAGGCGGTTACCAATTTTTGCTCCAGTTAGCTGCAAAATTATAGTAAGTAAAGCCAAATCAGCAGCTACTTTTATGTTCCTTTAATGAATACAATTTTTATACTTATAGATTTAGAAATTGCACTAGAATGTCATCCTACAAATTAAATTAAGTTCAGTCGGTCAGTCCAGTCCATCTGTCCATGTTTAGCTAGTGTTGAGCGACACACGGAGCTGGTCTATAGCTCTTGTTGTACTTATCCCCTTTAACCAAATGAGGCTGATCACTAGAGTTCTGTTTAGCGGAATGACAACAAGAAGCATAGTTAAGCCCGACTTAGGGCCTACTTGGTTTAGTGCCAATTTTTGCCCAGCCAAAATCTGGGCATTCCAAAATTAGGGTAAGAAATTTAGGTACTCACTTAGTTTAGTGCCAATGTATGGCAACCAATACTTTCCACCCTTGTGAGTTTCAAGAAGTTTCTAGTGTCTTGCCTTAGTTTTGGCTATAAACATTGGCATGCCAAATTTTGGTAATGAACCAATTGATAGCCAAAATTTCTAGGCATGCCATGGTTTTGGTTGGGCAAAAATTGGAACCCAACCAATCAGGCCCTTAATTTCCAAATTGATGGCAGAAAGTGGTCAGAAGTTTAAAGAAGGGCTAAAGTTTGCTTACGTCAGACAACAGGAATACATGCAAACAAACTTTATAATCACTCAAGTATAGGGGACACTGCAAAAAATAACCTTGCTGCAAAAATAACCTAGCACCAAAACTTGGATTTAGTCCTCCAAAGCTAGTGTGTTAGCTCCTTACTCTTACCTAACAATTTAGAATACGAGCAAACTCCACAGAATGATTTAGGGACTTGACGAGTTTGTAAAAACACAACTACAACAACAAAGCCGTTTAGTCCCAAGCAAAATGGGGTAAGCAAGAGATTAAACCCAATTACAGTGATATAAGATTAAAAATTAGACATATTTTAACATGCAAATTTACCAGACAAACTTCAAATGTACCCTGACCAATCTAGATTGTTGTTCAGAATCCAGCATACAAGACTTTGACATCAAGAACTTGATTTTGCAAAAAAATAGGATACACTATGATCATTCTGTAACAACTAACAACTTCAGGGAATCCAATTTAATCATGGATCAGATATTAAATTCCCAGCATCATCCATGTCTCATCCATATAAAGTTATTTGTTACTTACATGGGTGCCATCACGACCAGCCAATGGTGAATCATTCACACCGAACGTCATAGATATTGTGGGAGGATCCAACTCAATTGTAGGCAGAGCAGTCATTACCTAAAAATAGCAACCACTTAGTATTAGTGAATTTGAGGCAACTGACAAGGATAAGTAACCTCAAGACATAGTTCTACCTCTGAATTTGACACAGTATGTCCAATTGCTGGAGCAGCCAATCCAGCCATTGAAATTATATCACCAGCTCCTGCAGTCTCTACTGTTACCATACTCGTGCCTTTCTTTTTCATGAGTTTGATAACCTAATTTATTTAATATAATTTGAAAGTCAATGAGGCTTTTGAGTTGATAATTAACGCATACTGAGGAGAAAATAATTTGATCAGAAATTAAAAGGAAAAAGTCCACAAAGTTCTCGCAAACCTTTCCATCTTCGATCTTCTGAACTCCATCATCTGTGCTGCGAAGACCATGCACTTTGTCACCAACACGGACAACTCCAGATCTTACTCTCCCAGTGAGTATTCGTCCTAGATAAAAATCACGTTCCATCATGGAAACCTGTAAAAGAAAATAAATTGCAAAATAAATCTATTACATCATGCATAACTGAGGATGAAATCGAAGAATGAGAAAGAAATTGCAAAAACGCCCTCATCTCAAGCAAAATAAAGTTTCAGTATACTAACCAACATTTGGAATGGGGCCTCAAGATCAGCTTTTGGTGAAGGAATGTGTTGTATAATGGAATCGAGCAACGAAGACATATTCTTTGCATTATCAGGGGGGCTCTTGGTGAAAGTTAAGGAAGCCCACCCTTCTTTTGCTGATGCATAAAGAACTGGGAAATCTAGCTGTTCTTCTGCAAAATCCAAACAAAATATGGTCACAAAAAAAAAAGAATGGACTTCAATGGAACCAAATTGAAAAGCAGGACGGCACCTGTAGCTCCAAGGTTTGCAAAAAGATCAAAAACCAAGCTCTCTACCTCATTGCAGGTTTCTTCTGAAACTGTAGAGCATAAAAGAGTTACAACAAACCTGAAGTACCAAGAACTTATAGATGGCAACACTATTGAATAGCACAGTTTCATCTGATTTAAAGCAAGTCTATATATTGCATAAAGTTCAGTTCCCAAATAAATTTTCTAACAGAAATTTAGAAGATTCAACCAAAACCATTTCTAAAGAAAGAGCCTGATTAACATAGATGGATTTAACATAAGAAATTGATGGTTTACTGATATTGCCAAAAGAACCTGATTTTCTAGTGACTCCTTTTGAGTAAAAATCATAAGGCATCTACATTGTACTTGTCTTTCCCTTGCTTTATTTAAATTAAGCTAACATGCAAATATTTTTACTTCAGATGCCATGTAGTCTGTATTTACTCGTATTATTGTAACTAAGTAGATGGACATGCTCACCTTAAGAATCTTATCAATTACAGTTTACTTGATCAAACTTAATTAGAATGATGAACACCAAAATAGTTTCTCTGTAAAAAACTATCTCGTTGTATCTTTAACCCTGATCCGTTGCACTTAGAAAAAATAATTTTAAAATCTGATATTGAGCAGACCTGAAGGCCTATCAACCTTGTTGAGGAGGAGAATTGGGCGCAAGCCATACTTCAAAGCCTTTGAAAGCACAAACTTAGTTTGTGCCAAAGGCCCCTCTCCAGCATCAACAACCAAGACAGCACCTTCCACCATTCCAACAACCCGTTCAACCTGCAAAAAAAAAGAGCGGCAATAATTGTATTATATTTCACACCAAAGATATCAGATCCAAACCATAGAAAATGACATGGGGAATGCATACCTCACCACCAAAATCAGCGTGACCAGGTGTATCAACCATGTTGAGCTCATTTTCCTTCCAAGAAACAGAAGTGACCTAAAAATAGCTAAAATCAGCAAGCAGTGCTACTTAAGATGTCGTGCGGCGTGATCTATATGGCAAGAAGCATGCCAGCCTTTGCAAATACAACAATACTCCACTACAGCAATCAATGCAAATACAACAATATTTCACTTAAGAAACAAGGGTAATGCTAATCAGAGCAGATCATCAGTGCCTGATTTCCACATGATCTGTCCGAGCCAAATATTTCGAAACCCAGACTATGAAGATATGTTAGTTCAAATCAAAGGATAGTGAAATAGTGTAGGTTTGGTATAAACATCAAAACTAACTTGGCATGCAAGACATTACATTAGATAGCTGACATGTCAAGCCCGTATCACATCAACAGGATTGATTGTTGCTACATCTTATAAGACCCCATACAAAAGATATGCAATGTTTTTGTAGTCTGATTTTCATTTCGCTCACTTCAATTTAATGGGAACTACTGAAACACAGTTATCCTATTTTTCCTAAGAAGTGCTTGACCTGATTCTTTGCTTCCGATTTACTAGACAAATAAAATGAAAGTACCGCATAATGGTTGTTAATTAAACTCCTCAACCGCATATGGAAGAATGTTCTAATGAAAGAATTAAACTCTTCAACCCCATAATTAAGTGGCATCGCAATCAAGGAGCAGTTAGTATGTTCTAATCTATATACAGCCAAATGGTACATAATACCTTATTACTATTTTAATTATGAGGCCCTTGTAACTGTTAGTTGCACAAAGTTGATGACACTGCCATTTCCACTCTGACAAGCATGGTAATTAAGCCCGAACTTATGCAAAAGAAAATTAACAAGACTGTTGTGTTAACGTGTTAACAGGAGATATCAGATGTGAAGTATCAGTATCGGAGCAGTGAACCAGAAACGACCTACACAAAAATATTTTACATGCCAAGTGTAGTATTTTTTTTTCTAGTAGCAAGCTTAACAATTCTTCATGCAACATGGAAACACCAACTTGTCATTCTTGATGCTAGCACGTGGATTGATGTCATATTGGGTTTTAAATTTGCTGCCAGAAGGCAAGTAGCCTAACAAAAAAAATAGATGTACGTATCATAGGAAAATTCCAATCCGTTCCAATCAAATTATCTGAGGAAAAAAGTGAGTTTAAGTGTTCAATGAAATGATTCATGAGAATGCAGGTGATTATGAACAAGCAAATTAGGCCGAATGTTACTTATGCTACTTCCAGCTGTCATGGAAATGGGCACGAGGTATGTGCAAATTGACACATATGAACCACATGAGTCATCAAGCACAATACACACTCCGGAATAGTCATTGAACCAGTCATGACATACTAGCATCCATCCTCGGACCAATTCAAAATCACCAATCAATAAACACAATGAAGTCAAGCAAACTTCGATGCGTCACTCAGAATTATGGGACACAGAAGCCAAAATTGGTGATGGCCTCTGAAGTCTGAACTGGATCTCATTTACTTCTACCAAGTTTATGTTAAGACCCTTGTTGTCATGCGCGCAACTTGTCCAGCGAATGGTGGTAAGATAAGAATCCCAAGCTCCAGCCTCACTAACCATGCGAGTAACCACGAGTCTAAGAGCTGTGTTACTTACCTTGGAGGCAATGGTGATGCCGCGCTCGCGCTCGAGGCTGATGG
Organism: Setaria italica; assembly: GCF_000263155.2. Taxonomy (NCBI): domain Eukaryota; kingdom Viridiplantae; phylum Streptophyta; class Magnoliopsida; order Poales; family Poaceae; genus Setaria; species Setaria italica. The sequence continues at coordinate 37,002,474 of NC_028454.1, read as the reverse complement.
AATCCATGGCGCGCTCGTGGGGGATATCAGCACCGCACTGCCGCAGGAGCCGGTCCATGAGCGTCGTCTTCCCGTGGTCGACATGGGCTATGACCGCCACGTTACGGATGCGGGACGGGTTCATGACGCCGCTTGGGGTCAAAGCAGGCGAGGCAGCGGTAGACGCCGCCGCGGAGGAGTAGAGCCGGCGCAGGAGGGATGACCCCAGCGCCGATGGGGACGAAGCATGGGAGAGAGAGTGGGTGTGTGCCCGGCTCGCCGACGAGCGGAGACCGCGGAGCAGGAGGGCTGCCGCCATCTCGTTCGCGGCGGCGGCGGAGGCGGCGGGGAAGGGTGGATCCTGATATTTTTGCGCGGTCGGGAGCGGAAAGCCCACCAGCGCAGCAGCTCGAGGGTTTATTCGGGGTTCTTCAGAGGACGAGTGCACAAGGCCCACACACAAGACTGGGCTTCTTCTTAACAAAACCCGCCGTCAGCCCGCCACCAGGCCGCCGCGGCGCTGCCCAGTCTCTCCACTCCCTCCGGGCGTCCGGCGCCGCTTTCTTTCGAGTTCTGACGCGCCCGATGCTGCTGCGATGGCTCGCAGCCGCGGGGCGTCGGCGAGCGCCGCCGGCCAGGCCCCTCGTGCGCGCGCTCTCGTACGGTAGGGTGGTGGACGCCGCGGTTCGAGACGGGGAGCTCCGGGTGTTCGTGGTCGCGGGCGAGGTCTCCGGCGACTCTCTCGCTTCGCGACTCATGGCGTCGCTCAAGGCGCTCTCGCCTGTGCCCGTCCGCTTTGCTGGTGTTGGCGGGTATGTGTTCTCCCTTCCGTTCATCCCTGCTTTTGGTTCAGTACCTCGTGGCGTTGACGTTTTAGGGCGTCGTATTTCGAGCAGACTTGAAAACTCCTGATTCCTGAATTTTACATCGACTATCGAGATTGTCATTTGATTTCTCAAGCCAATCCACAATGGTGCAGTGCACGCCTATGGATCCTTGAGTATCATCTAACACTTGTGTATATGGTGGTTGCTGTCGAACAAAGGATCATACAATCTGGGTTATTGGAGCTGAAGGAATTTAGAAGCGGTATTTAGTTTTGTTTTATAGCTTTTTCATTCTTCATAAGGCGTCTCCACTCTCCACCCTCAGGTTGTATGTAAATAGAGTTGGGATCCCAATAGAGTTAGATTGCATCCATAGACACTTAAAACATTGAAATTTACAGTTGTGAATGAAAAGGCATGACAATGTTTTAATCAATTTTTCAGGCAGGGACGGATATGTTGTATTTTCATTTGTTCGAGACAGTATTTCTTTTAGGTTTACTACACTAAGGATACAAGGATAGGCACCATTCTTTTCTGATTCTAGTGAAGCTTGATGTATATATGACTTTATTGGAGGGGGTGGAGAGAAATCACGGGGTGGGGACTGTGGCACAAATTGTTTTCTTGTCTGACTCCTCACTTGAGAAAAGCTAATAGGTATACTTCACTCTTATATTGTTTTCTTCTCTCCAGAAGAGTAGAATGAGATTAGAAAAGTAGAAGACACAAGTAGATCAAGGGCAACATCATACATTTGGACTTGCTTTTCTTCTCCTTTTCTCAATCAGAAGAAAGAATTTTTTGTTGTGTTCCCACCATTATTCATTTGCTTGGTCTCTTTTCTAAATGCTCTCTATTTGAAGGTGAGGAGTGAAATTTTCATGTGCTAACTGTACCCATGGAATGATCTATTCAGCATGCATTGTTTTACTTTTCCATGTGCGGGTCGATCCCATCCTAGTTTGAAGTTGAAACATGGATTCAATCATTTGTTCAAATTCAGCCTTTCATTTCTTTCCCCATCATACATACTCTTTTGTCAATGTAGTGAATTAATGTGCAAGGAAGGTTTGCAATCACTTTTCCCCATGGAAGAAATTGCCATTATGGGCTTGTGGGAGCTGCTCCCACACATATATAGTGTCAAGGTGCTACATTGGTGTGTGCCTCATGCATTGCTTTCTGTTCGTATGATGCACTTGACATTGACTATTGTCACTTTAATTCTGCAGAGGAAAATTGAGAATACTGTAGTTGCGGCTGTGTTATTTCAACCTCACGCTGTGGTTACAGTTGATTCAAAGGGGTTCTCTTTTCGCGTGTTGAAGCAACTGAAATGTAAGGTTGCCAAAAACATTTCCTTTTTTTTTGGGCTTGATTTATTTGTTCATGAGCAAATATGAAATAAAATTCTGTTGTCTAGGCAGAAGCAATCGAAAGGTTCAAAGTCCTCTACACATACATTATGTTTCACCATCATTCTGGGCCTGGAAAGGTGGTGAAAGCAGGCTCTCGAAGTTGCGTGATTTTGTCGACCACATGTTGTGTATTCTTCCATTTGAGGAAGAAATATGCAGATTAAATGGGCTGCCTGCTACTTATGTGGGTCATCCCTTATTGGATGATGCTATTGGCTTAAACATGGTAAGAACCTGTGTAACTTTAGCTCAGCATCATTGTCATTACCCTAACGAAGTGTTGATTCAAAGATTTTCTGTCCAAAACTCTCGTTAATCATGCACCCCCCCCCCCCTCCCTATCCCCATGTGTGCAGTTAGAATTTTCTTGCATAAAGACCTTGTACTAAACCAAGAAAGTCACATTGGTCATATGGTTGATAAAGCGACTTGAGGATAAAAAATAACTTAAGTACGAGGAAAGCGGAGAGCCCGCGTGGTATTTAACTCATGTACTGTTGGTACGGAATAGGTACTGATCAGTCTTGTGGTCATTTGCAAGTGGTCAAATCATAGTAAACACATCATTTTGATCTGGTAAACTGGTAAAATTTTATATCATAGAATTGAATTGTCAAGACTCCAGAATCAAGATCAATCTATTGAAGTTTTATAGGTGTATTTGACACCTGGGGTCACTATTTTGCCTTACAATTTAACTCCTTGACTGAATTAATATTTTAGGAACTGGAATTGTCTTCTGACAAGTCTAGACATCAAAGAAGTTGTGAATCTTTCCGGCTGGAACATGGGCTTTCCCCAGGTAATCATACACATCATTCTTCCAGTACTGCTTTTTAGGTACACAAGATCCTTGCATTGCAAGTGCCAATGGTTATCTTCTGTTTTGTCCTTCTCTCGTGTTATCAGATAGAGCGCTATATATGTGCTTTCTGAAACATCTTTTTCAATTAAACCTTGCGAGGAACTTGGAGATGACGATATAGTCAGCTATATGTTCTACATGCAATAAACATGATACACAGATTATATTTTAAGTGATGCAAGGCCATCAACTTTATGCAAGTGTCCATAATGTTTCATAGCAAGATGTTGCATTTCCACCTCTCTGGAGTTGTATCAATGTTTCCTAGTGCACTAAGTCTTAATGTGCATTTGTTAATTGTGTAATCAGTACATATCTGCTTTCTAATGAGAGATACGTCTTTGCTAGATGCCACAATCATAACCATGCTGCCTGGAAGTAGGATGCAGGAGGTAGTTCGAATGCTTCCAATCTTTTTGCGTACTGTGCAAAACTTAAGACATACATTTAATGAACTGTCACTAGTCATCCCAGTTGCTCCACATCGAGATGTGAGGACCTATGTTGAAAAGACTGTTCAGTCAGGTCCTTCTCCAGTGGTGTTGATACCTGGGGGATCGCTTAAGGAAAGATATGATGCATTCAGTGTGAGCTCACTTCTCTTTTTAGATTACTTAAGTCTAATCTCAAGCGCAAATTCATTGAGGATACATCTCATAATGTTTTTATCCTTTTTTATTCATTTACTGACATGAAGATCTTTCAAAGAACCATATCTTCCTAGCAGTTGAATTGTGGATTGTCATTGTGGTCCTCATGCTTGGCGTGAACTAATATAGGCTAGCGAGATAAAAGAATACAATTCTGCGAAATCTAGACAGCTGTTTGTTAGTGCAATTAGTAGCCAGTCCAATGCATCATTTTCTACCCATGCTTCTGTCCTTTTTGTCTTAGCCGGTTTTATGAAATAAGTCTGTAATTAAGGTCAGATCCTACATCATGATACTGGATCACATACAACACAATGGACACAATATTATTAAGGTCAACCTCTCAGAATAAAGGTGATAACCCTAACCCTGTGTTTTGTCAATGAGTATGGGGCTTTGATGGGGTGCTTGTGCACGGGGTCTGTAGAGCAAGTCCTCTACCTGGTGTTCTTATCAGATGACCTTTTGCCCTCTAAACATAGCCTCCTTTTTTTATCAGGGGTGTTAGTTGACATTCCAAAAGGGCACATGCATTTTTTGTTGATGTTTGTCAGCACATGGATTGGTCAACATTGTAGAACTGGTTATTGTCAGTGCCTCTCTGTGAGCAGTTTGTTGTTGTCATGTGCATGGATAGCGGTTACTTCTGTCTATGTGGACAAAAGGCTCAGCAAATTATCCTGAATCTTTGCCTACTAAGGTAGATGGGTGTTTTGGTGTTTCATACCACAACCAGTTACGTCATTGTTTGTTAAACTGCAACATATTCAAATATATACTCATGTACATGCCAAACTCAAGTAGCAGCTCTTGGTCCTGAACCAGATAGTATCTCATAATCAGTGAGTGTTAGTTCAGGCCTACTTGAAATAGGTTGCAGTATGTATATGGGTGTGATTATGGATTATTTAATACTCATCAGTATCGGTTACATCTCGAGCCAATGACACCCTTCGGTAGTAAAGCGTATTAAACAAGAGTGCTGAACAGCAATTTCTATGATGTGTTTTTTGAACGAATTAGCTTGTCCTAAATGTCATATATTTAAAAACAGAGGGAGTAACTTCTAGTGTCTATAACTTTAGCAGCCAAGTCTGCTTGTGCTAGACTGCTAGCTGTCATTACACAACTTTGTTATTGCAGTTAGTTGCTAGATGCTGCAGCAGATTTGATTGCACTTTCAGCATCCCATGAGTGAACTAAGAATATTGCTTCTTTTTGCAGGCTAGTAGAGCAGCATTATGTACTTCAGGAACAGCTGTTATGGAACTAATGCTTGCAAAACTACCCTGTGTGGTAGCTTACCAAGCTCATTTCATTACAGAATGCTTGATTTACTTGAGAAAGAAGATAAACTTTATTTCTCTGCCCAACATTCTCTTGAATTCTCCTGTTGTACCTGAGATCCTTTTTCGAGCTTGTACAGCTAAGAATCTAGCTGCAAAACTAAGGTAATATTTTCTAACCTAGAACCTTTTCTAGAGGTACAAGGGGAGCACCTAACTATGCAAAATGATCACAAAGAAGCCTTAACTGAATTGCTCATTTGAGTTCCTGAACTTATTGACAATGCACTTCCTCTGGTGAATGTGGGATGTGCAATATTTAAAGGTTGAGGTTTTGAAGGTTGTCTCTTGTATTACGGCGCCTTCCTTTCTGCACCCATGGTCTTATTTAGAGCACCACCTATTATAGCACAATATCAATGTGGGATATGGTCCCATGCCTTTTGCAGGCAGTGGACGGTGAGTTCCACCAATGGTGCCTCGCCAGCGCAAAAGGCCTAGTAGTACTGAGAGCCAGTAGCAGTGGATAGCCCCTAGGTTGAGGTAGTCAAACTATGTTAACAGGTGCGTGGTACCTTAAGAAATCCGGGAAACCCGCTGTAACTAACTCTCTATCCCTTCTTAATGCAATGGCACGCAGTTCTCCTGCATGTTTGAGAAGAAAAAAATATGGGGTATGCATCATAAAAATTTTTGGTTCTCCCTATGCAGTTAATGCGGAATTTGACGTTAATAATATTGCATATGAACAAGGATAACAATTTATCTGATACCTTTTGTTAAGCTTTCTTATTGGATTAATTCTAGTTTCCATTTTAGTAGAAGTCAGAATTGTTTCTATTAAAGCTTCAATTTTTCTATGATAATAAGGCCCTGTTTGTATACGCTTTTCCTAGCCACGCTTAGATTATAATCTAAGCGAAGATTTTCTTGCTTCTCGCTTTTCGCTTCTCGTAGTTCAAATCGTTGAAGCGGCTTACCACATAAGCGAGAATCGGTGGAAATAAGCAAAGCGTTTGGCGGGATTCTTGCTTATTTCCACCGATAAGCCGCTTATAAGCGGATACAAACGGGGCCTAAGTCATGTTGGAACAGACAAGTTTTTTCCCCAATGCTGTCATCTTCAATTGTTAGAAATAGCAGAGCACCAACTTTCACTAGTTGATCAGGTTTTGTGTATGAATGAATACAAATTAGTAATTTTTCAAGGATAATATTGGCATCCATACGTTCGGGCAGCTCACCTCCTTGAGTTTATTGCTAATTACTACAATATCCTCTTCCTTGCTTTGCTGAATCACATTGTATTTACAATTTTGAGCAATATTGTCTTAATTTTTTTATGTTTTTACGTTGTGAATTGGACCTCATCATATTTATCCCATTTGATTGGAACAGTGAGGTTATTTCTGACGATGAAGCCCGTCGGATGCAAGTTGAATCAGCTGACCAAGTATTCCAGGTTCTCTATGAGCCCATCAAGGAACAGGGTACTTTATTTGTGGAAGAGCTTGGCTTGTCATCAACTGTCTTGTCCCCAAGCATGATCGCAGCATTAACAGTTCTTTATACAGATAAACATCAAAATACTGTGTACCAGAATTAAGTGGTACAGTCAGAAGCTAAGGAATCTTTTTATTTGCCGGTGTGATCATGGCTCCATGCATGCCACTCATCCACGGTTGGAGGTGGCAAGCAACTTCTTATGTAAAGTTTTCAGTTATCGAGTGGTGTCAGGTCAACATCACAATATCATAATAGATTTCATGCATGTGCTCTAGTGGATTAAGTGCCAGTTTTGGTCATCCTGTTGGTGCAGACTTTTCCATGGATAGAATTTCCTGCATGGAACAAGGAGTCAGGGAGTATGACTGGATGGCACAGTGGGCCTTGGAAAGTTCGAGAAAACTACCAAGATTTTCCTGCATTTCTGATTGTCTTCGGATCCTGTGATAGCAAGGCTGATTTGGTACTTTAGCTGCTCGTGCAGTAGTGAAGGGAAAATGAGAAATGAAGCGCATTTCAAGATTTCTGCTCAGTTCCTCGGCTTGTATGCTGGTGGTGAATGGTAAATCCTCCAAATACCCTACTAAATTTGGTGATGAATTCTGGTGCTAGTATGCATGCCTTTGTATGGGCAGTTTGTTCTGTGGTGTGGTCGACCTGACATTGGGCAATAGAAAGGTGGAAGCTGGTAGGACTCAAATTTCCTGTCAAAGTGGGTGAAGCATGGATTCCCACGTTGCCGTGGTTATGGTGACGCCATCACTGACCTCATGCAGACGGCGAATGTTCCATGGGAAATATTTTGTTATCTTGTTGGCTTTACTAGTCGGGAACATATCCAGTAGAAACCACACCCTTCATGAAAACCTGTGCAAACCAAAATAAAAATTCGTCTAAATTCACAAAAAAAATCACACATGTAGATGATATATGATGATACACATCCTTGTAAAATATCTTGTCCAAACTCGACTTCGTTTGTGAGATATAAAAATAAAAGATTCTAATAAATCATTTGGACAACTTTCAGCCTTGGTATTTGTTATTTTTATATCTCACAAACGAAGTCGAGTTTGGACAAGATATTTTACAAGATTGTTCATCATCATATTATCTATACGTGTGATTTTATTGGTGAATTTATATGACTTTTTTACGTGGTTTGCACAGGTTTTCATGAAGGGTGTGGTTTCTACTAGATATGTTCCCTTACTAGTCGCCAGTGTTATGCAGGCAGAGGCAGTGGACTCCACCGTGGATCGGGCAATGCGTCTGCTGCTTTTGTAGTTTTTTTGCCTGCCAAGTTCCAGGTGGACACGGTCCTCTGTCCTCTCGATGCTTCACGTCAGTGTTTCTTTCTCCCACGACGCACCAAATTATTCCGTGATTCCGTGAGCGAGCTTTCTGGAGCTCCAACTTTCCCAGCTCTTTAACGAGTTCTTGCTAAACATGGTTGGTTGGCAAAATGGATGCTATTGGAATCCGATTCCTGAAATCTTGGCATGGAACGCTACCATTTCGTACAGGCAGTTGACAGGATCTATAGCCGCATTAGTTCACGCTGAGTTAAAACTAAAACATTCATGTGTTTCGTCTTGCACTGACTATCCGTTGGCTAATTAAAGAACCAAAAATAGGATCAGTGCTCGTTCGACCCGAATCAAAAATGGCGAAGAGAAACACGAAGTATTGGAGTTGTAGGGCGCAAAAGGCAAAGCTCAAATTGAATTCACAGAATGTCAAAATAACGAGAAGAGCAATCACTATTCCTACAGCAACCACTGACTAATGCTTGGAAGTTGGAACTCATGGGAGCAGCTTCCAGTGATCCCGTCCGATTCGAGCCATTCCGATCGCGTTTTCTGATCCGCCCGTTTCACTTGGCCTCCGTCACTCCAGCAGCCTGCTTCGCCGCGGCGGTGGCGCCGCAGCCCGCGACGGACCGCGGGAAGTTGAGCAGCGCCTTGGCGCCCCGCATGCGGAACGCGGCGCTGTCGTACGCCGCGGCGGCCTCCTCGGCCGTGCCGAAGGTGCCGAGCCAGAGCCGCGCGCCGTGCCGCGCCGGGTCACGGATCTCCGCGGCGTACTTGCCCCACGGCCGCCGCCTCACCCCACGGTAGTGCCGCCCCGTGCCCGCCGCCTTCGGTGCGTGCGCGTGCGGGTGCGCGGCCCTGCTGTTGTCGCAACCGACGCCACCGACGCAGCTGCCCCTGCGCGCGGCGCTCGAAGCGATCGCCATCAGCGGAGGCGGCAGCAGCGACGAGGCCGGGAGCGGCTGGTAGGTGGTGACCGACGGCGCAGCGGAGCCGCCGCCGCCGCCGGACGCCTCGCGGAGCACGTCGAAGAGGACCATGTCCAGGGAGTCGTTCTCGTTGAGGGGGAGGTACTGGCCGTGCCCGGCGCCGGCCAGGGAGAGGGACGTGTCCATGCCCGCGACCGCGCGCGGATACGGATGCGCGGCGCTGTCGCCACCGGCCGGAGGCGCCGGCGTGGCGACGTCGCGGCTGCCGCGCTGCAGGGGGAGAGACATGTACGTGCTGCTCATGTGTCGCGCCACCACCTGCTCGCGTGGGTGATCAGTGTGGCCTTTGGGCATGAGACGACACACACGAGAGCGCCTGGCTGACCTGTGTGGTGGGCTGGTGGCGGGCGCCTTGGGGGAGTGGCTGCGCTATTTGAGTTGGTGCGAGAACTGGAATCCCAATTTGGGGGCTGTCAGGGTGCGGCATCACGCCATCATCTGGTCTGAGTATATAAAGCACGCGGAACGTGAATTGGCAACCTCCTCTTGTTGGTTGTTGCGTCGTTGAACCCACTTTGAAGTTGTTAATTCGCCACGGGGAGCTGCAGAAATTGGGGGCATGGCGAAATGGCTCCTGTCGTTCGATGGTTCAGTTTTTAGTTAATTTTTTTCTCGTGGCACATTGACGGAGGGGAGTCAGAGCGCGTGGGCACTCTTGCGCCATAGGCGTCTCATTTTCTTGGAGGGAAAGCAATGCGCAGAGGTCACGAACAAGAACAAGAACATCATGAAAGGGGGATTCTCCCGTAAAAGTAGTTGCAGAGCCGTGGTTCGCTTGGTCACGTCCCTTGACAACTCCCGATCCTCTGTGGCTGTGACCAAACCCAAAGCATCACAACCGTGCAGAAACAGAGCGCTCGTGAAGTCATGAATACCAATCATATCTGACAGTTTTTTTAGGCACCCTCTTCACCTCATGAAGCACTCTCGAGACTCTTTTTGTCAGGCATGTTCCGAAGTCCAGATCTTACGGACTGCAACCTCCAAGGCTCTGAGTTTTTGCCAACCGATGACAGCACGGTGCCCGTCCTCTGCATCCGCACGACCACACCACAAATAGTGCAGCGTCATCGATCATATGTACGCGCGGTGTTAACGTCGTACGGTGCCTACGCAAGCCAAGGGCCCGAGGCAAGCATGCGTACATCGTGCACGACACGAGTGTCGAGCGGCGAGGTAGAAGGATGGCCATGCACAATGGACAGGCCGCTCCGTGGAACCTTCCAAGGGCGTGGAAAGGAGTCGATGTCACCATGAAAGTATGAAACCCGTGCCCTTCTCGAAGGACCAGCCAAGCCCCGCTTTCAACCTGCGCTTCCAGACATCTTGGCCTGATCCGTCGATTGGTCAAGGGGTAACGGCCAAGGCGGCATGCGTGTGCGCGCGTCCCTGTGCTTTTGGTTGAACGGGCTGTCCCTTCAGCGCGTTCGTGATTTCTTCGAGAGGTATTGAAGGCCTGTCTACTAATTGTTTTTTCTCTTGATTTTCCAGAATACAAAAGCGACGCAACCAATTGCTTGCAATAAAAAGGAAATCTAGAACGTATCCAGAGATATTATTAATACTGGAAACACCCCCGGTTGAATTTTCATAATTGACTAGGTCGGTGCCCGTGCGCTGTTACGGATGAAACATTAGTAACAAAATGTAACAATGAAGGCATATAGTTTGCCTTTAAATAAAAAAGTATAAATTATTGTCTAAAAAAGATTATCTATTAGTTAATTTCATCTTTTACTCTCACCTACACCCAAACCCTCACCCCCACCCTAGTAGATGTACCTATTCGCTTGCGAAGCTCTCTTTTGGGATGCCGCCACCTCCCGCCACCGACATCTCCATCATTTCTCCTACCAGGCGCTCCCCATCACCCTAGCCGGCGGTGCCCTACCGTCTTATCATCCAGCTAATGAACCGAATAGTCACTGCCAGGCTAACTTATAGAAAATCATTTTTACATTTATAGCAATGAAATTTAACCAAAATGGCCAATTTTAAAAAAAAATTAAACAAGACATCATATATACATCTGAACTTAAGAGTAACTAACCCTAAAGGCATTCATTAGGGACAACTAAAAGTGCCAATATACGTGCATATTAATGGTCTGCTATCAGAACAGGCACCGTTCAGTAACAAAACACTTGATTGATGTTTCTGTTGATAAACAAACAAATAAGGAAAATTGTCACAAACAAAATGCTAGAATGAGATTTAATGAACACAAATTTTAGACACAGACAAATAAATGACTACAAAAAGCAGAAAAGATGCACATAGACAAATCCACACTGTTGCATACCTCGATGATTGGAGTGAAGAACTCAAACAAGAAAGATGGAACTTTAAGAAGAGATGGGCAGAATGAATGAAATTGATCAACAAACCTTTGATGTGGGAACCATCTTGATCCTGAATTTATTTGTTAAGTTGAGTCGGTATACAATCGGAGATGTTATATGCCAAACCTGATCTGTCATTATCTTGAGATGGCCGTATCTCAAACCTTTGGTTCTCTCATACTGTTTTCCATGACGCAAACTGAGGATTTGCTTTATCTTCATGTGGTTTGTTTCTCACATCTAATAGTTTTCCCCTGAAAGGAAACACGCCATAGTAATCTCTACCTACTGTAGTATAGGCTATCTATCACACAGACCAAGTTTGCATTACTCACAGCAAGAGCTTTTGCTGAATCACCATAACCCATAAAAATTGAAATTACGACTGGCGCAGTGCAGCGCACTTATCTACCTAGTGAGTAATAATCCATGGTAATTCCTTGCTGGCTACTGTACATGGTGGTAATTTCATTCCACGGCCTGTACTGAACCATTGAACCGTTGCGCGTGTGCAGGTGGCGACGGGGTTTCTGGTGACTGGTGGAGCTGTGGCCAACGGCGTGTGGCCTTGGTGTGGACAGACCGGCACGGCATGCTGCTGGTGGCTGCGGCTTCTGGCAGCCGTTTTTTTGTGCCGTGCCACGAATAGCACTGGCGGTGAACACTTGCTGGGGTGAGATTAATACAATAATACACATGCTTAAGTATTATATTTTATAAAGTGCCTATAAACTTGCTTGATTTAACTAACGTATAGATTGTTATTGATCTTTTTTTTCTGTTTCTTTTCAAGCTTGACTATTTTTCCTTCATAATTTCTGCTAGACATGTTTATATAAGAAGAGCACATGTTATGTAGTCATCAGATCACCAAAATACTATCAATCTGTGATATGATAATTTGTTTAGCGTTAATATGTGATATTCGATTCTTTTGCTTGGCAAGAATGTTTGAATGCTTGAGCAAAATTATTGCTGCAGTAGTTTATTTGACAGGAGCACATCAAATATACTATATTGATTCTGCAATCTCCAGTGTCGAAAGGCACACGATACATCCTTAACCAATAGAAAAAGAAAGAGATCACAAGCGTTATCAGCCTCCATACGCATCTATCTATAAAAAGGAGTAGGGCACATGCATGATATGAGATACATACTGGAGTCAAGGATTGAGACATTTATGCATATTGGAGTACAGATTTTTTGTGCTGCTAATTTACCTGAGCTTTTGGCACATCGCTTCTTCCAGCTTCTTATGTCTTTGCACAAAAGGAGAGGGACTTGAAACACCAGTAGAATTAAGGAAAAACTTTTAGCTTTTGCTAACAGTCTCCAAACTTGTTGATTGCGTGAATGAAGACCTGTCAGCTACAATTACTGCAAGAAGCTTATCTGTCGATCATTCCTTCAACACAAAAGACCATAAAAATTTCAAATATTATCATAATAACTTTTATCTGTTGGCACTTGATGGGTCTGTTACAGTAACACTAAATAATTGTTGTCCACCTGTTTACATTATGTGCATGACTATCTCATTAGGAGGTCTCAAAATCTCAAAATCAATCAAAGTCATCTTGTTCCACTGCTGTGCTGGCTACGTCATGAAGGTGATTTAATCTGAATGCAGTGGCCCCAACCAGAGCTGCTTATTTCTCCTTATTATCTCATACTCGTTACCAACATCAGTGCTGGGCTATTGGATTAGTTCATAGGAAGGCACTGTGTCATCTCATTTAATTTAGAAGTGAGGATGAATGCTTGGTTATGTAGTTTGTTTCTTGAGAAAACAGACTTTTGTGTAATATATGTCAGTAATCCTCAATGTTTGACCTGTAATAGATACATTGAAGAGTATATCGTTTGATGCTAAAGGTAAGCTCTCACTCGTATTATCATTTCTTTTGCAGAATGAAATGCAGAAATTAGTGGGAGAAAATGGCTCAAAGGAGTCCTCGAAGAATACGAAGCACCATCTGTAATTGCAGGTATATTCCTTTTTGGTGTTATACAGACTAATGTTCAACAGAATCAGATGTTCTCGCATAACATAAGAAATAAATAACATAGCAGGTGACATGAAATAGTCATGTTTTCAGGAAGGCTCGACAACCTTTGCATGTTCATTTTGGTCATCACATCTTTGCATTACAATTCCAGATGCATCTTATACATTATGCAATCTAAAGTAGTTTATCTTTAAATCTTTTTTTGTAAAGTAGAAAATTGAGGTTTTCCTATATCTAAGATGTAAGGAGAAAAACACTACAAACAACAGTTAGCGAAAGTTACATCAAATTAACTTTTAGGAGAATGGAACCTTTGTTATTGTTGAGCATGAATATTTGTAAGTTGCAAACTATGCTTCGGCATCGACTCATATTATCACCTTTATTTCCCTCATTTTCCTTTTTCAGCCTTTTATATGTATCTGGTTCGACCAAACAGGATCTAATCAAACTCTGGTACTGTAAATCGTCCGACAAGATGAAGGAAACTAACCTGGCAACGTGGCTCTGACGAGTGACGCCGGCACGTTGTGCACGAGGAGAGGGAGGAGTAGTGCGGGCGTCGGCTTCCAGCAAAACGAAAGTCCCTGCAAAAGCCAGAGAACAGGCCAGACCGGAGAAGATAAGGGTTTCGCGTCCATGGAACTTCAAATTAAGGCACGATCAGGAATCATGAGGGCAGCATTACCTCACCGATTATGTGACGTCGCGGGCGCGGGGGTTGCGGCGATGAAGACTGGGCCGGTGTGTGTTGGCGATGGCGACGGCGACGATGCGGGCTCTAGCGACGGCGTTGACAGACGACGAACGCGGGATGCGGGGGTGCGTTTACGGTGGAGGCGGTGTACTCTGGGGAGGTGATGGAGTCCGGGGGTGCGTTCGGAATCAGGAAAGAGGTGGAGGCGGAGGCGGGGTGTTGTGAGCAGAAGAATGAACGGTGCTGAGTGGTCGAGGGATGCAGCAGAAGTAGAAACGCCGATCTGAGGGTCGTAATCGACCGGAGTGAGGATCACGGCGCGAGGTTGACGGGACGGACCGTAAAAACGTCGCCTTGGTTTTTTAGCTGTAGTAGTAATGAGTAGTAATAGAGAAGAGAAGAGAAAAGATTGTAGATAGAGATTTCTAGAATCAGGTCATGCATGCTGACTTATGAGATTTTTTTTCAACCACATCGTTGTTGCCCGTTGACACAAAATGTCTGCAATTAAATTAATATAAATGCGAGCATCCATACCAAGATTCGCGAACCTACCTAGCTACTCTCTATTCACGACCTATGTGCATGCATCTAAGCAAATAGTTTCCCCTTGGTGTAGATTATAGAATGCTGAGGACGTTCTGCAACTTTTTGTAGCTACTGTTAGCTTTTCCAAGTTTGAAAAGTTTTTTTCAGGATTCAAGCAATCGCAGCTTTCTGCAAGATAGCCCATAGTCTAGCAAACGTCAACAATTATTTTTTTTAAAAAAAAAGAATCGTTGTAGCGTCAGCCGGTAGTAAAACACAATTTTAGATTTCGGAAGAACAAGTTCTATTTGAAATATCATCCGTTTCTAGGTTCTCTTTGGAACGCAAAATTTTCATAACATAGGAATAGGAAAAAAAGTCAGAATTAAAGGTCACAGTAACGTCAATACTAAGGAATGAAAAAACACGGAAAAAAAAATGCAAGGATGGCTGTTTGGATGGTGCACACGAAAAACTATAGAAGTTGGACTAGAGAGTGACACAATGGAAATTTCGATAAGATCCCGTTTGGATCTCTTCATTTTAAAGAATTGGAATCTACTTAATAGAATAGGTTATATGTCTTGGAACGTGGCATTCCACAACTTTTTAAAGTTTAGATATAAGTCTATTTTAAATTTATGAGAGTGGGAGATGGAAATTGATTCTGTAGATCCTCGTGATGTGTTTCTAATATGCAACTTATAACACGCTCTTCGACTCGCTTCCCTATAGCAGAAGTGCAGCACATAAGTATCTCTTCTATATAGCTAACAATAATATACAAATATATTCCACGTACAACTATATTAGCTTAATTAGTTTGTGTCTAAATTATAGTTATTAGAATTGAAAGGATCCAAACGGACCTGGTCAAACCTCTCGATAAAAATCGTCCAAAATTAGAAGCCATTTCATAGGTTTCAAAGGATTTCATAAGAATTTTTTTATAGGATTTAAATCCCCTAAATTTGCTACACTTTTCCTTTTGTTCCTGGGACCTCAGTAGAGGAGGCGAGGAATTGATCTATAAAACGGAAATGGCCAATTTTCGTTTTAGATCAGGGATCCATCTGGACTCAGGCTGGGTAAACCGGTAAACTGTTCGGCCGTGGCCCGTGGCTATGAACTCGATCCGGGCTGACGAGCGGGATTCACATCAACGGCAGGCAGATGTGGACCCCATCACCAGGTCGTCGCGTCGTCTCCTCCGCTCCCGCCACTCTACTGCTCCGCCTCCTCCTCCTCGCCGGCGCCGCCGACGCCGCGCCACCTCTCGTTGGCGTTTCGCCCCAAGGTAAACGGGCCGCTCACTCGCTCGCCTACCTCCGCACCTCGTTTCTTCTCTCTTCCTCACCGAGTCGTTTCCCCAGATGAGGCGTACTTCGCGACCCAGGTGATCGCCTGCAGGGACGGCTCGGGCTCCTTCCCGAGGAGCCGGCTCAACGACGGGTACTGCGACTGCGCCGATGGGACCGACGAGCCAGGTATTTGTCTCCATCTCCCTTGGATTTGTCCGAACTTGACCGGGGATCAGAGTGAACTGTGGAGATCTAGTCGATTTCGCCGATGCCGTGAGATCCGGTGGCAATAAATTAATAATGCACTGGGTATTAGACTAGAGGTCAATTTTTCTCTTGTTGGTTGATCCGCGCAGGTAGAGCTTTTCGAATTCAGGAAAAGAAAAGAAAGAGAGATGTGTGACCTCTGCAGTGCCTTGAACCTACCATTTTAGCATTAGCTTAATCAAAAACCTGAATTACTGACCAGCTGTACTCACTTGACTGCCACATTAGATACATGAAAACAGGGGTATGAGTAACTGTAGGATGATGAGCAGTGGCCAGTCTACACCTGTGAATTTTTTACTGCAGAATTGTGTGCATGTCTTTTACTCGGTGCTAACATCTATGCCCTAGCTATTCACTGTAATAATGATGCTATTCACATTATTTGGGTAATACAGGTACCTCGGCTTGTCCAGAAGGCAAGTTTTACTGCAGAAATATTGGAGACACCCCTCATTTGTTGTTCTCTTCGTTTGTGAATGATAAAATATGTGGTATGCTATTTGTTTTATAGACTATAAAGTTCACTGCAAAAGCCTGGAAGTTTATTTTCCTTATTTTTGAGCTGTCCCTTCGAATCTAACATTTCTTGCTAGTTTCTATTTACTGTATTGGTTCCTTTGTGGTTAGCAGAAGTGTTGACAAGTCGTGTTTTTTCATATAGATTGCTGTGATGGAAGTGATGAGTATGAAAGTGGCGTCCATTGTCAGAACACGTGTCGAAATAGAAATGATATTGCTGAGGCTGATAATGGAGGTGTCAAGCTCTCAGTAACACGTTTAGATGCTACTAATGAGTTTACCAATAAACATACAATTGATATTGAAAACCTTGTCCACAACCACATCAACAAAGACCTTATCCAGAAACTAAGAGGTATTGGCTGTTGATATATCAGAATCAGTTCCAGCTTTTATGGGAACTTAATTTGCATGCTTGATGTGGTGTCAATTTTTCCATGTTTGCAGGATTAAGGATGGCTTTAGTCATTGAGCTGGGCCTTGTTGTATGTATTTTTGTTTTCTGTGTTGCTCGGCGCCGAACTAGAACACGCAGGAGACAACATATTTTGAAACGTAAGTAAGCTTTGGTCCATGTTTCCTATCAACGTGTTCTTCCTCTAATAGATTTTTTTTTGAAATAGCTTAGATCTAGAATCTGTAACCTCTGGATTCCCTTGCATATAGGGATGCAAGTGGGTACCCAGTGCGTAGTTCTGGGTCACTCCATTAGTTCATTTTCTTTTCACTTTTCTTGTTTTAAAATTCAGATTAGTACATTTAGATGTGTTCTAGGTCGACCCAATGACCTAGAGAAGAGAAAACTAACATCCCTACTTGCATACCATTGCTATACACAAGTTTGTATATTTATTTCTACTCGTTTCATTGTATGTTTCCTGATCTATTAGAAGTTAATTTTGCAGTCACTCAGAACTTTGGAAATGATTAACACTCAAAGGGGGTGTGGATTCATTTTTTTTCATTGTTTCTTTTTTATGTGCTTGCACTTAAAGATTAGAAACTTGCGAGCATTTTTATATTAGACCAGTTCTGTAATTTGCATGCCTGTTCCATCCTGTAAATATTTGGGCCAACTACTAAGCTTATCTTCCATAATTTCTTACAGCCTGTTCCATCTTCAGTACCAGCCTTTATTTTTTGAGCTTGTTAAAAGATGATGCGAGCATTGAACAACAATTCCGTCTTAATGCATTGTGATTTAGTTAGTTTGTTGGAAGCAGAACAAACTCACCAAAGAAATTGTGCTGTTTTTCAGGTTAGCTGAGCAGTAGTTACTACAGAAACAGTTGATCGATGCTCATTTGCAAATATTAAAGCTTAGGAGGATGGTGGAGAATTGGAGATGGAATGAACGGCTCTGCACCTTTTTTGCCAGGTGCATCTGCTGTTCTGAACTTTGTTGCTAGGAAAACTATGTATATGTTTACTCGGAAGAATGGTCTGAAGTCTGAACTGTGAATTGCTCTGTAGTGGGTAGTCTGGTGTACTTAATAGTTGTATGTGATTTTGTTGCACCATCAACTCTTCATTCAACGAGCTGGAGCTTCTTATATTTGTGACGTTCCAGACCTCACCGGGCGGAATTAGAACATGTATTTAACTGAAGATAAATTGCAAGCATTGGTTTCATTTCATGAGATGCGTCTACTCAACTGCTGCCGTTTTTCAGAAAGACGGAGACGCGAGAAGAACAAAAAAATGCGTGGAAAATATCATATGACTATCACACACTGGGCCGTAAGCCCACAAAATATGACACGTGGGCCAAAAGCATTGCCACTCCCGGCCCTCTAGGGTTTTGCACCTCTCTCTCCGCCCTCTTCACTCACTCACCTCAGCAGTCAGCACTTACAAATTCCCTGATCCAAAACCTCCGCCGTGGCCGCTATCTCGGAGCAACGCAAGCAATTCCACACGCGGACACGCCTCCTCACCCGCCCAGCGACCACTGCCGCATCTCCGGCGAAGATGGTCGCCGTCAGGTTCAGGGTGAGGTCCACCTCGCTCCATTCGCCCTTGCTTGTGCTTCGTATCAGTCGTGGGCGTGGGCGTGCAGTGCAGTCCCACCAGCACCAGGTGCCAGGTGGAGGGGAGGGGTCATGCGAATCTGCGATGAGCACCCTAAGATCTGCCGCATGAAGCTTTGAGCCACCAACGAAGTCCGCGCCAAGGCTATGTTCTGGTAAGGATTTGAACCCCATCGAATGCCTCTCGAGTCCGCTACGTTCGATTCTGCTTATGTCCTTGGATTTGGTGTCGGGATTTCGCTTACCTGCATTGGTTTGGTTTGTTTGGTTCAGTGCAGATACTTTCTCCGCAGATGAAGAATAGCAACTATCAGATCCTCGACATCAATGAGGTGACCCTTCTTCTCCGTGCCTCGTCTTTGCTTGCCTGTTGCATCTTGGTTCTGCCATTCGTATATCTTAATATATGAATCACCCTGTTTGCCAGTACTTAGTTACGTCAGTGTGTCCTGGTTAACTCATCAACAAGCCATATCATTTTTAGAAAGAGTGCCATAAACCAGGGTAGGGTAGCGACCATTTGTGTAATGCAATTGACCCACAGTCAGCTAACTGTCGTTTTCCTATGGGCGGGTAAGTTTTGTAGTTTGAACAGTGATAGCTAGGTGGTGCATTCCTGCTGTCTGCTGACGGAATGGACTACTGATGTTGTGGATGCAATGTTCTTTCATGTATTCATGTTCTGTGGTTTTGCGTTGTGAAAGGTTTTTGAAGCTTTTGTTATATATGTTTTTCTGGAACTGCATTTTTTAGGTTCTGGTAAATAACTTAGCTGATTGATGTAAATTCAGTAGCTGGTTTACTCTTCAATGTGTGCTTGGCTGACAATGTTTTGCCTTGGCATTCTATCAATAGATCTTTGAAGGGAACCTCACCTCCTCACCTCTGGTTGTGTAATCAAAACAGGACTGGCTGCCACAACATGTACAAGAAGTAACTCACCTTCAGTGGTGACGGCTTCATGCCAGTGTCAGGTCCTTTGCATTTAGATCATCAAGACTGCAATAGTCCACTTCAAGCTGTTCAAAGCAGTGCAAGCGTGAAAACTCTAAGCAGTTCCACATGAAGAACGTCAGGTTCTCTCTGGTGTACTGCAACCGACCACCTGCCAGGAAGCTGAAGGCCATCTTGTTTATGTGATCTGACTCATCCTTCCTAATCTGTATGCCCACATAGTTTGGGGGATGAGGATTACTAGTTTATGTTTATTATATCTATATTTACCCCCCCCCCCCCCCCCTAAATTCTAGTTGTAGGTCCATGCAGCCTTTTTATCTGGATGAAAATCCTCTATTCTTTTCCCTCTCATGATATCTGCTCTCTTATAATGGAATAGTTAAAATTCCTCCTGGTTTTGGTTTACTTAAATATCCAAATTTGTGTTATTTATTTGCATATTTATGATGACCTACTGGGGTCAGTCTGTCTAGTTGTCCAGTCTGTAGGAAACTAGCAACATGATCTGATCGAATTAGTTTTTACAACATCCCTGTCATTGCTATTTGTTACTTTAACTGAATGCTTGTCTTATTGAGAGTACATTTTCTATGCTGATAAGTTGTGGTATTGCTTCGTATATCAGTGGGTATTGCTTCGTATATCAGTGTCAAGCTGTAATGTTTCAGTGTTCTTCAACATGTTTCTTGAGGTTACTTAGGAGGGCAACTTTGCCGAGGTTACCAACAACAAATTTGGTTTCCTTTTTTTCCCTGTTGCCAATATCAATGTTCCTCCTGGATGTTTCAGCTTAATCCATTAACCATTTGGTTTTATGGATGAGCATCCTTGCCAACAATGTCTAGTTATAGAGCATTATTTTTCCCACCTTTGAAATTTGTAGTCCTGTCAATTTGCATTCAACTTTCAGCTAGTGTTTGTGTCCCTGCATAATCTCATGTCCCTGTGCCATGTCAGTTCCTGGTTTGCTGTAACATGTTGCTGTTATTTTATTTTCCGGTATGGGTACAATTGAGTGCTACCATTCTGCTTATCTTTTGAGCAAAGTATCTGTTAATATTTGTTCCTTGTGCACCTGAAGTGTCAACTCATTTTTATTGATGCGGCATCTTATCATTGTGATTTTTGGGAGGCAACTTTACCGAGGTTACCAAGACAGTTTGGTTTGCCTATATCATCCGTTGCCAGGTTGCTTGCTCGCATTGACCTTGGTTTTATGGTCGGCTTCCTGGCAAACACTTTTTTTAATTATATTTACAGATTTTGGTTTTGACTCTTGCACTGCAGATTTGTCTATTGGGATCCTGATTGGTGTTAAAGTTTTTCCTTTTTTCTTGAATGCTACTACACCGTTGGAGCATGTTGCTGCGAAGCAAATGATGACTGCAATGCCCCTGGTTGGTGTTACAGTTCCTTTTTCTGAAGGCCACTACACTTAAGTAACACTGTAGGAATGTAGGTTGCGGGCTTACAGCAAAGCAGATGATTACTGCAATGTTCCAACAGTTGTTGCTTTGTGCATGATATTGGAATATTGGATATGCTTGTGATGCAGTAATTGTTTTTTCGTTGAATTGCTATGTGGAAGTCATTATTCCTGGATGAATTTTTCATACACAACTAGGGGTGCTACTTTGTGTCAGTGCCATACTTTCTCTGTTCTCGTGTGCAACAGTGCAAGCATATGTTTGTGGGATGTAGCACGTATTGATGGTTCACCGGAGTTGGTTTGTGTTTGTCGTCTGTCAGGAACGATGATGGTTTTTCCTAATCTATTTCCTGAAATTGTATTTATGATAAACTTGGTCAGTTTAATATCTTGACACAAGATTAGTTTAAGAAGAGGCGGGCTTGACTGCTAGAAACCGCGACCAGCTTTGAACATCTTACTCTACACCTTCTCATCTTCGATCTGGGATTGAAGTGCATATACTAGCATAAAAAGGGGAACTGTGTTGGATGGGCCATCAGTGAACATTCAAGTCAAAACGGCATCGTTGGACTCACTGAGGTAGTCGTCGATTGATGATATAATAGAAAAAAAGTAAATGCGTAAATATGTGCTCGCTCTGGATTGTTTCTGAATCAAAACATAGCAGCGGTGGTAGTGTTTCTCAGTGGGCCAAGAAAGTTTGCATCAGAAGATGTCTGACCACCTAATGTGATCCATCTTGCTGTGAAAGATGATTTGCTATGCCTCTGTTTTTCTACATTGTTTCTGGATTGTTTCTTAGTGCACAGTTTTATTCCACTGGTATTAAGATTGGAAATTAGCTAACTGTGTCGGTAGAGTGTCATGGGGATGAAACTCCTTTTACATATGATGAAATTCTACCTTTTCCTTCCTCATAAAGATCTGATTAAGTTAGCAAAATTGCTGATGTAGCGTGTAATTTAACGTCCATCAAACTCTTCGTGAAACTCCGACTGGTCTGCTTGTCTAGTTTGGTTGTCTCACCTGTGTATATATATAATATAATGTCAAGCAAAGGAGTCAAATGTGTTTCAGACCGTCTTCCGAAAAACAAGTCTGTTCAGACCCAGCGTCCTGTCGCTTCCAGTTTCCACAGTACACGCACATCTTCAGATCTTCTGTAGCAGGCTAGCAGCCTATCGTTGATTTTCGATCGCACGGGTTCATCCCAACGTAGACGGTTCGTCTCTGCTTCTTTTTTCCCCGAGGGCCGGTTCGTCTCTGCTTTTTTATTTTTTATGAAAGGTTCGTCTCTGCTTTGACCACTCCACTGCAAGTCTGCAAGGGATCCAATCCCTGATCAACCTCAAGTCCTCAACTCCTTCGACTCGTCCCTCGCCCTCGTCCCGCTCCACCACCATCTCCAGCGACTCGCGAGCTCACCATCCGCACTCGCTTTTAGCTTTGCCTGCCCACCTACCCCAACTGCTGCAGCTCGAC
This sequence comes from Setaria italica, assembly GCF_000263155.2. Taxonomy (NCBI): domain Eukaryota; kingdom Viridiplantae; phylum Streptophyta; class Magnoliopsida; order Poales; family Poaceae; genus Setaria; species Setaria italica. The sequence goes on along the minus strand of NC_028454.1, from coordinate 36,980,068 downwards.
ACCTTCGCTTCGCTCCCCGGTACCCCTCTCCTTTCTCGCACACCCACCATTCCTTCACCGACCCTTCTCGCCTCGCGTCCCATTACCAAACCACACGCAGGAGGGAGCCGGGAGCTCAATCCCTGATGGCTCAGCAGCAAACGAGCCCCGACGAGGTACCCACCCGATCCTGATCGCGCCCCAAACCTCTCGCCTCTTCTTGTCTGCGTTCCGATCGAATTGGTTTGATCAGCTCACCCTCGGGGAAGTGGTTTACTTACCAATGGCGCCGCGTTCTGCTGGATGCAGGTGGTCCTCGGGCAGGAGACCGACGGCGCGAGGGTGGTCACCCTGAACCGCCCGCGGCAGCTCAACGGCATCTCCGACAGGGTGGTACGGCTCCTACGCCAGCTTGCCTACCCGGTTCTTTTCCTTTCGGTGAAAGCCTTGTGAATTTGCGGTACGATTGCGTGCGCGCTGTTTCTGCCTGTAGGTCTACCTCCTCGCTCAGTTCCTGGAGAAATGGGAGAAAGACGATGACGCCAAATTGGTCATCTTTAAGGTGCATAACTTCTATTCTAGTATACCAGTGTGCAGATGAAGAACTAAGACGTTCTATGCTAGGAGTTGTTGGCACAACATATATGGTTTTACCATGTCGAATACTTGTGAGGCCACGGCCACCTAACGTGATCTATCTTGCTGCGAAAGAAGATTTACTATGGCTCTGTTTTTTTTTTTTTTTTACATTCAGCACTCGTTTCAAGTTCCACGTAGACACGTGCTGATGTTTGATTTTGAATTTTTGATTAGGGAGCTGGGCGTGCATTTTCTGCTGGTGGGGACCTGAAGATGTTTTATGAAGGCAAATCAGGTATGAACATCACAAAACAATTCCGACGTGTTGCCACTATATTGTTTCACTTTCTTACTGGCTAAATTGATTTCTGTTACCACGATTTGCATTTGCATACAATAAATCATGTCACTTGGGAGATTTATTGCTTCTTTTGCAGATGATTCCTGCCTTGAGGTTGTGTATAGGATGTACTGGCTCTGCTACCACATCCACACCTATAAGAAAACCACGGTGATACTCTTGTAATGGTTACCAGAGGATCATGGTTCATCTTTGGGGGGAAAAAATCATGTTCTGAAAGTCTATGGTCCTATGTTTGTGTAGGTGGCTCTTGTTAACGGGCTTGTCATGGGTGGTGGTGCTGCTATGGTTGCTCCACTGAAGTTTGCGGTTGTTACAGAGAAAACAGTATGTGTCACAGTATGCCTTACAGGCGTATATTATTTACAAACTAATTTAGCTTAAATCTTCTATCTGTATTAGCTTCATTGAATCCTCATGATAATATTGGAAAATGTCAAATTTGTAATCCTGTGCACCTATTTATATGATCTTTTGTTATCTACAAAAACTACGTGAACATTACATTTTCAAGTATTTTTGTTATTGATGAAAGGTTACCCACTTGATTGCTTGGACCACTAAATGTGGTTCTGAATCCTTTAGGAGATTCTAATAGCGATCAGCTTATCTTGCTTTTCTTTTTCGGTAGATTTTTGCTACTCCTGAGGCTAGTGTTGGGCTGCACACAGATTGTAGCTTTTCCTACATCCATTCTCGGCTCCCTGGATATTTGGGTAAGTATTATATTATAAATTTTTCATTCATGGGCTTGTATTTTTATAATACAACCGGCAACTGCATATGAAATGTAGGGTCCTGCTTTTCTAAAAGAAATCAAGTATACGACAGGGCAACATATTGTTACGAACTTATGATCTCTCTCAATTGTCTTATTTTTGGACTATTAGGCGAGTACCTGGCTTTAACTGGTGCTAGACTGAATGCAAAGGAAATGATTTCTGCTGGTCTTGCTACTCATTTCGTCAGTTCTGAAGTAAGACATTCAGCGGCTAGCATTACCTAATTTTATTGGTTTGTTGCATTATTGCTCACTTGGTTGCATGCGCAAATAATGGAGGCTTGGGAGTTGAGATTGGCTGACTACTTTTTGATTTTGGTTGCCTGTAGTTTGACTAATTAAAGTACTTGTGGTATGTATGGCAGAAATTGGAAGAACTTGAAAAACGTTTACTGAATTTGGACTCTTGTGACGAGTCTGCAGTCCGAGCTGTTATTGAAGAATTTTCTACAGATGTTCAACCAGATGAAGATAGTCTTTTGAACAAGTACTGATGTGTGATGAAGATAGAACTTGTTACACATATAAGTTACTTATTCTACGTACAGGAAAAAAACTGACATTGGTATCTCAATCTTTGATAGGCTTTCAACTATCAACAAATGTTTCTCCGCCGAGACTGTTGAGGACATCATAAAAGCATTTGTAAGGGTTCAAACACTTTCTCAGACTGTTGTTGATAACTGATGTGGTAGCTAGTGTTTATTCTACATTCTGTAATATGCCAAGGGTTACTTAGACCTTAAAGTTGGCACTTTTCTGCAAAAGGCTGCAGATCTTAATCCTGATGTCAAATGAAAACCTGGTACAATGAGCTAACAAGATTTTTTCCAGCACCTTCCTTCAAAATATTTTTCTAGCACCAAACATGTATTCATGCTTTGCAGCCTTCATGCTTCTAACATCAAACCATGTCCTACTGTCCTTGTAACGGGCATTTCTCTATTTTGCATTATCATTAAGCACGCCCTTCCATTTCTGTCATTGTAGGAATCAGAAGCGAGCATAGATGGAAACCAATGGATAGCTCCAGTCATAAAGGGTCTGAGAAGATCATCTCCAACTGCACTGAAGATCACCCTGAGATCGGTACAATCTCCTGCATCATTTTTAACCTAATGGAAATTTGAAGTATTGACTCTATGTTTCTGCTTGTTTGTGTAAAGTGAAGGCTAGTGGAAGCTATGTTTTTTTGGGGGGAAGCAGCTATGTATTTTTTTGCTTCATTACAAGCTGCTTTATTCTTGTGCAAACTACTCTTCTTATATTTATGTAATTATGCACTACAGTGGATTTACATGGGTTTTCTTTTCAAAAGTTAAGCATGATTTTTCAACTTTTCAGATCAGAGAGGGTCGGAAACAGAGCTTGCCTGAATGTTTGACCAAGGAATTCAGACTTACAATGAACATTCTGCGACAGGTTGTTAATGGGGATGTTTATGAGGTACAAAGATCATGCCAATAAACAGCCAATGCTTTGAACCAGATTTTTCTTCGACTTGCTCATTGACACTTTCAGTTTGATCTTATGGCAGGGCATTAGAGCTCTTAGCATCGATAAAGACAATGCCCCTAAGGTCTGTCTCCCCCTCTATCTCCTCAATATTCTTGTTGCTTGTGCACTTGCTTTTAACTTGTCTATGACGACGCAGTGGAATCCTGCTACCCTTGAGGAGGTGAAGAACGAGGACATTGACCGTGTGTTCCAGCCGTTCAGTCCAGAGCACGAGCTCCAGGTCCCATCTGACGATTCCGACAGGTGAGCGGCGACTTCAAATCTACCGCATCACTCATGAATCCTGCCTAGATTGCTAACGCTTTCCGCACCAACAATGCGCAGGTGGAGCGGTAAATATGAGAACACGGTCTATGCCAAAGCTTCTCAGTAACTGCATACAAGATTTAGATTCCAACCTATGCTTGTCCAGTGCTTGTGTTCTATCGGTGTAACAATATATGAACAGTTGAAAAGATTACACCGCGACAGGAAGCAATAAAGCATATATTTTTTATCCAACACCCATGCCATTATTCTGTAACAAGGAATGCAACGTTCACATGTTTGATGCCTAGCAAAGGCGCAAAACCTATCTATACACGAACTAGATCAGAAAAACTCCATCTCCATGTGGTGACTAGCGTACTTGGTAGATATCCTCTCAATGTGTGCTCTCCTAACTGAAAGAATCATCTTCACAGCATCTACTTGGCTCTTATCGAACTCCACCCCGACCTTCTTGAGCTTCTTCCCTCGGGTTAGTAGAAAAACCATCAGTTCATTCTGAAATTCTTGAGGCTTGAACCCACAAAACTTGAACTGCACCAAGCTAGTCAGACAAGATATACTCGCCAGCCTCTCCTTGAGATTGGTGGAAGAGGGCAAAGCCTTGTATGTTTTAGCAGCCTAGTACACATAAGGAAGGCATGTTAGCGATAACCGCACAATGAAATATGAGATGTTGAGGTGCTATGTGAACAAGAAAGGTGATATTAGGTACCGAAAGACTAAATTTCTGTAGGTTAGGGCAACTCTCAAGCAGCTTCAGCATGAAACCAGTTTCTTGTACACTTGAGAGATCTAAGCTCACTGATAGTATCCTCAAGTCTTGAAACATGACAGTCAACTTCGGAATATCTTCATATTCAGATGATAACACCTGCAAAAAAAATCAAGACATCCAACATATTAACATAAATCCTTAACAGCCATAAGAACCGTGTGCACTTCATATTTCCTACACTACTTCTCGTTGTGCCAGAATCTACACTGCATTGCAAAAAGTTTAACAATTTGAACCTTTTCCATGCCTAATCACAATGAAGCATGCTACCTTACCAGAGATGCATATTTTGACACCAATTAAGCATCTACTCCATTGCAACCAAGAAATTAGGAGATATCAATTGTACTGTGTAAGCTCAAGGTTATATTCTCTGTCCTTCCTAGAAGCAAGTCTTGCAACCATGTTTCTGCCTTGCATGCCTACTTAATTTGATAATTTCACGATATAAACACTATGATTCACCGTGTTTTGCCAAGACAGACAGAGCCACAGACAAGACATTACAAACTAAAATGTTGCCTCAACAATTCTTCCACATAAACACTATAATCGTATGCTACAGCCATTCGCTGTGGAGCCCCTTGTTTCCATAGAATCTCCATAGCATCTACAATATTTAATATTTAGAGGTTTTAATTAGCGATGCAGGTATAGGGCGTGCCGCCGTGCCGTGGACAGCCGCAACCCATGTAAACTGGCTGCCAGGGGTTTTCATGCAATCACATCTGCCTCTAACTGCAAGCAATTAGCAAGCATAGTTTTTGGTTTGGTGTTTAAGCCCACCAAAGCCACAAGGACCCGCAAAATCTATCAGTCCCATTGAATAATCACAGCCAAAGCCATTACAAATGCCATAAGGTATTCAGTCATGGCTCTGCATCCACATTTGCCATCTCACTCTCTGCTGCCAAGCGACGGCGAGGAATGCCATCAGGCACGTGGTGCTGCTATGTCCGCTGCCAGTTGATGCAACTGGCTAGATGGAGAGGCTGTGGGTTGGGACGATTAGGGCTTGACGGAGACAAATGCTGCAGACACTGGCGCAGATGTCTCGGTCTTCTTGAAGGAGAGGAAACGGCAGTGGGGGAGCGACGAAGGATCAGCTGTAATGGCAACCAGCGGCACTCGACCCTCCCAATCTAGGATTTTGCTGTGTCTGTAGGTCCTTGATGGTCTCGTGAACGGTGCTTTACTGCCATGTCCGCCGGGATTCCTTCCCTCAAACCCACTAATAATCCACAAGCTACAAGGTGGGCCTGCAAGGACCGACTAATGAGTACTTTTTGCGGGGCAGGCTTCTAGTTTTATATATATATATATATATATATATATATATATATATATATATATATATATATAGGCATATAACTCAACCACACAACACATTAGCATCATGCATTTTGATGGTACTTAAGCATCAATTCAGCAATATAACAGTTATCACTAAAATAATTTTGTGCAATCACAAAATTATGATATGTCAATCCTACTCTAAGGCTCAAGATTGAATGATTTGTCCTTCATATAAGTAAGTTTTCAATAACGACCATGTCTAATTGATTAAGGTCTGAACTCTTACGATGATTCTTCAAACTTCTGCCTATGACTGATGGTATGTAAAGACCAAACGTATGCTTCCATCAATCTCTACTGCCATACCATGAACAGAATCATACTTCATAGCTGCTACCCAAACATCGCACACAACTTGAATCAGCTAGCAGCTAGTGAACTATGCTACAATGCAAGAAATCGAGCTTACCTTGATAGCGTGGCCTCTAAGCGTGAGGCACTCCAGCCTCACACCAGCATCCAGGAACGGCCGAACCCTGAATGACTCCATTACTGTCCGTGGTTTGGCGATGTGAAGGTAAGCCTTCCTGACATCCGGCGCAGGCACCAGCTCCAGTCTCTTCACCTTACCCCGCGTGTACAGCGTCACCGTCCTCAGCGCTGGCGCTCTAATTGTGATCTGCTCTAGCTTCAGCGTCGGCCTGAACACGAGGTTCCTGACGGAGGACGACTCCACCGTGCAGCTGCCGGCCTTGCCCGTACCGAGCCCCGTGCAGTACACCATCTCGAGCGTGTCCAGGCATGACGCGGAGGCGAGAATTTTGTTGATGACCTCCTGGTGGATGGCTACGCGGTGGAGCCTGAGCGTGCGGAGGCAGGGGCACGCGACGTCGGACCACGGGGGCACGGCGCAGGTATCGAGGGAGAGCACGGAGAGGGATTTCAGGGAGAGCACGTTCTTGGGCACCCGCGCGCGGCGCGCGAGGCGGAAGGAGAGCTCGGAGACGCCGTGCTGGGCGACGTCGTTGAGGACCCGGCGGAAGGCCGAGGGCGGGATGGCGCGGTGCGGGGCGAGGGCGAGGCGGCGGAGGAGGATCGGCGGGGTGGCCCGCAGGATCTGGATGTGGGGCCCGTTGGCCGGGATGTCGGGCTCGTTGAGGGTGAGCGAGTCGACGCGCTCGAGGAGCCGGGGGATCTCCTTGCGGAAGTGGCGGGACACGGCGGCAAGCGTGGCGGCGGAGCGGGTGGACAGGCGGGAGAGGATGTAGCGGAGGAGGTCCTCGTTGAGGTTGGAAAAGCAGTCGGGACCCACCCCGGCCGCAGCGTTACGGCGCCGGCGCTTGCGGGGGCGGCGGGCCATCGTGGGGCGGCGTGGAGTCCGGCCGGAGTCGGGGGAGAGAAGGATTGATTGGGTCAATGGGTGGGGAGGAAGGATGGATCCGGGCGGGGGGTCCGGGTCCGGGAGCGTTGCAGGCTTGCAGCTGTTTTGTTGGAGGGTTATTGGTAATAAGTAATAACAAACCGTCGGGCTCGAAAACTAGCCTCCTTGCAGTCGAAGATAAGTCCGCCAGGTGAGGCCTATTGGGCTGGTTGGCACTTGGCAGTTAGGCCTGTGTTGTAAGGGACAAGATTTTCCTTTCTTAAAACTCCTCCCATTGCATAGTACAAGTATATCATACTGTTTTGCATATAAGATTGTCATATAAATATCACTAAATTATTGTGTAGAGACGAGAAGCAATTTTATATTGCGCTATATTTTTATCTTAGGTCCTATTTGAATCTACCAACTAAATTTTATTAGGTTAAATTTAGTTGATATGGATCCAAATAGGACCCAGCTAAATTTTAACTGGTTAAAGAATAGGACCCAGGTAAATTTTAGCTGGTTAAAGATTTCTTTAGCTAGTTGAACCCAGCTAAACCCAGCCAGCTAAAGTGATAAAAGACCAAATTGCCCATCCACCTTCCTTGAAAAAAGTATTTAAAGTGGGAGTGAGGGATAGGATAGACAAATACCTTTTCAACTACCATTTAGCTAGAGATCCAAACATCCCTAGCTAAAGCTTTCTTTTAACTAGCTAAAGTTTAGCTAGATAACTTTAGCTAAATTTTAGTTAGGTGGATCCAAACAGAACCTTAGCAACTACAGAAGTGGATGATGACAGCCAGCTTACAATACTATGTGAAAAAACAAGTGTTAAGAATGGCTTGTGCTTTGATTCTCTCTCTTCCGCTAGGTATATTTTTTGTATCTTTTTCATGCTATAATACAAGTATACAACCCAACATTGTGCTCATTTGCATGGAAGTTATTTGTTTTAATTCCTTTTCTTTTCTGTTTATTAGTTTCTTCAATGAAAACAAGAAATAAACTAAAGTATAAATTTTAGCTTAAATACGCATAAAAATAAAAAATGTTACACCTGCACAATAAATTAAAAGGAATGCATATAGTTGTAGAAAATAATAATAATAGAGCTTTTGATTTTCATAGATTAAATTGAACATATTAATATTATAGATTCATGGAAAAATATCTCATATTTTTTTTAACAAAGTCAGCATAGGAAGCCTCTACCTATTTCTTTATAATTTTTTATTCCAAACCCATTTAATTCGGTCCCACAGGGAGTCGAACCCGGACCTGATGGGTACTACTGAGGTACTCTAACCACTAGGCTAGCGACCCTTTCGCAGGAAAAAAAATCTAGAAATATTTTAATTTATTTCTAAAGTACAATTTGTAAAAAATTTCACCTTGACAATGAAATACTTCAATAAAAAAATATTAACTATTCAAAGGAAAATAGAATTCCTCTGAGCACCATGGAAATGTTTGAACCAAATAAAAATATTCTAATAGAGAAAAAATAATTTCACTTCACAAGAAAATATCCCATCTTGAAAAAAAAATATTCTAGGTTAAATTAAATTATTATATAAATATGTGGTTTGTTTCATAAAATATATCTTTTAGAAAATACTTCCACTTCATGATGAAATATTTTTCAAAATAGAAACTATTATAAGTAATAAAATAATGTTATGATCTGCACGAAAAATTTTAGTTCAGAAAAGGTTCACGTAAAATCTAAAAATAAAGACACTAAACTATTATGAAATTATTTAATGCAACAACAAATAATCCAAAAAACATTAATTAAAGCATGCGTTTGGCAAGTAAAATATGTTTTGGCATGATTTTCTTAATGCATCTTTTTAATTTGAGGGCAAATAAGCTTGAGAAGGAAACCGAAATGAATGATGGTTTTATGGTTGTTCATCCTGTGCGATTTATGTACTTTAATATACATTTTATAAAATTTAGAATTTAAGTTGGGAAGTTGCCCGTGCATAAAAGATATCTTTTCTACTAAGATATAATGGATGCCATAGCATTTTTGACCATTGAAAATGGCACATAGTGTCAACATAAGACACCTATCAAAAAGTTCTGCTACATGTATGAAAGTAAGAAACATTTACACTCTAGCTTTAGAAAGGTTTGAGCAAGATTCACTTGGTAGTAAAAGCATATAAGATTGTGTCACCTCCAAAATCATTTTCTCTCGAGTAAAATCCTTATATTTTTTTTTCCAATAGTAACATGCTCCCGTTAGATGACCGTATCCAGAAACAACCGCATACATGCAAAATTCCAAACCACAGTTGGACAATCAGAACCCGAAGAAGAAGACCACCAGCCAACAAGGAAAGCATACTCATTGCCAACACGCTCAAGCCACACCAGCTCTTGAGTCTCTGACCCTGCCGTAATAAAACCCCCCAGTTGCCGCTCCCCCTGCCAAACATGACCGTTGGGCGCTGTCCCCTTCCTGAGATCCCAAATACCCCACCGCCGCGCTCGCGCACCTGGTACCCAGGAATCGTCGCGCTCGCGCACTCGGCATTCCCCGCACCCACGCCGGCCCGACCGTTGCCGACCCCCCTGCGCGCACGCGCTCTCCATCCGGCGATCCCCGCCCGGCGCCGCGAGCACGGGGACGGGCCGGGGCGCATGGCTTGCGCCGCCGCGATGCCGATCGACTTGTCCCCCGCGCCCACGGCGTCGGCGGCGGAGTTGAAGGCGGTTGAGGAGGGGGAGGAGGAGGTGGTGGTGGTGGAGGTGGAGGGAGGAGGCTGCGGCGGAGGGGCCGTGGTGGTGGCCGCGGCGGACGCGGAGGCGGAGGGCCACCCCTACGATTTCCACGTGTCCGGGCCGCGCAACCTGCCGCCGCCTAACTGGAAGGAGATCATCAGATCGAGCTGGTAATCCCGTTTATTTGCAATCTTAGTTTGTGTTTTCCTTCATGGGATGCAGATGTTTCTGTGGGTTTTCCTGTGGGATTTGGTTTCGGTGGGACCATGGGGCACCGCTTGGTGTTGCAGCGGGCACCTTGATTTGCGGCCGCCGCTTGGCTTAGATCGGGAGGGGATAACGAATGCTGACCCGGGTTGCTCGACGCTCCTCCGCTTTTCGCGGTTGAATTAGAACGAAGTGGCTTGAATTTGGTCATTCAGATGGGAGGCGTCATCTTTGTTGGATTAAAGCGTGCGGCCAAATCGATTGCCCTTTCAAGCAGCTACATTGTGATTCCGAGTATCTTGTTCCATGGTTTGATATACTGAAATCACCGCACCTTTTATAGGGGCCAGATAACGTTTCTGGCGATTTGCCACCATTTGCAGTTTGGTAAACCATTTTTGAGGGTTTTGCCTTAATTTTCCATTTTGCCCTTAGCGTGATGTTATTGGAGTAGCCGAATAGGTTACTATTCCTACAAGCAAGGTTAACTTATAGGTGAGAAAAAGAAACAAAGGGAATGCTCAGGAAACAATAAAGCAATGAGCAGAGTGGGCATAGGCTCAAGACTCAAGTTTCCTGAGACCTTATTGGAGGAAATCAGGAACAAGAAAGTAAGGAGAAGTGGAAAAGTATTCCTGTAACCAACGTGTTCTGTCCGTGGGCTAGTGCCTTCCTAGTATAAAACACGCTTTCTGTGCACACGCTTTTGTTGTATAGCTGCGTCTGGCTGTTTTCTGGCCATTACCTCATGGTTAAGACTTAAGTCTATGCGCATTGCTCAATTTTGCTAGTTGTCATTGAATAAAAATGGGAGTACTCAATTTTGTGGGTTAGATCAGCGCAAGCAACTGTGAAGGTTCATATCAAGAGCCCCCTGTAGGCAATGCCATTACAAGGTGGGGTCATAGTTTCCAGACCACAGGGGAAATGCTCATATAATTGCCTGGGGACAAGAGGTTTCACAATCAACCAAATACAAGAAAGGGAGGTGTATCGAAGGTTTCCTGTCAACAAGATAAAAAGGCCATATCAACAAGATAATGACATATAAGATTTTTTTTTATTTTAACCCCATTTGCCCTCAACTAGATTTAAAATATAATCCTTTTGATTAAATAGCCAGCTTTTTATTAATAGTATTGATTAAAAATATTAAAAATTCTCAGAATAAAGGGGAAAATGTGAAAGAACCCACTTGAAATTGACTTCTATTCGCTGTACCCACTTGAAAGACCCAACTTTTACTTCTTTTTCCTGACTTCTATTCACTGTACCCTTGTATGTATCTGCAACTTTTTATGCTAACATTATTGCTTTAAATTGACTTGTAGGAAGGACCCAAATTACAAAAGAATGGTGATGGCCTGCTTCATTCAAGCAGTCTACCTGCTTGAACTGGACAGGCAAGATCAGAAAGGGGAAGAGGATGGCCTTGCTCCAAAATGGTGGAAGCCCTTCAAGTACAAGGTCACGCAGACATTGGTGGATGAGAGAGATGGTTCCATCTATGGCGCTGTGCTGGAGTGGGATCGTTCTTCTGCCTTGTCTGACTTCATCCTCATAAGACCAAGTGGTGCACCCAGGGCTGTTTTAGCTCTCAGAGGAACACTGCTGCAGAAACCAACCATGAAGAGGGACCTGCAGGATGATCTTCGTTTCTTGGTGTGGGAGAGCCTCAAAGGTTCGGTGAGATATGTTGGTGCTTTAGCAGCGCTGAAGACAGCAGTTGAGAAGTTTGGCAGTGCCAATGTTTGTGTTACTGGGCACTCCTTGGGAGCTGGCTTTGCCCTTCAAGTCTGCAAGGAGCTTGCCAAGCAAGGAGTTTACGTGGAGTGTCATCTATTTAATCCACCTTCTGTTTCATTGGCCATGGGTGTAAGGAGCATGAGTGAGAAGGCCAGCTACCTGTGGAAGAAAGTCAAAGCAAGCCTGCCAATGAAGGAAGAAGCAACAACACCCCTTGAGAGTGCCAAGGAGGAGGCGAGTGACAAGAAGAGATTGCGCACTGAGAAGAAATGGGTGCCACATTTATACGTCAACAACAGTGATTACATCTGCTGCTATTACAACGCTCCTTCTTGCCCTTCCACAACAGCAGATGATGCTTCCGACGAACAGCAACAACAACACAAGGCAAGTGAGATCGCCGGTGATGTTGTCGCAAAGCTATTTGTGACATCAAAAGGTCCGCAGAAGTTCCTTGAGGCGCATGGGCTGCAGCAATGGTGGTCGGACGGCATGGAGCTGCAGCTGGCTCTCTATGACAGCAAGCTCATAAACAGGCAGCTGAAATCCATCTACACAGCAGCAGCTGTGCCATCTCCTGTCAAGTCATAGTGACAGCTTAATCCGCTGTTGCAAGGGGGTCGTTAGAAATGCTCTTTCTAATCAGTGTGTGCCTTTATCAACTGAGAATGTTTCATTACTCCGGTGGTAACTGAGAATTTGGTTAAAGGGATATGTAAGAATAGTATCGATAAATTAATAAGACATTTTATTTTTCAACTCAAATGTTGTTACTAGCATAGGCACAGCCACATTCGCCATCATTCACCATGTTAAGAGAGTTGGTGCAGTGGGCTGAATTTTTGCTGCTTGCTAGCTAGGTGCAACGCTGTCTCTGAAGTCTGAATATTTATCGGCTGTTCATTCATGGCAACACACCAAAGGAAAAAACAAAAACATTCTTTTCCCCAAAAAAAACAAAATAAAAAAAAGCCCACGACTCCGCTGGGGATCGAACCCAGAATCTCTGGTTCCGTAGACCAGCGCCTTATCCATTGGGCCACGGAGTCCTTGTTGTGTTGACCTAATTTATAATATCTATAGTAGTTATTTCTTAAATGCTTCACAACTTAGTTTCATCCAATAAAATAAATTAAACTGCCCTATCATGAATTGGATCTTTTAGATATCATAGATTTTAAACGTAAATTAAAATTTAGTGAATTTAATAACACGTTCCATACTCATGTAAAAAAAATACTCACTGTTATGATCTAATTAATGGCCATCCACACTCTAAACGGTCCTGGCATTGCTGAGCATTGTTCAGGAATCTACAGCCGTTTGCCGCTTGGACCACGCAATTTACAGCCGCCCACCCAGTGACCGTGCTACAAGACTGAGGTGCATTTATACGCGTGTTCCTTTCGTCCGTGTCCTTGCAGCGACCACGAGGGGGAGCATCGCGTCATCTTCCTGTGTTGTGGTGCCTTTAGTAATCGTTTGGTACCTTTGGCTTCTGATGCTGTCAGTGCCTATGTTGTTAATTCATTCTAGCTGATCATGTTGCTAATGTGGTTTGTAATGACACATTCTTCAGTTCAGAAGTCAGGACGCGACTGGGAGTGTGAGTGTTGTTTCCTCTCTTCTGGCTCCGACGAACTCTGCCTTAGTGTGAAGCTGGTCTAGCCTTCAGACTATGAATCTTTCCATATCGCATTTGACGTTTCAAGTTTGAACCATGGGTCAAGTGAATAAAAAAAATTGATGCACTCATCGGCTCATCGCATATTTGATTCAGCCTCGGCGCGCGTGCTGACCCGCCGGCCGGTAGCTGAACCTGAAAATTCTCTCTACGCAGCAGAAAACATCTTGGAGAGGCAGCCCTGACGAGAAGGAAGCTTCTGCCTTTTTCCGGCCGGAGAGGGCAGCCGGGGAAGCCTCAAATAGCTCAACTTTCCCTTGCTTTTGTGATGGAGCCCAGACCCAAGTCCATTGCAACACCTACCAACCTACACACCAAATGGCCTTGCTCTTGCAGGAAGCAACCGTTGTGTAGGGGCAAGGCCAATGAGGAGCAAGCGACAACGAATCAAGCCCTACAAGGCAACACCAGAAAGAGAAAAGTTTGCAATGGCATTCCCAACCATTTGGAACACATGAATTGCAGAATATGTGTAAGCAATTCAATGAATTGCCACACAATATTACATGTAAAAAATTGCTTTCCAAAGGGGGCCTGATTTGCAAGGGAACATTTCGCTGGATTGGAGAAATGGTGCTGGTAAAGCACATTGACAGAAAACAAATTCAATATGGTCCTGCTTGAGATCATGACCAATAAATTCCCTCCTACTTTTGCCTTTTCCCTCTGTAAATCATGGTTGCATGGTCCTTCCACTTGGCCCTTTTCTTTTATGATCTCCTTTAACCACCCTATCGATCAGACAAGACACTCAAATATCGAGATGAATAAGCAGAGGAGCATTATCCTTATATTGGGCAGAGGGCAGAAAAGATAAAAAAAGAGAGATCAGGATAAAATTGATCCTCCGAATTCAATATTTCGATGAGAAAATCTGCAGGATATTCGAGAGATCGGGCAGAAAATGGCTTCCTGCAATATCTGAATTCTGATTAAAATTGCTTACCAAGAGATGAGATTCAGAGGATCATGCATTGCCTGCATTTGGCCGAACTCCAATCGTGTTATATCGAAAGCTATGTACAAAATTACTAGATACGCGTGAGGTATTGATGAGGCAGGTCATTACAACACCAATATCACCATCACCAAGGAGGTGCTAGAAAGAGAAGGAAATAAAAAAACAACGAAAAGAAAAGGGAAAATAAAGACCGGAAGGGGATCGACGAGGGGAGAATAGAACGAATATCCGGCTCAGCTGCCTCTCGAATCATCGACGGCACTGGCGACGACGATGACGGGGGCGGCGCAGCGCGGCGCGGGGCTGCGGCCGTCGTCGAAGTTCTTGGCATAGCTGGCGGCGTCGTAGCCGAACGTGATGGGCCTGCCCGTGGCCGCCGTCGGAGAGCTGCAGATGCACTTGGTCTCCTGCGCCAACCGCCTGATCAGCCGCCGCCACGCGCGCAGCCCGCACCAGCCAGCGTCACGCGACAGGACGAGCTGCGCGCGCCGGACGACGGCGGCGGCGCCCCGGTGCTTGTCTGCCCGCGGCCACGTAGTGGTGCTGGAGGAGGAGGTCGAGGAAGAGGCCGTGGCCATGCACCCCGACAGGTTCACGGAGCGGGTTGGCGCGGACAAGTCAGTAGTGCTCACGCCCATGGCTTGCTGCAGCGTTGCGAGCGAGACAGGGGAGGGCGTGGGAGAGGTGGGGAGGATGGTCTATTGGCGGTTATATGGGACGTTGAGATCTAGATTTACTGTAGTAAAAATGTTTAGAGGTTTTGTAGTGGTTGCATGCAAACCTCAAGGAGTGCTGTGGCTCAGTGCGGCTTGAGATGAGAAAATAAAGGAGGTCATAGTCATAAGGAGTGGTTCCTAGAGTTTTAGGATCTTCTTATGTAAGGAAGAGTGTGAGTGGGAAAAGGAGTTATGTTAGGTCAACTCGAGTGCTGCGTCAACTGTTGATGTCTATAGAAAATGAATAAAACTAATGTTCGATACCTCCAGTGCAGACATCGATTAGTGGGACCCTCTTCGCAATAAAAAGAAATCTCACATGAACAGAAGAAAAGTCGGACGTTGCCTCTATCCATCCACCATGCGCTAGATATCGCATTTTATTCATCAAAGTTCGAATGCTATTTGGAAGTTGTTCTGTTCTGACACATATCATTTGACCTCCACTATGTGCTCTATTCGTTTTTTTCACCATCACGGTTTGATTATTTTGTACACCGGAGCTGGCCTTAGTGGTTACATTTGACAATTGAATATTTTATTTACGTTGACTATAAGTGTTCTATTGTACTTCTGTGTGAAAAATAAAGAATCATGTAGACATAATGTTACGTAACATCGCAAATGTGATATGGAAAAGAAAAGATATTATTAGGATAATGCTCATGTTTACATACTACTTGGTCTATTAATATTCTACGTGCTATATGTAAAATAATAAAAGAGTAAAGGATGTACAATGATATGCCATAAATTTGGTACATCACATAACATTGCTTACTTATTTGTTTTTTTATAAACAAGGTGAGAAGACGATATCTTGAGAAGAAAATAAGGGATTCACTCCACCATAAATGTAAGGTTAAAGGGAAGAGCATCAGGTTACAATATCCATCTAGGTTCGCGTTCCATTAAAATACTCATACCTATTTTTTAAGAAACAACACGATTCTTTTAGTGGTAAGCGTCGTATTTATCTTTAGTGAGGTGCTTGTACATGGAGAACAAAGAATTTTGAGTGCTACAGTAACAATGTGGTTATGTGAATATCGTAAAAAAAAAAAAACTGTTCCAAAGCTACGCGTAAGACTATACATCATCATTCCATGTATTTGACTATGCTGCATAACCGGAGTTTCATTTTACTGCACTTCACCTAGTTCAATGGTATGTTTATGACATTCTTCTGGGCAAACCGCATGCTAGCTCGTGCGTGTCGTGCAGATATATGCAGGCCATGATAAACCACTCTGGATCAAGTCATGGGCAGGTACGTGCAGCATGAGCCCAGCAAGACTGCAACGAGGTCCTACGAGCTGGGAGGGGAGATCAAGCTCATCAACTGCACACACATGTGGGTTGGGTGTATCAAATCTCTAAGAAGGGGATTCTTCAAGGCAACCCCACGATGGCACGATCCATGCGCCTAGAAATTGCTACCCGGAAACACTGATTTCCCTGTTGCTCCATCCTAACTGCGGATCCACGGAGGATCCGTCTGCTTCCTCCACGGATCCATCTTCTTCAACTAGCTAAGCGCTTACGTACAGTTCATTCGATGCAGGTTGCGAACTGCGAAACCTCGTTTACGGCACTCGATTGGTTCTTCCAATAACGCTGGGTACGGTGAATTAGGCCCCTGCAGTGTGAGTGTGTGACCCAAGCCAACAGCAAAAGTACCCACGAGATTACCAGTACAAAACGAAGACATGAGATCATATTTGTCTACCAAAGATGAAAGGCCAAATAACGTAATCCTATGACAATATTGATCTACACATTCTCATTGTGAAGGTTATCTGTGAGCTTGGAGTTACTGGCAATGTCTACTTCGACAAGTAGTTGCTCATGATTCTGGTGGTTACAGTTCACAAGCAGAAGCAGGTATTGAATATTTGCCACTTGTATTCCGAATATCTTAATTACTTACATAGTCAGCTTATGTTGAAGTCTCCTAGTGATCGACAAATGATGGCAAATGATTACGATCTTTGGGGCACAAACGCCTCCTATCATGGATTAGTTGAAGCATTCAATTGTTACTTTCAAAAAACTAAATGAGGTACAGGTAAACAAAAGGGGCAGGCACGGTAAATCTCAAAGGAGAAACTAACAGCCTAACCATGAAAACTCTCATTTCTAAGGCTATTTACATTTGTTAATTCTTCAACCCCACAACATCAGTTCTGATGTGTAAACTTGTAATGTACATCCGACCGCGGTCAACCATGAAGCAGGAATTACTGAATTGTCAACCATGAAGCACGAATTACTGAATTGTCTTGTACCCACCAATTGTCACAGTAGCAGACGCCAGGGCGCCACTGATGTTCTTTCAGCATATTAGGCAGACTAGAAGGTTCAGTATAAATGGGAAGTCTTGTTAAATCGGGCTTGACTTGAGGGCCTACAAATCGTGATATTTTTATAAATCAGGCATGTTTATCTCTAGAACTGAATAGTTTCACTTAAAGAACGCAATAGTTGGGAGTACGGAGTACCTTGTTTGAGGATGTAACAGCTGCCCTCCACCGTGGATCCTGTGTAGTTGATGGTCTTTCCCTGAACAAAGTAACCACTCTCGATTCTGTGGGCCTTTCTACCACCTGACGGTGAGGCAAATCTCTCATGATCCATAGAACAAACCCTGATGGAAGTGACGAACCTACAAGAAATATAAACCAATGATTCAGCATATAAGCACCATTAGAACAAAGTAATTTTTAGAGACATGTCTACTTTAATGTAAACTGTCAACTGAACCATCAGCGAATGAGCAGATAAAACAAGAACATAGCCGTATAGGATCAGTAATAAGCATACATCATGCTTTCGGTTACTCTTCTAGTATTCATTTCCATTATTCCACTTAGATGTGTGAGGCACATGTGCACCAAGTACCAATTCGCTAGAAGCTATTCATAGTTATGCTTAGCATCTACAGACGAAGCACCAACTACAGCCTGGTAATAAAGTGAGAAGATGAGAAAGATTCACAAAAACACAGAAACACAAAGGAAACTAAATTTCACCGCACTTAAAAAAGTACTGCCAACACCAAGTACCAAGAAATTCTTCCGTAGGCCCTCGAGGACAGTAATGAATACATGCCACATAAATTATACTTTGTAAGTTGACCTCAAACCATGAAACCTATAAACAACAGGGTAGTAAGTACTAGCAATTAGTAAGGACTATGGATGGAGGTTAAGCCCTTAAATCTAACAACATAGCGGAATCGTATGTATGCTTGCAAGGAAAAATGCACACGAGATCCAGCCTTGAAGCATATGCATATATGCTTGATGGCAAAATGCATTGAAAAAAAAAACTTAATGCACCCTACCACTTTTGACCATGAATGGCAATGCCAACATGAACTATATTAATTAAGCACACGGCCATAGAGAAAAGATGTGCCATTTGCCTATTTCTAGGAACAAAGGAACACAAAAATACCTATGAAGTAATATACAAACAAAATAACAGCATTGTAGATGATGTCTGCATCTGTTGAGTACCAATACAAAAGCACCTGCAACAAAAGGTATAGAAAATTGGAGGTCACTTAAATAAGAACTGCAAAATCATGGATTTACATCAACTAGAATGTATATAAGAACTTACTGGAACATTAGTCACAAGTGCTAGTATAGCAGAAGACGAAAAACAAATTAGTGAGACAGCAGCTAAACTGGCAACCTGCAGGGAAGGATTGTCAATTTGAATAAAGGAGCATATTACTAAAGATGAAGTTTGTATGTTTTCAATTAGATCTGTACGTTTTCTTGAGATCCTGCTGATAAATAGAAAAGACACTTCAACATATATGTGCTTTTAAAGTGTGAATTAATCACCATAATGATTTTCATTGCATAGATCTAACGAATAAAATTCCCTCAAAAAGTCATGAAACTGAACAGATATTGGGAAAATGCAGCTTGTGCTACTTTTAAGTTACACTACATTCACATAAAAGTCATAACTATGCATAGTTGCATACAATTAGATTTTGCATACAATCAACAAGATGAAGAAATGCAAGCCACAGGAAGAATGGTCCTGGGAGAGATGTACCTTCCACTTCTCAGTTGATACAGTTTCAGAACGAACTTTGCTCATCTTCGAGAATAACAATGCACCTACACAAAAACCCAACAAATATGTTAAAATACTGAAGCATCAACCTATTCATTGATGATGTACAAGAGTGCAAGCGCAACTACAGCTAGCAGTGAACAAATAGCAGATAATTTTGCAAGTTGGCCAAGGAATAAGATAGAAATCAAGCATTTGGAACTATAATAAACACTACTATCTACTGGGCTAACACAAGAAAATAAATGGAAGCTAATCTTCGGTTGAGAACAGGGGGGGCACATACAAACAGTTTCTCAAATACAGTATTTATAATTTCTGAATTAATACCAAAGACATTTTTATGGCATCTCATACACAAACAATATTGAATGCTTACCATAACATGCCAGAGCACCACCGAGTACAAGAACTACTACTGAAAATACATCCAAATAAACCTGCAAAATAAAATGTTGGCCAACATCCAAAAAGCAATAAAGTTGCAAGTACATAAATAATTGTAAATTGTTGATGGTATTGGTAAAAATTGTAAAGTTATCACGAGCAAGTTGTAATAATATAAGTATATCGAGTGTGCAACAAACATTACAAGACACACAAGTCAATATTCTTTTCTTCAGAACTGATAGAGAACAGCTTTTGAATGGAGATCACATAGTTATAGCTTCATAAATATTACAAATACAACATTTAGGCTTTGCTAATCAGCAAAAGGACTCATGGACCACCTCTAACACTGTCTGATGTTTGGTTTTAACCATGAATTCCCACTATTAACTTTATGTCATCAAAAGTTTCAGAATTCATTTAAGAAACATAAGCTAACAGTTTTTGTTTCCACGGGAAAGCAGAAGGGGCAGACGGGCAACACGCAACAGAGGTGCACAAATGCATGAGCAAATAGGAAATAGAACAAGAGGCAACATATAAACATGTGCTTGTCTTATTTCTAACGAGCACATGATGAAAGAACCTTCTGGGTGTTATGGAGAACTCATCATTTTACTCCTTCACCTTCAACTAATGGATACGGGATTATAATGATACACTGGCACGACTCTGCATCTTTTTTCTTTTTTTATGTAGTATAATGATATGAACATCGATTTAAGATATCTGATATACCAATGCAAAACGCAACATTTAAGAATAATCCAGCAGGATGTGAAATCATTAATTCTCCATACCCTTTTCAATAAAGATGAATCAATATGGTTTTCTCCTCTACCAACCCATATGAGGATGGCAAAGGCAAACATAACAACAAATGACAGTACAAGCACCTGCAAGAAAAAATATTCTCAGTATTAATTTGGGTTAACAAATAGTTATTCTAATAGATGGTAGAACTTGAAGCATTGAATGATTAAAGATGACAAAATTAAATTTCCTCCATGACTAAGATACCGTGCATAAATAAGTAGGTAATCAAGCAATAGGTAGTTTTGCATCGGTGAAAGGCCATGACAATGCAAATAGTAAGTTATAATGATGGGAAAGAAAACTTGCCAAAATCACAAACTTTTGCCGGCTTCCAAGATGTATTCCCGGGCAACACCTCTGACGGATATTAACAGGATGGATGCCAGGTTTAGTTTTTGTTCTATCTAGTAAAGCTTCACGGTGACTCCTTACATCCTCTTCATCTTCATCATTTGTCTGATGACACAGGTCAACCCTGTAAGATCATGCTTTTAGAGAAGCATAAAGCCTTTTTTAAAAAAAGAAAAAGGAAAAGGAAAAGGAAAGGCATTTGCAACTCAGGATCCAAAAAAGATGGCAGGCATGTAGCACCAATGAATCAAACCAAATTTGACCTAGGAAAACCTAAATATCTGCGCTATATCATATTCAGCAGCATGACCTCTGGAGGCACCAAACTATAATCATTATATCTATAGTCGCATGTTATAATGCACAATGACATTGTCAGCTCATCAAACTACCCTAGACACTAGAAATGATCTCATTGAGTTTCTAGGAGGAACAAGTCTTGCTACACGCCAACCATATGATGGAAGAAAATGAGAGAGTGCTCTAACACAACCGTAGTAACAGGCTTGGGCAGTTGGGCACCAGGGTGGTACTTTACTCATTTGGGGGCAGGCAAGGGAGTTCGCCAAGGAAGCTAGCTGTGGAGAGTGATATATTCTTGTATACATCCAGGAGAAGTAAGGGGTTACAGACAGTATTCTCCGTCAACTATGAGGCTATGAGCTCTTTGGGGTCTTAATGGTCAGCCTCTCACTTAAGGCTGGGAATGGTTTGGTCTCGAACCGGTTTTAGTGGTTTGGTTTTCTTAATTGGTGTTGGTTGGTTTGGTGGACAATGGGGTGACATATATAATGGTTGGATTTGGTTTGGTTTAGCGATTGTAATGGTTTGGGCCAGTTGGAATTAGTATGGCTATATGTGTGACCTAGTCAAAAGCCGAACCCTAAAATTTAAATCTCGCGTTCACACCTATAAATTTTAACGAAATTAACTGAAATTTGTTCGAGATGTCTTAGAATCACAATCAGCTACTTCATGTAGATTAGCATGCCTAGATCTACACGTGGACCCCGCGTCGAAAGTCGGACCCTAAAACTAAAACCTTGCGTTCACACCTTAAAATTTTAGCGAATTTGATTGAAATTTGTTGGAGATGTCTTAGAATGGCAATCAGCTACTTTGTGCAGATTAGCGTGCCTAGATCTACACGTGGGTCCCACATCGAAAGCTAGACCCTAAAACTAAAACCTCGCGTTCACACCTTAAAATTTTAACGAATTTGACTGAAATTTGTTAGAGATATATCAAAATGACAGTCAGCTACTTCGTGCAAATTGGTACTGCTAGATCTACATGGGGTCCACGTCGAAAGCTAACCATATGATATATATGAAAAATAGGTTTTAAGTGGCTTAGAACCGGTTTGAGATATGAGTTTAATTTGGTTTGTGGTCTTTTACACAACTTAGTTGATTTGGTTTAGATATATAAGAGTAATGGGCTGGTTGGTGTGGTTTGAAATTAATTTTCTTTTATATATGGTTTGGTTTGGTTTTGAGGCGGTTCTCAGACCATTAGCAGCCTTACTCTCACTACATTTCATTTGGGTGCTTGTCATCTTGAGGAGAAGCTAACAAAGACTAGCAGGAGCATCAATGTGTTGGGGTAACATTGCATGCACCCTTAGTGAGTTGATGTAAAGACCAAATCTTGCCTAGGATTAGGGCCTGTAACCAACAAATCCAACTTTTATGCACATTCATGTTTTTCCCCAAATGATACATCTGGATAATGGGTACTACTGTGAACATCCACTTGAGCATTCAACACCACTGTTTTAATCACTCGACTGTAGCTGGTCGAAAATTTTAAGGCTAGTACATATGATGGATGTACTAAACAGGAAGTACGCTATCCAGTCATCCTACTAATAAATCATGATTAAAAGTATAAATTACCACCAAGTCACCAACAGAGATTGCTACGATATGGTCCTACAGCTACCAATGGGTTGATTTCCGGAATTCCAGTGGCATAAGAAGTGATGAATTAAAAGATGCATGCTGTTTTTTTTTTCTTCAGATAGTTCAAAACACTACATAGGGTAAGCTACACCAAAAGGACATATGGACAAGATAGGGATAACAAAGAGGTATGGGAGGATTAAGGTAGTCCAGAATCCAAATGGTCAAAAACAATCTAGCTGATCATTACATTTGTTTTCTTGGGTTATGTGTATGTCCCCACCTTTCAAAGAGATAAATCAAACATAGTGCACAACTACACATGCACTAGGACCCAAAGGATATGATCGGTGCCCTTAAAAAATTTGACAAAGCTGCATGCATACTATGCCTACTACATACCAAAATCAATGCCCATGGACTCACCAGAATGACAGTAGCAGTAGAAATGAAGCAAGAAGCAGTATCTGTGGACTAGCTGCAAAATAATGAGGAGGATAGCTCTTAGATCGGATCAGGAAATAATGGAAGAGAAAGGGTCTTGTAACAGAAGAGAATAAAAATGGAAAAATATAATAAATTAATACTCCAAGGACAACATACCCATGAGAACAAATCCACATCCATGCACCCAGCAAATCCATCTCTGGCAAGTAGCAATGATGGTAGACACGAAATACACTAGGAATACTATCACAAAAAAAAATTAACTTAAGTTAGTAGGAATGATGGTAAACATGAAATATGCAGGGAATATTTTCATAAGGTTAATCAAGTGAGCATTTGTGTTTATTCTGATTCATTTCTAGATGTTTAAGTACTTTATTTCGAAAAATTGTTAAGTCAATAATGAAAATTGTTAAGTCTATTATGAATCCACTTAAGGACACTCTGGTTGACAACAAGTATTGACATGTTTCAAAAAATGTAATTGTCTAAAAAAGCTAAAAGACAGTACAAAATAAATTCTGCGTTGATTACGGAAGTCGCTTACATTAAGCTATTTTGCACCCAACCTACCTAAGGACAAGCATGTAAAAACTGCAATACAAGAATAGAAAAAAATAAAAATGTAGGCTAGTATCCATTTCCTAATTATTCCAAAACTAGGGCATACATAGTTATGTTTTTCTTATGCACATATCCTGAATGCTATAGCAGCTACATTATAGTACTTTTGCTGCCACTTACCACTCTAGCAATTGAACTAGCATTAACTAAAACTTGAATAGAAATTAGTAACCAACCAAACAAGAACAGTTAAGACAATCAGTAAATACAAAAGAAACTATGCAGAAATTCCCAGTATATGCCAGTGGTAAAGAATGAGAGACCTCAGGTACAAAAGATTAAAAACAAAAAGGATTTATCGAACTAATGTGTCTCACCTATGTTTGATAGGCCAATCAAAAAATGGAATATCTGCAAGAGATTAGGCATATATCATTAAGGATATGGCAGCTGAGCTCATAGCTCAAAGAGAAACAAATGTCAAGCACTGATTTAGCAAGATTTATTAATTTATATCATAATTTTAACAGAAATCCCATAACCCAATAACCCATATGCTGATGTAAAAATATGACATATAGCAAGGAACTCTGGTCATGGCTTTCAAGTTTCAAAACATATAGAAACTAAAGAATATAACTGTCAGTTGATTGATATTATATAGCTATATTTGCATCATGAGGACCTTAGCTGAGACATGCTTGCAGGTCAACATTACTTTACCTAAAAATCTTTTAGTGAATATTTCTAAATTTTATTGTCTCCGTATTTCAGAATCAAACGAGTTGGAAAATGCAAGCTGAACTAAATAGGGTCTTACAGTTAGTAATAAAAATAATAATAACTTAAATGGCCATCACAAACTGAAAGTAGTTAGGAAAACAAACCAATCAAACAAGTCAGACAAACCCATTAATTAAAACTACAATCAACTGTTACAGCTAGAAGAGGATAAGCTTGGTAATAAGAAGAGGATTTTTTTTTTCATTTTGAGGTAGGCCATTCTAAAGCCTCTGTTTCAAATGCAAGAGAACATGCAGGGCCTAGATGGAAATTTCATTTTCAAAATTAAAGAAACATAAAGTGAATACCCTAATTGGTTAGCTCGATGTTCAAGGGCGGAATAAGTAGTTACTAGCCTAAAACAACATAGTAAAAAAAAAAGTTGGACAGAAAGGATAGCAGAACAAGGAAATTCCAGATACCTTTTGCCGAGTCCATCCCTGTAGCTGATTGTGCCTGTGAATTCTTGCCAGCTGCACATTACAAGCATAGTGATCCTTAGTGAAGTGCTTGGGAACGTAACATTGAAATAAATAATGTAAGGTGATGTGCAATGGCAACTGACCAAAAATGGCAATCACTATAGACACTGAATACAATGTTGGCAGAAAGGCACACATTTCAGTAGGATAAATTCCCACATCGAGTAACACAGGAGCAACACTATGGTTGACAAGTACATATCGGAATCTCTAGATGGGTTGAAACGCAATAACTAATGTAGCTTATCCTGAAAAACACGTGGCACCAGATCGAACAAACCCACCTGCACCAAGGCGGCGATCGCAATGGCGCCGTCGACGACAGCAAGCGCACCCTCGGCCGCGACAATCGGCAGCGGCAGGCAGCCCCCGCCATCCCCGGCGGCGGCAGGGAAGGGACCGTAGCGACCCATACCGGCGGACGGGCAAGGAGCGGCGGTGGCGGCGAAGAAGGAGGATCAGGGGGCTGGCGAGCGGAGCATCTCGCGGCGGGGGCACGGGAGGCCCGGGAACTAGGGTTTGGTGTGGCCTGGCTCCGGGCGCGGCGCGGGCGGAGGAAGAGGGGGTGGAGCCGTGGAGGTGGAGGAGCAATTGACTGGAGGGGGAAGACCGACCAGGCAACACCTGTTGGATTGGAAAGCCCGAGACCACGGTTCGATCTGGTGCAGGCTGGCCGTACGCCGGACGCTGTGCTGTGTGCTCGGCTGGTCCGTCATGCCAGCAAGCTTTATGGGCCATGTCGTCATAAATTAGCCGTCTGTCCACTCTCGGAGCGTGAAAAAGATTCATAAATTATGAAAATCCTTATTTAAATTGCATCGATGTTAAGAATAGTAAAATTATGTTATTTTATTTTAGAGAATGCTTGTCTCATTTTTTTTAACATGTCGACATGTAGTTTTCATTTTGAGTAGAAGAAACACGACCTTACATAATCTAGTTGGACTAGTTTATCCAATTTTCACTTTGTGCATATTACAATAAAAAATACATCATGAAACGGTCTTTTTGTCGGGATAATTTAGTAAGTACTAAATTTTGAATGTACTTTTCTCAATAATCATGAGGTACATTGTTATCTTCTTTTATTGAGTATGGTCATAGCTCTTTTTTAAAATCATTTATAAAGTGTAAAAATATACTACCAAGATAAGTTTTACGTCCACCTGGTAAAAGTTAAATTAGTGTTTAAGTCAGAGAAATAAACTACGGCTAAATTCTTTTATTCGTGTGATATAACTACCTTAAAACAACCATGCATTGCCAATTACTTGATTGTTATTTCTCAATCATTTTCACATATTTTATGTATTTGAAGTTGTTGAAGTTATATTCATAAGCTTCTTTTTGCATGACATTGCATTAAAAGAATGCATTTACGAGCCTTTAATGTATACTACAATAAGATCAAATGTTTTAAGGCATAGAAGTGTGAATGGAGGATGTAAAGATAACACGAGAAAATGCATAATCAATCACTCATATGATGCTAATTTTCTCATTCCGGATCTACATGTGATTTTGTTTCCTTCCGTGGTGCGCATAGATCATCTAAAAAATTCTCTCTACACGTCTATAACAACATATGATACATATTTTTTAAGACCCTATTAATGACTCAGAAAACCCGCTAAAATATAATTATCTCAACCTAATGCATTTTTATAGGTATAGCAGGCATTTAATTCCTACCAGCATACCATGGGGTGAAAACGTAAAATGCATACTCTTAAGAAGCCGTCTTCACGCTGGGAAAACGGGAACATAAACAACCCATTTGTTTTCGCCTTGTGTAATCCTAACTATACGCCTCCGCGATCCGTCTGCGGTACGCGCAATCCCCTTCCTCCAACCGGAGAAGCAGGCCAGTCTTCCCCAAATCCTCCAAACCAAATCACTCTCTCGCCGTCTCGCTAGCAACCAGCACCCATTTCGCATCGCGGCGGATCGAAGGAAGAGAGGAGGAGAAGATGGGTGGCGGCATGGAGGTGCACAAGAACCGGTGGATCGAGGAGTGGAACGCCGGCCGGGAGAACCTCGAGTTCAACTTCCGCTGGACCCGCCGCAGCCTCGCCGTCGTCGGGCTGTTCGGCCTCGCCGTCCCCATCCTCGTCTACAAGGGCATCGTCCGCGAATTCGTAATGCCTCTGCAAACCCCCTGCCATTCCGCGTTTCATTCTTCCATTCTCCGAAGTCCAAACCCTAAGATCGAATCTGGGGTTGGCTGCAGCATATGCAGGACGAGGACGCTGGCCGGCCGTACCGGAAGTTCCTCTGAGCGGCGCGCCTGCTCCCTCGGCCGGGCTGCGAGGAGTCTTCGCTCGGTTTGTGCCCGTACTGCTTTAGTCTGAATCTGATGGAGCATTCTGGAATGCTGAACCGTTGTGTGGGATCCCAATGAATAAGGTGTAATGACTTGTCTTTTCAACTGCTGAAACTTGATATGTTTGAATTGATTTGATAATGTTCTGCTGTCAATAGCAGTGGGTACCAGTGTTATTCATGACTTCGGTGGAAGGGATATACTCAGGGTATTATATACTCGCAAATGAACTGAATGAGTGATTTTAGTCTGTGGCTGCCTGGCTGAAGTGGAGTACGAGGCTTGCTTTGCTGTGCCCTTGTTAGGTGTTATATGGTTGCAAGTATAATGAGATGATAGCTTGATTTTCTAACTAGAGGTGCTGTAAACATTCAACATTCTGTAGCTGAGTTCAAATTAGATCATGATAGTGCCTTGTGGCTCTTGCAGATTCTGAATTTTACGTAGCTGGAGAGCCAGTTTTATTTTCCAAAACAGGATAGGTAGGTTAGCTGGGAAGATGTTGAAAAGGATAATATAATGAAGTATGGTATCAAATAGTGATTGTTTTTAATGTTGAGCAGATTGGTGCTGTGCTGATCATGTTAGTAATTCTGCACGACAGACCAAAAGCCCGAAATAATGAAGTTTGGTTAAAGCCTTGCTAGAATTGATAATTCTTGCTTGCTGGAGAGTGTAACTGAGATTGACTCTCAGTTTCATATTTACACATTTGAATTTCAGTATCTTTGCTCATTAGCTGCAGTGCCCTTTAAACTGATACTGAATGGCTTCTTGAACCCATTACTTTTGACATGTCATGCTACTTCTATATTTTTAATATGCCAATGTCATGGATGATTGTTGGATTGGCATCTTAGTTGCAACATGTTGCATCTTACCTGCTTGTTGCTCAGTTGTCATAACCGCACAATTCTCATTTAGTCATTTTTAACAATGCATATTTTTGTTTGTGCGTGAGATATGTAAGTTTACCTTTTTGTAACCCTTTCATATGGGAAATGGGAGATTATGTAAGTTTATCAACCTTTAAAATTTGCTGGGATAGTGGATTTAGATTGTTACAATTTATTTAACTAAATCCTGTTATAGAATTAACAGCCTCACTTTAAACACCCCGAAACTAGATTTCCTCTCTGCTAGACTAAGTTCATTTACTGATATGATTCATCCGTACAGGACAAATATACTCGAAGTTTTGTAGTTTTTTTAAGTGCATTCCAGCCATCGTGTCCATCCCATGTGGAACTATTCATCAAGATGGATTTTAATTTATACAAAATCACCATTTTCCATTACTTTTTTAATTCCATGGGTTTTAACTTACATTTTGATTCCTCCAATTTGGTGAACTGGGTTTGGTCTTGTTTCATTTCTTCCCTTCAAAATTCATGGATTACCTTTTGGCTCTTACAATCAAGTTTGAATTTGGTGAAGTTTTTATGTCTACGCATAGAGTTAAACAAAGACTATTTTGGATCTCTTTGAATGTGGAGTTGGGGTGCTCGTCTTATATGTAGTTGTCACTTGACTGTTCTTGCTTAAGGCGGCTTTGATCTGTGTTAGTTTCTAATTGTTCCTCATCAGTTTTCACAAAACACAGTGCCGAGAGCTTTGATATGTGTTAGTTTCTAATTTTCTCCGCCAAGTTTATGATTGCTTTAGAATAGCCACCTAGGCAACTTCTTAAAGGGACTGACAAAATCGTTGAAACTTCTCATGGAAATTTAGTGTTGCAAAGTCGCTAAAAGTTTTGGGTCAAGAAGAAGCACGTGGATCTCAGACTAGGTCCAACCTGGGTAAGATGACAGTAAGACTTTTGTAGTTGTTAATCTTCGTGAAGAAGATGAGTTCAGTGCAGGCCATGTTATTCTGGGTAAAATGAAAAAGGGGTTTTGTAGGAGGTTTAGACAGGGACAACTCCGATATTTGTTACCACAATTAACAGTCTCTGCTTCTTTATCAACATCTACTTCTTCCATCACCATCACCTTCCCCTCATGGTGCAAATACCTTCAATCCCAACAACTACAACTCTTCCTCTTCGGCTTCTCTAATGGGCTCATGGGATTGGTTGAAAACTGCTTTGGTTTAAGTTTATAAATGGTCTGAATTGAACGAGTTAATTCTGAACAGAATTTCACTACACTAAGGCTTGTCGTTAACTTGATTGTAAAACTGATCCTATACGATGTACATAATGGAACTTGATCAATACGAAGCGTTTTGAAGGAAGTTTGTTTAAACAAATTTTTCTTCGATATCCAGCCTACTTGTGACACAACCATCCTCGTCTCCACTGCCTTGATCGATGAACACCAGGTGTGCTTCTATTTTCACCTTACCACGCCTGTCATTGCTATCCTTATCACTGCCATGTCTGCATGTTTTGTTGTTTATCTCACTTCGACCTGGTAATGCAAGTGAGGGTTGTAAAGGGGAATTTGACTTTCCCTATTATTACTCAACTAGAACTTTCAATGATGACTGTTGAAGAATCTCTCCATGCACACCATTTTGGCTGTTTGAACATTCTCTGCCCCCATATGCTAAATAAAGAAAGAAAAGCCGTGCTGTATTCAGCAATTGTTTAGTATAGCTTCACCATCCACTAGTTTAGTACAGCCTCGTCATCTTATACCAGACCCAGTTAGCAGCATCCCAACTTGTTTGTACAATAACCAATTTTATCTTGCGAGTCCATTTTCGAAAAACTATGTGCCTCGTGATTTGGTCACATAGTGATCATGTCACAGAAAATGCCGTCCGAGCTGCGCCTTGGCAGATGCAGTGCCGCTATGCAAATACGGCACTTGCAGGTTGTGGCCCAGGACCCATCTGGTACATGATTAATGCGTTGTTCGAGGACCTGTGCGGACAACGGGTGGGTCAACGGGAATGTCTGGTGGTTCATCATATATTCATCCTGGACGTTCCTCGCTGCCGGCTGCCCTCTGCTGGCTGCTTCGCCTCCAAACGTGCGCGAAGCGATGAACACGCATCCGACCTCGTAATAGAATACGGAACGATGGTGAGTCTGTGGTGAGGTCAGCACGTAACCATCCCTGCTGATCGCCTCATGAGCGAGGTTAATGACAATGATATCTCGCGCTCTGCAAGTTGCAAACAGATTTATTACGTGTTAATCGGATTCACACTGCAGGCAAACGCATTGCGTGCCAGTAGTTAATCCGAAGCCCGTTTCGGCAAGCTACCGGATAAGAAAACTCTCCCGTTCCGATTGGGAATGAGACACTCGCGACCTTCAGAGCAAGACAAGAAGAAGGATTGGACGCGGTTCGGAACAGGCATGCATACACCCATACTCGTCCAGAGAGCAGTAGGGCGGGCAGGACAAGTCGGCAGCAGCCAGCAGGTTCCTTCGTGTGTCTGCTACCACCACACCCACACGCAACGCAACGAGCCGTCGCCCGCCCGGGGGTGTCCGGGCCGTTGTCGTCGCGCCATGGCAACCGAAGTTGTTGCCCTTGTTGGTGAGGTTGCTAGCTGCCGCTTGCCGTGCTGTCTACCTGTACGCGAACCGGGTCTGCGCGCACACCTGCCGTCGAAAGCTCTGACCAGGCACGGCGTCGACGCATATGATTAGGGGCTCCAGTATGTAGAGCCCCCTTCTAGCACGAACACAAATTTAATCCCACCATCAATCTCTGACTTTTGCACGGTCAATCTTATCCAACAACTCCATAGAAAAGTGAGTAAAACAGGCCGGGTCCGTATTTAAACACGAATCACTGCGCCCCCGCGTAGGCTGTTGCTGTCGCCCGAGCCCGGCAAGCGAAGCCGAAACGCGCACGGCCAATTCAAGCGAAATCCGCCTCACGGATAACTGGCGGAGTGCGTCCTCCAGCACATAGATACCCCGCGTCCGTCCGGTCATCGCTTCTGCTCCGTTGGTGCTGCTGCTGCCTTGTCTGGTCGTAGTCTGCCCACACCGGGAGACTAAATTGCACCGGCGGGAGCGATCGAGCAGCGACACCATGTCCTCCCCGACACCAACGCCGCCGGTGGCTCCGGCGCCGCAGGCGCCCACCACGCCGGTGGCCCCGACTACACCGGTGACGCCACCCGTTACAGCGCCGGTGCCGCCAACGGCGCAGCCGCCGACTACGCCACCAACGGCGCTACCGCCCACTACACCGCCAACGGTGCAGCCGCCGGTATCTCCACCTACGAGTACACCGTCTCCTCCCCCGCCGCCTCCGCCGGTGACGCCGTCCCCACCTCCACCGGTGATCGTGCCGACGCCGTCCCCACCTCCACCGGCGACCGTGCCAACGCCATCTCCTCCTCCACCGGCGGCGATCGTTCCGACGCCATCTCCTCCTCCGCCCGTACCGCGGCCTCCTCCTCCCAGCGGCGTCCCGGCGTCACCGCCTCCTCCCGATGACGTCCCCACCTCTCCGCCACCCCCTACCGGCGTCCCAGCATCACCGGCCGCGCCGCCTCCGCCGTCACATCTGTCGCTGTCTCCACCTCCGCCGTCCACGTCGCCAGGAACGCCAGCAACGTCTTCACCGCCCGCCTCCAAGTCGTCGAGCAGCGGCGTCGCGGTGGGCATAGGCGTGGCCGTCGCGGCGGTTGTCCTGCTCGGCCTCGCCGCCGGGCTCATCTACTTCTTCGTCGGAAGGAAGCGCCGCCGGCGGCCGCCGCCGTCCCATCAAGGGTTCCCAGGTACGTACGCGCATACAACGCGGTCGCCTTTCTTGCTTTGGTACGCGTGCGATCAACAAGAGTAGAGTACTGTTCGACGAAGTAATGTTCCGTCGTGGGCACGTTGATGCGATGCGACAATGCGCGTCGCGACGCCGGACGCCGGTCCCGCCCCAGCATTAGCGTGGTGACCGCGTGGCACGGCGTGATTCCACGGCCCCTAATCACTGCGCGTGTCGCGGGTGACGGTCACCATCGAGCGCCACCGGCATACCCTGCGATGCGATGCACCGATGCGTTCGTGACTTCGTGCCCCCTGGATCGCGAGCTGTCTGCGCGCGGTTGAAACGGTGCGCGTTCGCGCCATTTTTGCTCGCTAGATTCTGCTGGACTGACCGATCGTTTTGCTCTTTCTTGTCCTGTTGTGTGGCACCAGGCGAGTTCTACGACCCGCGGCGGCCTGTGACGCCGCCGCACATGTCGCACGCGCCGTCGACGACGCCATCGTCCTCGACGCCGCCGCTGATGCACTCGTGGCAGAGCAGCCGGGGGCCGTCCGAGTCGCCGCTGCCGCCGCTGAACCCTTCGCCGGCGATCATGGGCGGCACCTTCGGGTACGACGACCTGGCGGCGGCCACGGACGGGTTCTCGGACGCGAACCTACTGGGGCAGGGCGGGTTCGGGCACGTGTACCGCGGCACGCTGGGCGGGCAGGAGGTGGCCATCAAGAAGCTGCGCGCCGGGAGCGGGCAGGGCGACCGCGAGTTCCGCGCCGAGGTGGAGATCATCAGCCGCGTCCACCACAAGAACCTCGTCTCCCTCGTCGGCTACTGCCTCTACGGCGAGCAGCGCCTGCTCGTATACGAGTACGTCCCCAACAAGACCCTCGAGTTCCACCTCCACGGTAAGAACGCTTCATGCATGCTCGGTGTTGGTCGGCTTCGTGAATGCTGCTCAATAGCTGGCATTTGAGCCTGACATTTGAGATTGGTCCAGGGAGCAGCAGGCCGACGCTGGACTGGCCGCGGCGGTGGAAGATCGCCGTCGGCTCGGCGAAGGGGCTCGCCTATCTGCACGAAGATTGTGAGTTCTTGGCTCTTGCCCTCTGTTCCTCTGCACGGAATTTCTGAAGCTTCTGTTCTGTCGCTGATAAAAACGGTCTGGTTTTGGTTTGGTGTCAGGTCATCCTAAGATTATCCATCGTGACATAAAGGCGGCGAACATCCTTCTTGATTACAACTACGAACCAAAGGTAAATTGTGAGAACTCTTGGTGTCTTTCTGATCTAAAGTGTTCAAAAATGACACAGAATGCCATTAGTCTGCTTTCCTGCTCGTTTATCTGAGGGGTGAACTGCTTCTGTACAGGTTGCAGATTTTGGGTTGGCCAGATACCAAGCAGCTGAAGTCACGGCTGTTTCTACACGCATAATGGGAACTTTCGGGTAAATTGTTCTGACTGTGACGTTGTCACCGTGCATTATAAACTGCTGATGCATGAACCGGTGCATGTGGTGATGTAGACTGAATCTGCTGCCGTTTCCTTTTGTCTTCAGATATTTGGCGCCAGAGTACGCTGCCACAGGCAAAGTTAGCGACCGGTCC
This sequence comes from Setaria italica, assembly GCF_000263155.2. Taxonomy (NCBI): domain Eukaryota; kingdom Viridiplantae; phylum Streptophyta; class Magnoliopsida; order Poales; family Poaceae; genus Setaria; species Setaria italica. The sequence continues at coordinate 36,946,660 of NC_028454.1, read as the reverse complement.
GATGTCTTCTCCTTCGGCGTGATGCTTCTGGAACTGATCACCGGGAGGAAGCCTATCATGACATCTTCAGCTTATCAGCCTGAGACGCTGGTTTCCTGGGTGAGTACCCTCTTTTGGACTTGGACCCAATGCTGCCATTCCATGTCGTTGCAACATTCAGTGCTTCATATTACTACCCAAATTAGTCACCAATCACTCGGTTTAACTGTGAACTGACCGTCGGTAGCTGGTTGTAAGTTGCTAATGATAGCATCACAACGACATTGGTTCCAAGTTCATCTAGTCTGGTCCTCGTTTTTCCCCATTCCATCTGCAACGAGTGGTGAAGGATCTCCGTTTCTGTCCAACAGGCTAGGCCGTTGCTGACGAGAGCCGTGGAGGAGGAGAACTACGACGAGCTGATCGACCCGAGGCTGGAGACCAACTACGACGCGTACGACATGGCGCGGCTGATCGCGTGCGCCGCGGCCGCCGTGCGCCAGACCGCGCGGTCTCGCCCGCGGATGACCCAGGTAAAGGAACATCTCCTCTTTGCCTAGACGTCCCGTACCGAACGCAGCGGTGACAGCAAGCGTAACAAAACTAACCCATCGCGCCGCTATCGAATGAATGGCCAGATCGTCCGGTACCTGGAGGGCGAGCTGTCGGTGGAGGACCTGAACGCCGGCGTGAGGCCGGGGCAGAGCGCGATGCAGCGGTCGGGCGGCGGCACGACGGACCAGATCGGCCGGCTGCGGCGGATGGCGTTCGGGCCGGGCGCGGGAGGGAGCACCACCGGCACCGGCACCATCTCGGAGTACGCGAGCAGCGAGTTCAGCAACCCCACCAGCGAGTACGGGCTGAACCCGTCCAGCGAGTACACGGCCAGCAGCGGGGGCGACACGGGCGAGGTGCCCCCGGCCGCGGCCGCGCAGGGAGGGCAGCAGTGGTCGGGGAGGCGCGCGGCCGGCGACACCGAGAGGATGAGCCGGCGCACCACCGGCAGACGCGGCCAGACGTGACACCCAACATTTTTTCGGCACCTCGTCTGCTTACTGAATACTGATGAGCCCACTGTTCGTGTGCATGCGCGTGTCAAGGTGGTAACGCAGCCGCCGTGGGATTGAGTTTTGTTTTTTTTTCCTCGTTCCTTTTCTTCTGGTTTGATTTATGCATTTTTTTGGTTGGGCGGATGGGAGGTTTAAGTTGTAAATTGTATGCATGTGTATTGCCATTAGACTTGTCAAAATCCTGAAACGATGACTAGTACTCACCTCGGTAAGGTGTGCATTAGGAGCAGGCTATCAGAACATCAAGCGTTCCGGACCAGAGGGGAGTACTGACTAGATCCAGTAACCTGTCAATCGGAGAGGCAAACATGAAGAAGAAACGCCCAGCAAGACAAAAGAGAAGCACCCAAATCTTGCTGCCTCCATGATGCCAAGCGTGAAAAAGCATATCCCTGTTGTTCGGGAAAAAAAAAAGCATATCCCTGATCGGCGCTGCTAGTGCCCGGATGTTCGATGGGAAATTTTCCATCGGATATTCTGACGAAGCATCAAAAATTATCTAGTGCAACATCAGCAGTTACTATTTGCAACATGCAAAATAATGTATAAAAATGACTACGTCGTTCAACTCTGGGATAGAAAATTCCCGCCGCAACATGACCACTATATTTCATGCAACATTCAATATAAAACATGCAGAAATGCAATATATGTCGGAGCGTCCGATTCTTTAAGATTCTGAACGTACGTCTGTTGTGTAGCATTACCGATTATGAATGGTTCAATAGGTCTGCATGGGAAATTTATTCGAATAATGGTACATTGAGCTTCCCCATATGGCATCTGCTGGTGCTGTTGCTTCATGATGAGCTTAATCATCATTTTGTAGTGCCCTAATCTCTGCTCTCGATCGCTTATTAATCTGGATGATTCCATCGTTCCGTGACAGCTGATGGGTGGTTGCGCCTGCACCAATCATCAGGCTCGAACCGGTTCCGGGAAGTTCCTGGTCAAACCGGATGAGATCCCGCGGGGCGCGGGCCCATCTGTGTGGTCTCCCCTGTGGCCAAACCAAGCGCCCCTTCCCCCCTTCGCCGCGAGCCGCGACGGCAAGGAGCAAACACTGCTAGGGTTCTCTCTCTCCCTAGCCTCCCTTCTCTTTCTCTCCCCCCCAGGCGCGCGGAGCACGAGCCCTTGGTCGATCCCGATGGCCTCGCGACGGCGCACGCTCCTCAAGGTCATCATCCTCGGCGACAGCGGGTGGGTGTCTCGGATCTTTCTCCTTTCAATCTGAAAATCTCCGGCTGTTTTCTTTTGCTCACCTTTTCTTTGTGCGATCCAGGGTCGGGAAGACTTCGCTGATGAACCAGTATCCTGCAATTTGATTTGCCGAGGAATAGTTCCTTCGTTTTACTTGCTTCCCCTTGACATCAAGATGCGACACTTAAAATTCGCATAGAACTTTTCTTAGTGTTTCCTTAGCTTTGATGTAATTCAGATATGTGAACAAGAAGTTCAGCAATCAGTACAAGGCTACAATCGGTGCCGATTTCCTCACCAAGGAGGTGCAGTTCGAGGACAGGCTCTTCACTCTTCAGGTAGTACACTTGATTCTGTCAGCTGTTGACCTTAGCTTGAGATTAGTCACGCGTCCTCATGAAAACAAGTAATCACCAACCTAGTGCTTGCTTACTGATGCTCGGAACAAGTTAGTTGTGTACATAGTTTCTTAACAGGATCATGAGAAACTGAATTGCTGTTATTTTGAATGCAAAGTAACAGGCAACAATTTAACTAATGGAGAGAGCTCCAAAACAAGTTAAAGCTGAAATATAGTTTAGCATGTCCGTGCTGTTTTATTGGCCCTAACATATACGGACTCAATATGAAAAATATTGTTACAAGGTATCTGTAAGTTGTAAACAGACTGTGGGTCTAAGCTTCTGCATACCATGAAGGCTCTCTTGACGGATGTGATTAGTTTGGACCTCTTGTGGTTAATCATAATTAGATCAATGGTCTCTTGGTGCAAGTAAAGCGAGACAGTCAGTGAGTCTTTATCTGTGTTCTGTGTCCTGTTCAGTAAGTCCGTGTTGGTTCTTCATCATAATTTTTGCTTGTAGTATCTGAACCTGGAAACCTTTTCTATGACTGTAATTACCTGTTTTCTGTTCAAATACTTTGAATCTGCTAACTGTTGTTAACTATGAACATGCAAAATAAACATTGGTTTTATTTGTGTTCACTTGTGTACAATACCAACACGCTTTTTTCCCCTGTATATGTGACCACATGTGCATAGAGGTTTAGTAATTTGGGGATATATGGATTTGGCTTGATCAAGAAAATTATTTTGTCAGAGTCCTCCTTTTACCTACCCCAACTCATTCAAAATTATCTTTTGCATTTGTGCATCTCATGGTCATGTTTAGCTCTTACTGCATTTGTTCCGCTTTATGGATTATGATATTCTACATCCTATATCTGCAGATATGGGATACTGCTGGACAGGAAAGGTTTCAGAGTCTTGGTGTTGCATTCTACCGTGGAGCCGATTGTTGTGTTCTAGTTTATGATGTTAACTCTATGAAATCGTTTGATAATCTGAACAACTGGCGTGAAGAATTTCTAATTCAGGTGATGATTCTTAATTTTCCATAATCTTACCCTCCAGTGCCCTGAGATGTGACCTTCTTCCAAATCCAACTTTTCAGGCTAGCCCATCTGATCCTGATAACTTCCCTTTTGTTCTGCTTGGAAACAAAGTTGATATTGATGGTGGCAACAGCCGCGTGGTAATTGTAATATTTTATTTGTCACTGCATTTTCTAAGCCATGGGCTTTTAGTGGACTTATCTTCTGCCATCTTAGGTCTCTGAGAAAAAGGCAAAGGCTTGGTGTGCCTCAAAAGGCAACATACCTTACTTTGAGACGTCTGCCAAAGAAGGAACTAATGTGGAAGATGCTTTTCAATGCATTGTAAAGAATGCCCTGAAGAATGAACCTGAAGAAGAATTGTAAGCAAATTCTTTTGCTCTCTTAGTATTCTTTTTCAAAATGTATAGCTGTTAGGATTTTTACAATAGTTCAACATTAAATATCCATCAGGATAATGGTACAATGGTACCAAGCTTTCTGCTATTGGTCATTAATCTGTCATTTCTGTGTAACAATTGAAGTGTTAGGTGTTTCTTTCCCTGAATACACACCTTAATTGTGTTTCAAGGTATTTATTCATGTTTGTTGTTGTTTGCATGACTTGAACTTCAGTCAGTTCCTGGTTAGTTTTGTTTGATGCAGTTTTACCAAAAACTTAAGTTTATCTTCCATTTCGTATGCAACACAATCTTCTTTATTTGCAATTACGAAGAAACTTTGCACTTACCTTAAAACTGTTTCATGAAGGTACGTGCCTGACACTGTTGATGTGGTGGGTGGCAACCGGGCCCAAAGGTCATCAGGCTGCTGTTAGGTGATGATCTTCTGAGGCCACATATCCAGTCCTTCATTCCTGTATAATGTCATGGTTCTGTATTTCATTTGTGACCTTAATCGATCACCCCTTCTGTACGAAATGAAGAATTCATGCATCTGTTCTCGAATTGTCACATTACATGATGCCGTGCAGTTTATCAGTGTGTTTATTATGTGAACACACTACGAATAATTTATCGAATACCAGTCTGCCGTTTATCAGTGTATTTATCTTGTGAATACACTATGAATAATACTGTATTTATCTTGTGAATACACTATGAATAATACTGTATTTATCTTGTGAATACACTATGAATAATACTGTATCGTTGAATACCAGTTTTCTGGTAATGTATGTATAGTTTATTGAAGGGTTAGTCTCTTATTTCCTCGCGGATTCGGCCATTCTTATTTATTAAAGACCAGTTTGGCCACTACTCTTAGGCTGTGAATCTGTGATTGGTAAGCTAACCTTTATCCAGGTTTATGGAGTGCAGTCTAGCTGCGATCGGATGCCTGCTCAGCCGCGAAAACCCAACTCATCCGCACAAGGGCGTCTGTCGCCCAGGTAATGCCTCCTCTGTCTGCATCGACCGCGTCCTTTGCCAGCGCATGATGCTCAGGTCATCTCCCTCCTTGAGACAAGTTCCTTGTAGGCGCCGCTGGTGCGTCTCAGGGCCGAGGCTCCGCTGCGGCGTAGCGCTGGCAGCCTGGCTCACCTCCCTCTCGACTCAGGCAGCGATGCTGAGTTGCCGTGCCGGAGGCCGTGAAGGCATGAACAGCGACAAGGGCGGCGCGCCGGCACGGTGGACCCATCGCTGGGTGCTAGGAGTGCCGCATCCCATTGATTACAGCGTAGAGGACAAATCCTTGTCCAGGTCCTCGTCGACGTGGAGCAAGCGCCATGGCCGCGGAAGCAGGTGCGGCACAAGCGACAACCAGGCAGCAGGTGCGATAATGCACCCTAGATTTCTACTTTCTCAACCAAATCAAGTGTCCAGTACACAAATTCAAACCATGAGCTATCAAAATCGAGTTTTTCATAATCCAAATCGATCAGTTACCAATCGTGGATCACATGACCCTCAGTCTGACTCACTGAACATCGTTCTCTGATTTTTTTTGGCGCTGCTCCCATTGAATGTACTCTTCGTTTATCCTGTTGCTTTGCTCAGGATTCAGGCATTTAGCTGATCGTTTTTTAGGCGTAAGAGTGCTGAGGAGTTCAAAATTAGATCAAGCTCTGGAAATGCTATTGGACAATCTGGTGTTTTCAAAGTTCAGAAAAAGCTCTGCACGACTCTCTCAGCAGGTTCACAACAACAGCAATGGCGGCTGCAACATCCTCTGCGTGTTTATTTCAAAAAAAAAAACATCCACTGCGTGCTCCAGAGTCCAGAGTGCTGTCGTCAGCCACTGCCCACCTGCGAGGTCTGGGACCAGAAAATCAGTTGGCCGTAAATGCTGCAGCAGTCGATGGTAATGAAGGCATAGATGAATGAGTGGTAAATCACCTTCAGCTAATACAAGGTCACCTATCATACTACGCATCCAACCAAACACGAGCTTCGCCGACGCAGGCTATCTTAAGCCACTGAATCAATCACAAGTAACTTACAGTGAGTTAATCCGGTGAAGCTTAGCCTGCATTAGTCCTAGCCTGGCTATGGAACTAATGCAACCAACCTTACTCTCCTTACATCGTTGGCAACTCTACCTGATCGCACTAAGAGCAAATACATTGCTACACCTAAACAGTCTCATAGTTCATCTCATGCAATGCCACGTAGGATTTTTACTGATGTTGAGGAGAGAGGTGGAGGAGAAGGAGAAAGACGTCATTGTTTCGCGAAACAACCACCTCATAGGCTAGATTTTAAGACTATGAGACGATTGCTCCGCTATTGTACGAGTTGTAGTTGCATGCAACTCACAATATTTTTTTTATTTTCTATGCATAAATTAAATTACTATAAAACAACTTAAAAAGACAACCTATTGAGATTACATGTTAATGTACGAGACCGTCTATTAGACAATACCAATGTACTTGCCCTAACGCAGGAAACGCAGCAGCTGGCCATGGCGCGGAAGCATATGAGCTGCACTGGCGCAGCTAATCCACACACTCATTTGGACGGACTTCCTTTTTAATAAAAAATATTTTCACAACTTTCAATTTCCACAAACTTGTCAAGATACTTGAACGTAACTTTTTCTAAAATACAATTTTTGCTTATAACTTTTTCAGATAAAATTATCATGACAACTTCAACATAATTTTCCTAGCACAACTTTTACAAAATAATTTAATCCCATAAGATGTCTCTGTTCAACATCTTCAAAAATTTACACACAACTTCAGTATAACTTTATGCATAACTCTTTCTGGACAAACTTCTCAAACATATAAATTGATTATAGCATAACGAACCTAATGTGTCGGTTAAATGTATGAAAAAGAAAAATGAAATGGGTCGATTAAATATATGAAAAAAGAGAAAATGAAAGTAAAATAGATACTCGAATTCCTACTCAACCTTATGATGTAACTACCCACGTACTAATGATCCTTTTCTAAACACAATTAAAACACAGTCACTCACATACACGCACGCATACTCATCCCTATGAATAGATGCAGGCAACCCTATTCTTTTGAGTGCCTCTCGAAGATTAAGTCGACAAATCTTGAGATTGACTAAGTCATTGTAGCCCAAGCACCTCGTTATCGATGAGTATGTTGCATACCACTAAAAGAATAGAGTCAACTGATTCATAAAATAATTTGAATCTAAAAGAATGTGATCACCTATGTCGATTCGATGACTCAAACCCAGGTAACTATATTCCACCACAAGAAGTGGTGAAGTATCTCAAACCCAGGTAACTATATTCCACCACAAGAAGTGGTGAAGTATCGCCAACGCTCGTGCACAATACTAAAATTGTGAAGCTGGGTGTGGGTGGTGCCGTAGTGTGGCATGATAGCTTGCAGGAGCTCTCCTTCGAGCCGATGCTTGAGGGGCTTCGTGCCTTTAACCTGTGGCTAGCGGTCTATGATAAGTGTCATCGGCATCGGCAGCTACATCAGCATGCTCATCGACTGCATGATAGACTGCTGCTGCGGGGATAGCTGGTTTGCCGGAAACCTAAACCGCGCGCACCTGAACTACTTCTACCAACGAGGCTGAGCGCGGCATGGCTGGCGCTGCACTCTCCTACGTCTACACGCAGCCTAGCAACAACAATTTCTGCTCCTCTATGTCCGAATCTTTATACGAAAACGTATCTAGCTAGTATGATTCCTTTTTACATTTGTAAATAAAAGCACATGTCTCAATTCATCAACCAAGGGGCAGATTTGGACCCAATGCAAATTGTCTTGGAATGCAGCTTATTAGCTAAGTTTAATCAAAGACAGTGGAGATGAAAAATGTTAATATCAGCTATGTATTGTATCACGTGGTCATGTTCCTCTTGGTCAAAGGCTGACTCTTGGACATATAAGTTGTTCCCTTTAATATGCTTCAATTTATGCATGGTGATGAAAACTGAAAAGGATAGCTAGCTTCATGCGTGCACATCATGAGCTCTCCCACTTATTCTATCAGATTAGTTAGCCAGGGTCATGGTTGACAACTCTTAGGCTCCGAACTCGGTCATGGTTGACAACTCTTAGCCTCCGAACTCTGCCACTAGCTCTCCCTTTTGTTCTATTAGATCGATTTCATGTTAGTAACCTTTTCCATCTTCTACCAATGCTCGGACAATTAGCCCTAATTACTTATCAACTTCTACAGCCTCCCAAATAGAATAATTGCAATTTTGTCTCCCCGCTCGAGCATCTTAAGGATCTAATTGTACAAGATCTCAAATGATATCTACAGAGAAAGTGACGATGACTCTCAACACTGCCTTCTTAAGATGTTTTTTCTAGCCTACCCAACAATTTCATCACCTACTTCACTTATATAAGTTTGTGTACATTTTTTCTGATAATTTCCACATCTTTTTAATATGCATTGTAAAAAAAACTAGGCATGAATTGACGACTATTTACTTGCCCATGTGTGACAAGTCAATCACGATAATAATTAGATTGAGAAACATAGTAGCTAAAGCGTACATATCATTGTAGACAAACCAATGACATTCTTGTTCTTGTTTGAACCAACGACACCCTTGTTCTTTTTTGACAACTTCTATCGATATAGTGTTTCAGTGGTACGACGAAAACCAATGAAATAGAATGTTGTGTCGTCCAAGAGTAAATCAACTTTTACAAATGGGGTGTTATTAGCCATATAATGTAAATGGATTTGAAAGATGCACCAACAGTAACAAATCCAAAATTTTAAGAATGATGTGATAATATTCATGTTTTGTTTCTAAAACAGTCCTAAAGACATCGAAGTCCGCAGTCTCCAAATACTTTGCAAGTTGCGAGAGTTTATGGGGATGCTTGTTCTCTCTGACTCCACGCTCTCTTTATGTGTATCACGACACATCTCAATAGATGTAATACTAACTCCCAAACATCATAAATGAGTAACTCGCTGGTTAGTTGGCTTATGTAGATTTTTCATAATCAATCAGGCTGTAGTTGTCGTAATAAAAATATAAAAAATTAATGGTGTTCTCATGTAACCATATTTAAAACATACGCACTATCATTTTTATGTAGAAATAAAAATATCGTTTGTGTATAAAAATTGTTTTCTAGAAAAATCTTTAAAAGTTACTCCCTCCGTTCCAAATTATAGGTCGTTTTGACTTTTCTAGATACATAGATATTATTATGCATCCAGACATAGGGTATATCTAAGTGCATAACAAAGTCTATGAATCTAATAAAGTCAAAACGATCTATAATTTGGGACGGAGGGAGTAGAAGATTTATATGATTTTTATATTATCTTATAGGAATTATATATCTATTTGATTTAAATTGTATTCTAGAAATTTTCTTATCCAGGTAAAGACTTTTATGTGTCAATCGGCATGTTATGTTAATGCAGCAATGAACCTCTACTACAGTCGCCGTCGAAGGGTGGCGTTACTGCATCAAGCACACTGCACCATCGACAAACCTGTGACACCATCGAGCCAATTCATGCCATTCGGCCTCGTGCTGTTCATTTCCACTGCCTGCCAAGCTCTCGCTACCATCAACATCCACTCTCCCATTTAGGCTAAGCGTGTGGAGTTAGATTAGAGAGCGTCTCCAACCGATGCCTTGCTTGGGCTCTCATATCGTTTTTGAGAGTTTTGCCAAAAAAACGTCCTGCAACCGAACTCTCATCTCGATCCCGTCCTCATCCGGACTCTCATCCGCCGGCCTCGGACTCTCATCCGGAGGAGCTCCCGGCTGAACCCTCATCCGGCCGAGGCGAGCAACTGCCGCTCCTCCCGCGCCGCCGCGGAGTCTTCGCGCCTGTACGCATGACAGGTACGCACCCATCGCCTTTCTCCGCGCAGCGACGATGCCGACCATTTTGCAGTACTAGGCCCCAATCGCGCCGCCGGCCCATTCGTCGATCTAGTTGCCACCTCCGGCGACGAGCCCGACGATCCCTCACGGATCCTCCCGCACGAGTGCTTGGCCCCCACACAGCTCGCACCCCCACGCACCAGCGGATGCGGCGGCTAGGTCCCGCACAGCTTGCAAATCCGCGCACCGGCTGATGCGGTGGCGGCGCCGCCCTGCACAGCTGGTAACTCCGCAAGCCGGCGGATGCGGAGGCGCGGCCATGCACGGCACGCAGCCCCGCCGAACCACCGCCTAGGCTGCCTGCACCGCTTGCCCAGAGAGATCGACGGGAGCTGAGATGGAATTGATTTTTACTGCTGCTCCGTGCTGCTGTGAGTAGAAGAAAGGATTGATTTTGCTGCTGTGAGGAGATTTGTGCTGCGTCCTTGATTTTGCCTATGAGAGGGGGAAATTGATTTTCCTTGCATTCGGAGTTATACAAGCTCGATTTGCTATTATTCATGGCCCAGCCCGTTTCTGGGATAAAGAGATACTTTGAGAAATCATGAAGGTTTGTATCATCATGCATAACATGATTATTGAAGATGGGCGAAATGACGATGAAGATTTCGACTACGACGGTGTTGGCCAAGTTGTGATACCTACGCCACATGAAGTGCGTAACCGTACTCAAGAACTACATGATTTCATCCAAGTTCATCATAATATAAGAGACTTGCAAGGCCATTCTCCACTTCAAGAAGATCTAATCGAGCACCTGTGGTACCGACATGCGGACATGCATGTATTATTTTCTCGTTAATGTGCCATGTAGTTTCTTTAAATCATGTATTTTATTCGTGTGGACTTTGTACGAACACCCACCTGTAGACTATCATGTTCATTTTTGTTTGTCTTTATTATGCGTGGATTATTAGCATTTGAATTATAAAACTTAAAAAATAGCATAAAAGAAGTTATAAAATATTTATTGTAAATATTGTCCTTTCATGAATTGTTGTTGCAAACAATAGCATTATACGTATGAAATAGTAAAGTTGTTAGTTACAAGATATAATAGGTGGATGGAAAGTAGGGAGGGGTTGGAGTGCGTAAAGTAGTAGGGAGCTGGAATATGGATGAGAGATCCTCACATAGAGAAGTAGGGGTTCAAATTTGAGAAATCAGTTGGAGATACTTTTTGTCACGACCGATCGTTGCCAATTTTTGTTTCAAGTTAGGTGTGCCATCATTGCTTCTCGCTTTTATGAATTGGTGTTCTTGCTATTATCCCTAACTTCACATACTTCAAAGGCTTCTTGCATGTGCTACCGAATACCTCGTTTGAAGTATGTGAAGTTAAAGATCCGAAAATATATGTACAGGCATGCCAAACCCTAGGCCTACGAGAACGACAGGAAGAGGAGGACCAGACAAATGTCAAACGGAATAGTGGGGTGTTTGGATACGGAGGGTCACATCGAATGTTCGGACGCTAATTAGGAGAACTAAACATGAGTTAATTATAAAACTAACTGCAAAACCTCTATACTAATTCGCGAGATGAATCTATTAAGCCTAATTAATCCATCATTAGCAAATGGTTAATGTAGCACCACATTGTCAAATCATGGACTAATTAGGCTTAATAGATTCGTCTCGCGAATTAGACTCCATCTGTGCAATTAGTTTTATAATTAGACTATATTTAATACTCCTAATAAATATCCAAATATCTGATGTGACAGGTAGGGTGTATCCAAACACCCGGCCGGCATTCGGCGTGCTTGTTTTACCTTCCTCCTTAGGCCAATGCTATGTAACCACCCGTATCGGTAGGCTGATCCATTCAGGATGCTATTCTCAAATACACACACTCTCATTAGTGACGAGTATTTGTACACCCATCTCCAGGGCCGCCTTCGAGTCCACGCGTCACCACCGTCGTCCTTTGCCACATCAACAAACGAGAACTAGGATGAAAATAGATCGGATATATATGGATATGGACACAAATTATCATTTTTCAGATACAAATTCAGATATGAATATTGTAAAATGGGTTGGATATTGATATATATCCTATTCGCATACCAAATGTTCAACTTTGCGCACCCGGGTACGGGTGCAGATATTGGATATCCGGATTTAGAGCAACTCTAGTGGTAGCCCTCAAACCAAAGCCCCTAAAGATTAAATGGAGTTTTCTCTATTTTTTTAAAGGCTACAAAAATATCTTCAACTACAGCAATAGGCCCTATGAATTGAGGACTTCCTAGAGAACCCCCGAATGGAGGGTGGAAAGGGAATTTGGAGGTCTCCCTAAAACGAGGAGCCAAGCAGAGCCTCTGCTAAAGTGCGCCTTTTTACTTGGCTCAAAGTAGGAGCACTGTTTAGATACGGTTGATAGCTTAACCCTTCAATTTCAATGATATGAACGGTTGTAATATCCCTACCATTTTCACCCCAAATAACAACCATGTGAATATAACCAAGCCAACAGATTGCCGATTAACTATTGGATGCATCGTGGATGACGATTGGGAGCTGACTGCCCATCTGACATAAATTAGCCTACATCTAAGGATCTGATGTTGTTGTCTCCGATGCATGCAATCACTACGGGTGAGTTTTCTCCACAGTACTAGAGGTACTCTAATCTTAGACGAAATGAAACTAGACACACGTCCTACCCTTTGTTAGCTAGTGAGCCAATTTTAGTGCGCTCTTGCATTCGATGCCAATGAATATTTAATTAAACAAGGATTCGCTCCGTGCCTATGTCACCATATACCATTGTAATAAGCGTTGATCCAGTTGCCGATGTATTACCACAATGATGCCTCGTTATCATGAGATGCGTTTTGCTTACATCCTTTTGGTTTTAGTCGTCGTTGTTGCCATTGCTCCACCCTTTGGGGGTTGATGTTGCTCGATCCAGTCTAAACTTGTTGTTTCTAATATGGAGTAATCTGCAAATGTCCTACCTGATTCGTTAAAAAATTATTTTACTTACAAATTATTATTATAGGTGTATCAAGATCCCTCCTCTATTCACATTTTGGCACCAACAATATGATAGAATCAAACTCTAGATGTGAAACTAGCGGGTAAATCACTTAACTCAAGAGTTACCGTGAGAGCAGCGATGTAGTATGGGTCGGTGTAGTCCAGATGACGGCGGCGCGGCCGATGGCGCTTCCTGTCACTGCAGCGCGCCCACGATCGGAGGGGCCTTAGGGTATCTTCGGTGGGTTAGTGGTGGCGGTAGAACTCGTATCTTACGCGCTAGCCTCCACCTTTTTCTTTTATAGCGCTGTGTGACAGGGACCCATCGATCAGTGGTAGGTGGAGCGTCCCCGATCAAGACGCGGATCAAGAGCCCAATTGGCCGTTGGGCCAACTGGTGGAGATCAAACTAACACAATACTCTAACACTCTGGTACTTAAAAAAAGAAAAAGAAAATCCAGGTCGTGCCTGTAATTAACAATGCCTCGCTTCACGTCACGTTTCGAATAAAATGGATCAGCTTTATCTAAATCTCTTTATCCATTTTTCCCACCATTTCTTATTTTCGCGTTTCACGTGGATTTCTTTACCGACAATCTTCTCATCTGCTGGGTGATGCGTGCCATCGCCAGCTTTTCGTTTTTGATCTCCCCGATTCGGCCACACTCTTATTGAAGGACCAATTTGGCCACTACTCGTACCAGATAACCTGATAGGCTGTCCTTGCGCGACCCTTTTTCCCATGGAGGCTCCAATTTCATCGTGTGCCTTTGGATCGCCAATCCAAAAATACTGCGATCAAAGATGCCGAAAGGCTGACGAGAAACGGATAGAGCGAATCGCGTGCACCTAGGCGGGGTATCAGCCGCTCGTAGGCGCTGCCGCGTCGGACTGGGCGGCCGACCGGCGCCGCGCCCCGCGTCGGGTCACGTTTCGTGGCGCGAAGCGCTGCGCCCCCCGCGCGGCTGCGCTCGTGAGTCAGATTGATACCTCCTCCCCGACCCCATCCCACGGTGGGCATTCGGGTTACCCGAAAGATTCGGGTCGGGTAAATCGGGTTTGGAACTGACACCTGAACTTTGCCCGAACAAGTGAGAACCCGCCGACACTTCGGGCACCCGATAATTCGGGTTCGGGTTCGGGGTTCCATGATATACCCGACAGACACCACAGGGAACATCACAGGGAGAAGAATAAAGCGGCAATTTGCTGACTTCTGTTGCCAGCTTGCCGCCACCGGCCACCATGCGGTACTTCTCATCCTAAGCTCCTCGGCGTGACTCGTTCCCACCCTCTATTGCACCTGCGGAGTAATTGATTTGGAGTGGCTTGGATTAAAGAAGCTGATACGAGGGGACTGGATCAAAGCCACTAACGCACACAATCCATTCTTCATTCTTGCAAGGCCGGGGAGGGAGGTAGAGAGGGAGCTGGAGAGGGAGGCGGAGAGGAGCCAGGCCGGGATGCGACGTGGGGGAGATGGTGACTGGCAGCTGGTGCTCTCATCTCGCGAGATGGGGCTGGGGGCGCGGGAAGGGATGCTACTAGTAGGAGGCTAGGGTTAGTTGTTTATATGAGTTGTGTGGGACGATCTGTGAGCTAAACTCAATGTTGGGTTGAAAATCGGGTTGCACGGGGCATTCGGATACCGTGGGCCAAAACCCAAATTACCCTGTTCGGGTTTTCAGAATTAGCACCCGAGGTTAATTCGGGTTTCCTATATTTCGGGTACTTCGGGTTCGGACTCGGGTGTTTCGGGTTCGGGAATCGGGTTTTGTGCCCACCCCTCCCGGCTACCCGCTTTTCACCCGCGTCTTTCGGCCGCACACCCATCCCCGTGGGATCGTGGCCATCCCCTCGCCTCCATTTGGGCGAATAAATCCTGTCACTTCACTTCACTCTTGCGCTTTGCTTTCACTTTGCAGGCTCGCAGCATGGCAATTGGCAAGCACCGCGCGCGGCGCACGGAGATCACCAGGGGTCAGGGCAGTGGGCACCAGCCACCAGGGCACGGCACGAAGGAACGGACGGACGGACGAGAGCAGCGGTCACTTCTCACTTGGCACCCACTGTCACTTCGACACTGTGCTCGCTTCTCACTTTGTACCATGGCAAACTGGAAAAGCAGAGCGAGTGCGCGGCGCCATGGAGATCATGGAATCACAGTGAAGGTACGGACGGGCCGACGACACTGGTGGGTGGACCATGGACAAGCACGGCGCGTTGCCGAGGACGGCGAACAAAAAGGGTGCCTGTGCCTGGTTTGGCCGGAAATAACCGATGCACGAAAGCCAGCGTCGTTGTCGCAAAAGATCCGGTGCTTTGACGACGCAACCAGCGAGGCCGTTGCACGGAAACGGTGCAGGTCAACTCGGGTAGTATATCCCCCCAACCCAACCCCTTTGCCATGTCAGGCCCAGGTCAGGCGAGATTACCAGGGGCTCTCTGCCTTCCACAAGCTGGTGCTGCAAGAAAAAAAAATTAAAGAAAGCGAGCCGAGAGTGGAGGCGGAGCGACGAGCAAAAGCGGAACGGCGAAGAGATAAGGCCCCTCCGGTGGGGCCGCCGTGGAATTTTTTAATCGGATCCATCGTGGTTCCACGTGGCGGCCCAACCCCCTTGGGGGCGAAGAAGACTCTCCTCCTGCGTCTGCGTGCGTGAGAGGGAGGGGCTCGGCGTTTCTCACCACGAGACCCGGCCCGGCTGGCCCGACGCCGTTATATACCCGCCCCCGCCTCCCCATCGCCTGTTTCGTTGCCGCACTGGCCTTCCGCCCCCCTTGCTTGTCTGTCGCATACTTGCATCTCCTTCCCTTCCTGTAGTTTCCTCCTGCTTGAGCTGCTTTGCCGCCGACAGCGCGACACCTGAAGATTTACATAGTAGTAGCCGTTGAGCTCAGAGACGGGAGGTAGGTAGAAGAGAGAAAGAAGAGGTCTGAAGAAGAGGCCTGAAGGAGGAGGAGAGTTTAGGATCGGAGCGATGGTGCTCTACTTCAAGGCGCGGCCGGACGCCGGCGACTACACCATCTACATGGGCGCCGACAAGAACGAGAACGAGGAGCTCATCAAGTACGGCCTCCCCGAGGACGTCTGGTACGTCGCCACCCGCTGCCCTTCCATCATCCCGGCCTCTCCTCTGACATCTCCGCCCCGCTCCGCCATGGCGATCCGTGCTGGCGGTTCCCCGTCCGGTGTCGTAGAAATTCGGTTTCCCGTACGTAGCAGCATTGCCCTGTTGCGCGCGCATGCATAGGGGTCGGGGGAAAGGCGGATGCAGACGCGCGCGTACGGGGGCCAGCGCCGGCGGCGGCGGCGGCGAGCACGTGGCGTGTCGCGGCCAAGTAAAGCCAACCCCCGGGCGGTCAGGCTCAGGCCCCAGCGAGCAGCCGCGTTAACTGCGACATCGTCCGTCGAGCGAGTGGTGGCGGATGGACGCGTGACTCGGCCTTGACGAGGCTGGCGTGGACACCCCACCCCAACGCCGCCCGCCCTCAAGTCCACCCAACTACCAGCTGCCAAGAAACGACCAAAAACCGCGGAACGCAGCCGCGCCACCGGCCAGTTGGACATCCCCAATCCATCGTCATCTCGCCTTTGCCGCGCTCTGTCGCTTGCACGAGTCTTTTTGTTCGTTTACCGCTGGCTAGGTGAATCTTAGCATGGTTCTAGCGAGCTTGCCTGTAGGGGACCTCACCTCATTATCTACTGCTACTTGGCAACTTAACGCTGATCGATGAAAAGAATTACTAGTTATTCATCTTCCTCGCATAACCAAACAGGATAGCATATGATGGGGTTAACGAGGTGTGTAATGTATGTGTTGATGCCGTGTGGCCTCCTGCAGGTTCCATGTGGACAAGGTATCCTCGGCGCACGTCTATTTGAGGCTCAAGAAAGGCGAGACGATAGATACCATCAGCGAGGGCCTGTTGGAGGACTGCGCGCAGCTCGTAAAGGCTCATTCCATTCAGGGTACGTGCCTACTCCTATATTTTGCCGCAGCGTTTGTCTAAGTACATATCCCTGTTTCTTTTTCGTGGCTATACTACTGTAGAGAGCATGCAGCACTCACTTAGGTATTGGAACTTAGACGATCTCACCGAATTTTATGCGTGTGATCTTTTGCAACGATGGCACGCGCCTAATTCATGGTTTCAAAGTTTTGTGTTTGTTTAAATCGTGTATTAATGGTTTTTACATCAAAAGACAAGAAATTTGGACCAAACAAATGAGAAAATCACTCGCTAGCAGTTAGCACGCAAGTGTATTAGTTAACTAGCTGCATCTCCAATTATTCTCTGCCCGGGAGAGAATCAAGATAGAAGATGGCGTGACCTGTCGGGCATTCGCCTGCCCTACAAAGCTTCAGCTCCGCATCGCATGTTGCGGCAGGAATCTTTATTTTTTTTCTTCTTCCCCCGACCAATAGATCGATCGATCTCTTTCCCTTTTCCTGGAGCAGCAGCTTGCAATGCAAGGGCCTCTTCTTTCTCCTGTATTATTGGCGCTGCAGGGGACCAATCGATCAATTATCTCCGCGCGTATTGATATTTTTGGCCGATGTGATTTGTGTGATCATGGAAACGTGACAAACAATTGGGTGATGGTCGTGGCTCTGCCATGTGCTTCTTGTGCAGGGAACAAGATGAACAACGTTGAGGTGGTCTACACGCCCTGGTCTAATCTCAAGAAGTCCCCATCCATGGATGTCGGCCAAGTTGGCTTCCACAACCCGCGGATGGTAATCACTCAGTACTGTTCCCACCACTTTTGCGCTTAGTTTTCCTCCCTTCCTAAGCTAAATGCCTAAATCACTTGTTAAAATGTCCATGATAATTCTGTGTTTTGAGCATGTTGATCGTTACGTTGTCTGGTAAATTATGTAAATGGCTTTAGGACTTGCGTTAATCAGCAGCAGTTTGCCTCGGTAACGTGAGTGAACACCTTTGCCACATTTTTTCATCCGTTGGACTTGTAAAATCCTAGGGCTTGCTAATCAAAGTTGGAGGCTCATCTCTGTATTAAAAAAAAATCACGTTACATATTGTAAAGGAGAAAGGTGAGGAAACACCTCAGTGCTGCGAAAAGCGTATCTGGACAGACCACTGGTCTGATTGTTGTGGCATTTTAATCATGTCCAAATTGCTGCATGCCTTGCATTATTGCATCCAACCTTTTCCATTATAGATCACACTGGAAAAAAAAGCAATTTGGCCTTTTTTTTCTTTAGCGTTAGCTAGCATATTGGTTGGACAGATATGAATCCTTTTGGAGCCCTTAGATTATCTTGCGCCTGTAGCTAGTTGATAGTCTGGGATCATTGCGAATATCCTGACACCTGACAATAATGAGCAGTCCTGGAAGTGAGAAGCCGTGTCCTGTGTTTTCCTCGTTAGCTAGCACAGATTCCTTTTCTGCGTCCCCAATTATAATCATGTAACGGAACATCAACTGATTAGTTTTCTTGTGTCAGCTGTTGGCTGACCTATTTGTCAATTAGTGTGAAGTATGATTGAAAATAAGCTATCTACTAATTGACAGGTCCGTGTGCTGACAGTCGAGAAGCGTGTCAACGAGATCATCAACAGGTTGAATAAGACCCGGGTAGAACGCCGACCAGACTTGAAAGGTGCGTACAGTCATATGTGCTGACAACTGACATGCTCATGTACACCATGCATGTCATAGGCGCCTTTGTCTGAAACCCTTTTTGTGTGCAGCTGAGAAAGAGGCATCAAATGCGGCGGAGAAGGCCGAGAGGAAGATGCAATTGAAAGAGAAGGTACAGTGTTTCCCCCTGGAGCCACACATTTCCAATGCAAATGTTTCAAACTTTATAATGTTGCTGACATCTGGCGCGGTCTAATGAACTCGCAGAAGCGGAAAGAGGAGTTGGAGAGGCTGGAGAAGGAGAAGTGGGCGGAGATACGGAGCTACAAGGGCCTCATGGTCGCCGAGAAGATGACGTCCAACCGCCAGATCGCCTCCGCCGGCAGGTCCATGCAGGAGATGGAGGACGAGTTCGTCTGAAGATTACTGGGGCCTGGGGGCGTCTCTGCGTGTGTGTTACGTGTAGCGAGCGATTGTGTGTGTATGTCCATGTTTCGCGTGATCTCAGATGAGTTTCCTAACGATCGAATAATCATTCGATCAGTTCCTGATACATATCTGTACATATGCTGCTAGCATGGACATAAAAGCTACGAGAATAGAATAGGCGTATACCGAACGATGGAAGAACTGTCAGCCGAGCTGTTGGGAGAGATGCATTGATCCGATGAGAATGATGCCAAGCTCGAATCGCGTCAGTCTAATTACATATCGATGACTAAATCAATCTCTGTTTTTGAGACATGTTCCAATGACTGATAAATCAACCAACGTCAGGGGCTCAGGGCGTCGCCATCTGCCCATCTCTGCTGATAGCGCGTCGGACCAAACTTGGCAGAATAATGTAGGGAGATCACAGGCTCTAAACAGTAAGCACGCACGGGAGCGACCCTGTTCGGCCTCATCTATGCCCAACTTTTGGCCCAAAGGAGCATCCACGGGCTATGCGGATGAGACGAACTCAAGTAGGCCCAGCCCGAGACAAACTCTCATATGGAAAATGTGTTTTTTAGATAATGGAGAAATTTACTGTTTCATAGGGTGCATCACACCAAATTTATTGCAAGGTTGGGCATATCTCCCAATAAAGATGTAGCCAAGACACCGTCCCACTGGTGTACACTAGAAAAAATACAACTAAAAGGAAAAAAAAGGAAGAAATTCAGAATCTCCAATTGTATCGGCTACCAAGGCAATATAGTAGCATAAAACTTAACATCTCAAGTCAGTGTGCCTAAAAAAAGGCACACATAAACCTTGTTTTTATCCTATTCAAAGGAATCGAGGCCCGTCATTTATCGACTATCGTAGACGCTAGAAAATTTGGCATATAGTCAACCTTGTCATAGGGCTGAAGCCTTATTACAACGATCACCACTTTAAATGTGTGTTGGTATGATTTTCCTCTAAGGCCATTCTCCACAAAAAAAAATAGTGCCATGTAAGTAAATATGGTGGTATGGTATGTAGGTTATGAAAAAAGAGAACAAACGAGCTTCATCAGGATGAATCTCAGTTCATAATGTTACTACGCCTTCAACATATTCGTTAAAAGTTTTATTTCATATACCTCTTTCCCAATTAAAAGTCTCCACATAACTTATAAGTTAAATACTATGGTAGCTTAGGAGCAGTTAAATGAAATCTTGTATTGCAGAGGCTATATCATTCATGGTTTCATTTCTCCCAGATGATGACTGGTAAGTGGCAAGTGAGCTCCATGATCTCCTGGACCATCAGCATATGCGTTTGTGACGCTTGGAAGAAATGGGGTTGGGCTGGGGGACCACTGACCACAGAACTGCTCAGCCCGTCAGCGGCAGGTCGCACTGCCCCAACGGCCTAACGGCCGAAACCCAACTCCAAGCGCGACATGCCCGGCACCGGCACCGGCAGTGTCACGGGCGCGCTACGGCTCGCAGCGCACACCACCATGCTCTACTGCACTGCGGCTCTGCGCGGCGCCGTGGTGAAGCGATCGCAGCGGCGCAGAGGAGCACTGAGCACGTTCCTGCCGCACGGCACCATCCAAGAAGTTGGAGCGGCCATTATTCACCTCCCCCGACGCGATCACATGAGGGGTGGCAGAGATCACCGGTGCCCAATAGAACGCCTCCTTTGACAAGCGCTGCTGCACCTTCACATCCGGCTTTACCGGTCCCGTCTTTCCACAGCGGTCAATTGGTCGCAGGCGCAGCGTGAGATAGGTCGCACGGATACCCAGGCACGCTGCTGCCTGCCTCTGCCGCGGTCGCAGGCCGCCTCTGCGCGCCCCGGCGCAAGCACACCACACTGCCCCCGAAAGCGACCGTCCCGTGCCTCCCCCCAACCGCCTGCGGCCCCATCCGTCAATCCGCGCGCATCCGACGGCACAACTCAGCCCGGGCCCCCGCGCTCGCGGAGAGCCTCGGCGTCGTAAACCGCGCGCACCGCACCGCGCCCCTCCCCTCCCTCCCCGCGGCTTTGAAAAGCCTTTCTCGGGCTCCCCCGCGCGCTCCCGACTGCGCCTGCGTGCTCTCGCTCTGCGTCCACGGGCCGGGCATGGACGCCGCCGCCACCCTACTCCTCCTGCTCCGCCTCGCCATCGTCGCGGCCGTTCTGGCCGCATCCGCGGGCGCGGCGCCGCTGGACCCGCAGCAGCTGCTTGCGCTGCGGGCGCTCGGCCTCCGCGCGCACCAGCGCGCGGACCCCTGCGGCGCCGCTGGCGCCGCGGCGGGCGCGGTGAACGCGTCCTGCGACGCGGGGGCGCCGTTCCGGCGCGTCACGTCGCTCGCCCTCACCAACTGCTCCGGCACCACCTCCGTCTCGGCCGCGGCGCTCGAGGCGCTCGCGCCGTCCCTCCGCGCGCTGGCGTTCGCCGACTGCCCGGCCGCGCCGCCCCGGGCGCTCCCGCCGGAGCAGCTGGCGTCCGGGCTCCGGGCCTTCTCCTGCACCGCCTCGCTCCGCCGCCTCTCCGCCGTGTGGCTCTCCCACCTCGCCAACCTCACCGAGCTCACCGTCGCGGACACACCCCTCGCGACGGGCTCACCCACCGAGCTCGCCGTCGTCGTCTCCCACATGGAGCATCTCAACCGCCTCACCATCTCCAACGCCAACCTCTCCGGCTTCCTCCCGCACCACTGGCACTGCCCCAACCTCACCCACCTCGACCTCTCCGGCAACCGCATCACCGGCGCCATCCCGGACACCCTCACGCTACTCGCCGGCATCACCCACCTCAACCTCAGCTCCAACGTCCTCAACGGGCCGATCCCCAACTCCATCGGCGACCTCATTTCGCTCACCACCCTGGACCTGTCCAACAACACCCTTTCCGGCGGCATCCCGGACACCGTCTCCACGCTGCCGGAGCTGGAGGTGCTCAACCTGGGCTCGAACCGCCTCAACGGGAGCATCCCACTGTTCCTGGCCGAGATGCGGGGGCTCCGGGAGCTCAACCTCGAGAACAACGACTTCGACGGCATGGTGCCCTTCAGCGCCAAGTTCCTGTCGCGGCTGCGCGTGTTCAGGGCCGCCGGGAACGGCAAGCTGTGCTACAACCGGTCCGTGCTGTCCGCCGAGGTCGCCGTGGGCGTGGCGCCGTGCGACAAGTACGGGTTCCCGGTGCTGCCGCCCCCGGCCACGGCGCGGTCGGAGCGCAGCGCGGACTACGACGACGGCGGCGGGGACGGGGAGCCGTACGCCGGCGCCGACACGAGGGGCGGGCCCAGCGCGGCGGTGCTCGGGGTGGCCATCGGGCTGTCCTGCCTCGCTTTCCTTGTCATCTTGCTCGTCTGCCTCTGCAAGGTGTGCCGCTGAGTGATGCGCGCGTTGCGCGGCGCCCGCCCGTGTCGCGCGCGATTCCGCAGCCGTGTCTTTTGCTGAAGTGGGTT
This sequence comes from Setaria italica, assembly GCF_000263155.2. Taxonomy (NCBI): domain Eukaryota; kingdom Viridiplantae; phylum Streptophyta; class Magnoliopsida; order Poales; family Poaceae; genus Setaria; species Setaria italica. Next base: position 36,924,231 of record NC_028454.1, on the reverse strand, counting down.
ACCCGGCTCTGCTGTTGGCTGTTGCGCATCGTGCCGTGAAAATGTATGGACTACGGTAGCTTAGGATCAATTGATTCTTAATTTATTCTGTATTTTTGGCGCTGTTCTTGGCTCTTGGTCGGGTTTAAGACCTCGAATAAGGAGCAAAGAATGGCTGTATAAAAACGAACATCTTTTGGTTGGAGGTTGGGGGCACTAGCAAGAGCAGTAAGTTTGTGGTTTTCCATTGTTTTGTGCGTGTATTCTTGTAAAATATAAGGATTGTATGTCACGATTCACAAGCAACATCGATACTCTTCTAAAAACCATGCGAGTTTTAAACCAATAAAAACATTGACTCTGCAGACACAATGGTCCTCTGTGACTTGCTGTAAAGGATACCGCTGCTCAATCAAGCTGAAGAGCTGGAGACTGGAGCATGTTGTTCTCGTGATTTCAATGTACGATGATCAAGGATTTGTCATTTGTTGCCTGACTGAGGTTATAGTTACTCCGAAGTCTGAACTACGAGCCTATTCGTTGGGCCCTCTGGCTACTGAACACTGTACGCACCAGTAGATGTGACTGACCCTGTCGTGTCGACCTCGCACGCCATGCTACGAAGTACGAACGCAGATCACCGTACTTGCTCGATTCCGAGCATGATTGCATAGTAATCAGCTCACGGACTCGGCTGACGTTCCTACCAGTACCTGGCATTTGATCGCTGCGCGTCGCGGAGCGTGGCCTGTTTGGTGGGTGCGTCGAGACCGAGACCTCAGAGTGGCGAGCAATGAACGCAGCAGCCTGCGAGCACGCATCGGTCTGGTGGTTTTCAGTTTTTCACTCGTCCAGAGTGCGGCGTTTCCTGCCTCTTTCTTCTTGTTGGACTCTGCAGAGTTGGGTTGGATGCGAGCCAGCGTCTCTCTTGCCCGATTTCGATTTATTCAGCCTTCAGGGTTACGTTTTCGCCAGCGGCGTAGCGTCCTCGTTGAAAGGAGCTGTGGCATCATGTAACCCTGGTCCGTCCGTGCGGTGCGGGTCCCTCCCTCCCTCTCGTCGCCCCAGCAATCTAAAAACCTAGTTGCTACGGCATTGGTCGCTTCTTTTTTTCGAAAAATGCATTGGTCGCTTTCTTGAGTTGTGACCTGTGAGTGCTACTTTTGGCAGCTGTGAATACTACCTGGTATTGCTTATGTATATAAGGGTGTTTGAAGCAAAACAATCAGAGCCGGTCCAGGTGGTCCAGAAAATCGAAGAGGAGATGAAACTGCGGTGGATGGCTTGTGGAAGCCCGGAGATTAACTTGTTTCATGAATAATTGCAGAACCTTGTATCCAGTTCTTTTCTTTCAGTACTGTGAGGAGTTTGTTTCCTTATTATATAATATCTCTATGTAAGCTCTTCTTCTTAAATGACAATGCAGTGCTCCTGCAAATTTTTCGGAAAAAAAAACTACTTGGTCGAGCTCTCGAGTCTTGGATGAGATACGCTGAAGTCATGTTCTGTTACCCGCCGCTTGCGTATCCTATACTTGTTTTTTTTTAGGCGGTATCCTATACTTGTTTTGTGTGCAGCAGAGGTATGATGATAGACAATACATGCAGCGTGTATTTTACCATTTACCTGTAACTGTAGATCGCCCACTTGGGGTTTGGCGGTGTCAATTTGCCGCCGGAATGATCACCGCCCTAATGGACATTCATGATGGCATGGGCATCATATGAAGTGTTGATTCCCCGGCCCATGAGTCACGACCCTACATTAATGCAAGACCCATCGCCCCGCCGTGCAAAGCCACCGCAGCATGTAAGTGTGGCTGGCCAAGTGTGAAAGACACATGCTTAATTCAGTAAAGCCCTCGAGTGCTTGAGATTTGGCTTTAATATAGGAGCCATCACCGCAGTCCGCTAGGCATCATTCGCAGCCACGCCACGCACCGCTTCCTTTTGACAGGCAGATTAATCTGTCTCTCCATGCTCTCGTCTCAAATGCAGTTCGTGACAATTAGTAGGTGGTGGTGGTTTGATGTTGGTGCTGCTAAGGGAAGGAAGCGTGCCCGCATTAGCCGTCATCAGTGCCTGCCTTTGTTGAAAAGGAACGCAGAAAATAGCATAGATCTGATCCTTTGTAGTAGCGCTGAAAATGTAGCACGGGGCTCAGAAAGCTGGTGTTCAAAAGTCCATGGCTGCTGGATGATGACAGCTTGTGTGTCAGGTACCTTAAAGAGGATTTCTAAAGACTGAGTGCACGTCATGTTTAGCGATCACTAATCATACTCTTTCCTGAGGAAATGGCGTATCATTTCCACAGCAGGACACTGGACACGGCATGAAATTCAGTCGCAAACTCATAGTTATCACTCATGCAACCATATGCTGAACACCACTGCAAATTCCAGGTTCCATCCATGTCAGTGATCTTCTCTTTCGGTATGAAAGTATATCGGTTCATTCTTCCCACGTTCCTATGATTTACACACACTTAAAACATTGCCTTTTCACAATTCAGGCGACTTTTAACGCTTTAACACCAAAACTTTTCGTAATACAGACAAAAGCAATGAACAATTGGATGCCAAATAGTACTAATCTACACCGCCTCTCTCAGATCCTGGGGCAAAAGCCCAGAGACGACAGAGGGAGGAAACCAACCGTCCTCCATCAGGCAGCGACATCTGCAACGCCAGAAAGACATCGCCGGCACACCACCGGCTGAGCGGCGGTCCCTCAGCAGATGACTGTGTTGCAGTTGGTGCTACTGACAGGCTCGGTGCCTCCGACGAATGGGTCGATCTTGACCCAGAGGAGGGAGAAGACGGAGGCGAGCAGGACGGACCAGAGCACGACGATGGTGGGCGTGCGGTTCTGCTTGCCCATGAGACCCTTGAGGAACGGGTACAGGTGCATGATCACCCACATGGCAAAGAACACCTTGCCGAAGAGCGGGCCCCACGACTCGTAGCCGCTGTTGAGCGCGTCGGAGAAGCCGGCCACCACGCCCACCAGGTTGAGCACCAGGATGGTGGTGGGCGGGATCAGCACCGTCGTCCACTTGAACACGTACAGCTCCCCGAACTCGGTGTCGTCCGTCGCCTTGGCCGTGACCGTGAAGTTGGTGTCCAGCCCGGCAATCATCTTGAGGATACCCTGGAACACGGCGAACAGGTGCGCGGACACGCCTCCGATGACCCAGAACTGCTCGTTGCGCCACCAGTCCTCGATGCCGATGCCACTCCACCGCAGCTCTAACACGCTCGTCACAATGATGGAGATGAAGAGGCCAAGAAACCATATCGTTGCGGCGTTGGACAGCTGAAAGAGGGAAAGAACGGCGGATGAACATTACAGCCATTTGAATCCATAACCAATGTATAAATGATTAAATGGTGATGGTGAAAGCTAACTTACTGTCGGAATGATGAACTTTCCGGTGAGCAGGCAAATGGCAGGCAGGCAACAGTAGGCAATGAGAGGAAGAGAAGTGAACGGGTAGACGATGGTGTTGATGTAGGATAGCCTCTGAAGCCATTTCAGACGGCCACCGCCGTAACCGTACCAAAGCGGGCAGTGACGACTGAAGAAGATCTCAACGGAACCAAGAGCCCACCGGAGAACCTGGTGCAGACGATCGGAAAGATTGATAGGGGCTGATCCCTTGAATGCGGGTCTCACCGGCATGCAGTAGATGGATCTCCAGCCACGACAGTGCATCTTAAACCCAGACAGAATATCCTCTGTAACTGAACCGTAGATCCAGCCAATCTGACAAAAAGAAACGAAACAAGGATGAACATGGCAAAATTATCTGAGGTATCAACAAGGCATGCATTTGATTTTTCTTTTAGAGGAAGATACCGAAGGACAAGAATGCATACCTCTTTTCCCCATTCAGTTTTTTCTTCATATCCACAGCTAATGACATGAATGGCTTCTTTAATTAGCGTAGATGGGTTTGCAGATTCAGGGACACCCCCATTCTCCATAAGAGTTGATTCAATGAAGACTGAGGACAGGCCAAAAGACTTCTCAAAGCTCATCTGAGAGATCAGCATGGACCTCTCATACTCATCGTAGTCTGCAAAAACAACCATATATTAAGGAACATAATATTTTTCAGGTTAGATCTTCTAACCCACCAGTTTTGTGCACTTACTGTCAATTTCCCGAAGATTGAAAATGGCAGACTCAAGGTCTTCTCGCCGAGAGTCTCTGTTGATTTCCCTCTCACTTCTTTCAATCTTTTTCTTGGGGCAGCAGCAACAACACCATGAACAGATCGAAGACTTTGGAAGGGCAGGTAGAGATGGAGGCCCATAACCGTACAGAGCTTGCCTATAGAAACAACAACCAGTTCCCACATAAACTGGGCCTTGAAGCCCATCAAGTCCTTTCATGTTAACCTATTCAATGTAAGAATGGACATATAAGTTATGTCAAGATTACTAAGACGCAAAATGAAATGTCACCGGCTTAGTACTCACATCAAAGAAAACAACGTTCCTGTTGGCATATCGATCACTGCGGTCGATGCCATCGAACCTCTGTGGGAATTGCACATAGCAGACATCTCTGCCAACAGTAGGGTCCATCATGAAGCACATTGCTTCACGGACGGCTTTGCTGTTGTTAACATAGTGATCACAGTCAAGATTTAGAATGTAGGGAGCATTTGTCAGAACAGCAGACACTCGGACCTGCCAAATTAGAAAAACTCTCAATTAGTTAACGTTCAGAATCTCATCATGGAATGAACTTCTGTATGCGGTAATTATCGCTGAGGACTGTCATACCAGAGCATTCATAGCCCCTGCTTTTTTGTGGTGTTGGTAGCCTGGCCTTTTCTCTCTTGAAACATACACTAACCGCGGAAGTTCATTTCCATCAAAGTCCCGGGCACCAGTCTCACCGAGGAAAACCTGTCACCATTCACCAAAGGCCAGTGGTATGGTAAGGGTAAACTTGAAGAATAGGCTATTGCCCACATGGAAATCATTAATTGACATTCTAACAAGGATCAGCATGCATCATATTAGTTAATAAATGTATCCTGAACAATAAGACACAATTAGTATACACAATATGATCCATTGAAGTAACACTATTTTTACAGAATATATTTGCACGCCCAAGTGGAACAAATAAATGACTAGGCTGGAGCTGTTTTTGTTGTTTACCAATTTATTTTATGAGGAAAGGCATGGCGTATTTTGCATTGACCAAAGATGCAGTTACTCTTCAAAAGGATGCGCAGTATGACTACAACTGTACAACATCTTGTATAGTAGTGAAAAGCAAATTACCTGGATCATGCCAGGGTGGTCACGAGGATTATTCCCAGGCCATGGTGTACCATCTTGCATGATCCAGCCTTCCTCAGGTGTCTTCTGCGCTTTGGCAACCAAAGCATTTATCCTCACCTTGTATTCTTCATAGTCCCTCTGTATGAATACAACATTGATTGCATAAACAACAAAAGACATAGCCAGTAATAATAATAAATACCGTTCAACTGTGCAACCAAGATGTACCTTCATAGCCCTACGCTCCTTAACAAAAGAGGGGTGTATCTTGTCCTTCAAGTAGTCAATCTTCTGCGAGAAATAGAACTCAGGAGCTCGTGGCTCAATGGCATATTTCTTGCAAAATGGAACCCACTTTCTAGCAAATTCGGCAGTCTCGGCAAGTGATTCAAATGTGAGCATAGCAGAACCATCGTCAGATACATAGCATGAGATCTTCTCAACAGGATAGTCCACAGCAAGAATAGACAACACAGTGTTTGCAGTGATTAGTGGAGGCTCTTTCAATGGATCCACTGTACTGACAAAGAAATCCACAGGTGCCAACCCAGAATCTTCACCATCTCCGTATCTGTAACATACATGAGAGGAGGCTTTATTAGATACTTATGATTACTGATGCATGTATATAGTCTTCTTATGTGCTATTAGGCTCTAGGAACATACCGTGCAGTCAGCCTATCAACATAAGTCTCTCGATTGATAGGATACCACTTGGGGAATTGATCCAAGATCCAGGAGAAAGCAAACCAGATCTCACATATGACTGATGTCATCCAGAGACCAAAGGCACTGTAAACAGGATTGGTGATACGGTAGTGAAAGAAGAGCCCGAGAACTACCAAACGCATAATGATAACCGCTCTGTAAGGTGTGAGCTTGTTCTTTGATATAGGGATGACACGGGAGAGTGGCTCATACGCGTCTGTCAAACTGCAAAATTGTTTTTTGTTACAGCATGAGTAGAGAGAAACATCACATTTTTGGGAAAATTATCGCAAAGTCTTCTAACTTGAGGTCCACGCTCAAAATCAGACACATATACTATAGATGAAACGATGAGATGGAGACTTTTCTGGCATCTTATCAGAAAATCGATGCAGAGTTGAAAATATTGTGAAATAGGCTAGGAGAGAGTTCACTTGTTGGTAGGTTGAACATAGAACTAAATAAAGAATTGCTAGCAGATCAGGCTTAGCCATAGTTGAGGCGATGGCTTAGATCAAAATGAGGCCTAATAATGAGATACGAAGCGTGTAAATATATGTATTCAAGAATTAGTTGGGTGTTTTACTTCACTACTCCAGCATAGAAAAGTTGCTTTATATCCTAAGACAGTAACTACATCAGACACCAAGTTCGGTTTTAAATACAGATGATGTGGGATCTCGTAAGTACAAACAATCGTTTAACATACCTAGGAGGAACTAGGTGGACTTTTAATTAAGAAGGAAGATTATAACAGAACAACGATCATCTAAAAGCATTCCCAACTTCATCTAACCAAATATGATTTAATATATTCACAATTCATTTATAATATCATCTTATTCATATAGAAGGATTGGTCATCAAGGAGTCATTGAAAAGATCTATAAATGGGTGCTTGATCCTTACTCCTTTTCATCCATGATCTGTTCTTCGACAGGTGGAGGCTGTGCTTTTGCTGCAGCCTTTTTGGCTGAGGCTTTCTTCTCGTTCTTCTTCTCCTTCCAACTCTCCACCCTGTTCTTCCAGATGGGTTTCCCAGATTCATCATTCAGTTCTGCAAATTCGTAGTAAGGGTTGAAATTTCAGTACCCCCACGCCCACAGCATCAGCCATCAGGAGAAGGACAGTACATAGACGGTGAAGCAAGTATACTTACCACTACCAATTCCCGACAGGCTGCTCATGGTCCTGGCATGGCTTACTTCATCCTGTGCCAGCAAAATTCAGTTAATCCTACAATGCTAAAAAAATTCAGAATCTTCTATAGATGTCAATCGCAGTGCTACCCAGAACCGAACAAAGCATAGAGGGGGCAAAAAAAAAATCACCTGGCGATCATTGAGGTGGCTGCCCATGGTGACCCTCTCACGCAGGCCGCCGGCGGCGTGGTGGTCCTCCACCTCCTCCGCTTCAGCGCCCTCATTGCCATGCGCTGGAACAGAGAGCATTCACGTTAGCATCTGCATTGCCTCCCCCCAAACCGGCAAAAGAAAAAAGAAAAACGATCCCCGCAACGCGCGACGCACCTGGGTCGGTCGCGGCGGCGTACTCCCCGCCGCAGCGCGCGCACGTGGTGCGCCCCTCGGCGGCGTCCTCGTCGAGGCACGCCCTGCAGAGCGCGTAGCTGCACGCGCGGCACGCAGCGCACGCGTCGTCCCCGCACGCCGCGCAGGGCTGGGTCGCCGCCGCCGGCTCCACCATGGCTCCTCCTCCTCCTCACCCCGCGGTCGACGCGCAGCCTCGGTTGGGGATCCGCGTGCGCGCGGCAGCCAGGGGGGGCACCGGGTGGGAGAATGGGGGAGAGGCGAAGGAAGCTAAGCGTGCCGGAGGTTGGAGGCGTGGTGATATAGCGGCAGCCCATGCCCGCGGGGCGGGGGTGACGGAGGCGGGGCGGTGCGGTGAGGTGGCGCTGGCAGGCGGTGGGTGGAGTTGGGGAGTCGGCGTCGCAGCGGCTGGTGGGATGGAAAGAATGGAAGCAAAGGGTTGGGTGAGGCGCCATGAGGGAGGGAGGGAGAGGGTGTGCGTGCGTGCGTGCCTTCGCTGCGGCGTGCAGCAGGTGGTTCTTCTCCGCGAGGTTTTGCGGGGTTTCGAAGCGAAGACGACGGGTGATTTCACTGATTTGGCTCCCGTTCCGCCGCGCGGGGGCGTAACCTGGAAGACGGGCGGGTCGAGGGTCGCGGGGCGGGTTGGTTGGTGGGTTCCGTTGGTGCGGTGGGGTGGGTCCGCCGGTTCGGAAAGAGAGGGAGTCACTGGAGTCATCAGTCGGGAGATCGCGCTGGGGCGTCGTTTTTCTGACAGCCCGTTCCCGAAGTCGCGACGGCGACCGACGGGCGGGACGCGAGGTGAGGGATTGCTCTGCTCTGCCCTTGGAAGAGAGTGGATCGGTCATTTTTCACGTGTCGGCATTGTGCTTCTTCGTCTTGGGGGGAGTTGTGATGCCGTGGAACTTCGAAGTTCAGGCGTTCAGGTAACTTTGCTAGTACTGTAGTACGCGTGTTTCTCGCAATGCGTGCTGCGTTACAATCAGCCAATCAGGTCCCGGCCGCTGGGGTCGCGTGGGTTGCTCTAGTTGATGCGTGCCACCAAGCCCTGCCTCCGATGCGATTGTTTTTTTAGAAAATTCACCATTATGGCATCACATGAAAATCTGGTTCCCTACCTGACACTAGGAAGTTTTGCCTCTTATTTGACACTAGGATTTATTTTTCATTCCTTTCTTTATATTCCTTATTTGACATTAGAATTTATTTTTCATTCCTTTCCTTGCATCATTATCCCACCGCTTTCACCCCACTTGCCATTGAGGCATCATCAGCCCGTCGCCAGCCTGAATACCATGGCGCACTCGGGCAGCTCGCAAAAGAATCGTCCAACATGAGAGTAGAAATTTCAGGAATATTTTGGTACATGTTGAGAGTGAATTTGATGGAAGTTTCTAAGGGATCTAATGGAAGTGTAAGAAAGGAATGAAAGATAAATCCTAGTGTCAAATAAGGAACAGTGTCAAATAAGGAACAAAGTGTCAAGAAAGGAATGAAAAATAAATCCCGATATCAAATAAGGGAGGCAAAAATTTCTAGTGTCATATAGGGAATCATGTTTTTATCTAGTGCCGTATAGGGAATTTTCTCTTGTTTTTGTGAGAACTTGGAAACATAGTATTAGCACCGATACAAAGGGGCGGACCCATGTACAGCTAATCAATTTTTTTGAAGCAAAGGCAATAGTCAAATTTTCACCATGTAAAAACTTCACAAATTTATGTCTCGTTAAGAAGTATCCCCTCTCAAATTTAGCTTTGGGTCCGCCCTGGATACAATCACCTGAGAACCGCCTAGCATAAGTTTTGAGGCTCAGCATGAATATGATGCACATTACGATCCGTATCCAACTCAAAAGGTTATCTTGGACTAACAACTAAAAGGAGTTAGCAGGCCGGAAAACCTATCCATCTTTCGGAAGGTAGGAAAGCATTGAACCTTCCAGTGTTTGAGATTCGTGTAAGTAATGAGGTCCATCAGATCTACATCAAATCCAAACCCTAACTCCCTTCCCTTCCTCCCCTGCCTGCGGTGCCGCCCCAACACAGGCTTTGCCGCCGCCGCCCTCCCCTCCCTCCCCTATTTGGGCCGCCGCCTACCCCACCCTCCCTTGCCGCCCCCCCCCTGCGCGGGCTTTGCCACCGCCCTCGCCGGCCGCCTGAGCCGGAGAAGAAGGTTGGATTCAACTTGTTTTGAAAAAAGGTTAGTGCAACTTTTTTTCGAAAAATGTTAGATTCAACTTTTTCTAAAGAAATGTTGGCTCAATTTTTTCTAAAGAAATGTTAGCTCATTTTTTTTCGAATAAATGTTGGTTCAACTTTTTTTTCGAAAGAAATGTTGCTTCAACTTTTTGAAAAAAAATATTGATCCAACTTTTTTGAAAAAATATTGGACAATATTTTTTATCCAATATTTTTCCAGTGAGCCATCATCAAATGGAAGGGTTGGAGAAGAAGGTGGAGAAGAAGAAGATAAGGTTGAGATGGGCCTTGGTGGGCTGGAAATTTCAACACCTAAGCCCCCTTAGCAGGCTGACCAGCAGCAATCACGGCGTGGTGAGCCCAAAACGCCGAACACACGGCTCGGGCAACTTTTTACGCAGAAAGGCCAAATGAATGGATAAAAGGACACTCCTCTAGAAGCCCATTCAGCAAGAACACATTGGGCCGCATGCCAATATGCCCACGAGGAGCGAAGGGCTGAATTTGAAGAAGCGCAGACGGGCCTGCATGTACCAAGTTCTTCGTGATTGGCTTCTCTATTTCGGTGTTATCCATAATTTCTATCCATCTCGCGTAAGAACTTAAGCTTACACAACTTACAGTGTTTGAAATTCGGATCACAATGGATGGGCGATTAAGATAAGATGGAGGAGCAAATCCACCGTAACTACTATCTGATTCTCATAAAATGTTGAACTAAACTATTTAAAATTTTGACTCAGCGTTTGTTGATTGTTGAATACTTGAGTAAGTTGTAAGAAAATGGTGAAGTATGTATCGGGCAAGGAGCAATCTGGGTGAGGCAGGGAAGAGCAAGCATGCATACCATATAATCCTAGTAAAAATATTAAATTTGCATGCTCAAAATGTTGAGCTAGTTGTAATAAAATGTTGAAACTTGCATCACACGCAAGGCAATCATGGATTCATGGTGGTGTGGGAGGAACGAGCTGCATACATACATGATTCTCTTGAAATGTTGAATTAGTCTATTCGAAATGTTAGCACATAATTCTCAGATTGTTGAATTAAGTGTAGGTGTGAGATTGATGTTGTTTCAATGGTTAAACTAAATAGATCTAGTGGACTGGAAGATACATTTGTGGAAGGCGGATAGAAAACCCGTGTTCTCACCATACTTGGCAAAGTTCCCAGCATATTGTTTCCTAAAAAAGGAGAGTATCCATCACACTGATGGGATCATGGGAAATAGCGTGTTGCATATTGTACAGATTAGTTCAGCAATAATGCTGTTGGACTAGATCGGGGAAGTAAAGTAGACTATAATGGGCGACAAACTAGAGCTTTACTTTGAACCAGTAAAAGCAGGAAGCGGCATATTGGGAGGCTGGGAGAGAGCTGCCTTGTGCTATTTCCTTTCTCCTTCACTTTCAGATGCAGCACACGTAGACACAGTCGTTCCAGGCAACTGTAACCGTCTAATCCATCCATGCGAGTATGAGATGGCGTCGGTCGCTGCCGCTTCGTGCTCAACCACCCGTCTTTGAATCTTCGATCACATCCACACTCGAAGCACAGACGGCGACACGATCGACGTCCTAGTCGAAACGAAGAAAGGCTCCATTTTATTATAGTTGTTACCGTCACACGAAGTCAATTATAGCAGCAATGTAATCGGGCAACTGGGACTAGAACGAGTCGGATAAGACGACTTCTTTGGCATCGATTTTTTTTTTTGGAAAAGCGAGTGTTTTTTTAATAGCGAAACGAGCCATGCTTGCCAACATTTCTCGTTTGCGAGATTACAAAATGAGCTCTAGGAAGAGCCAGCAAGCCACACCTGAACGGCAAGTCCTCTCTTTTTTAAGCTATCCTGAATTCCTGATAGCCCCTGGCAAGGCAATGCCCGTTCGGCCATTCCTCTCCGCCTCTCCGTAAAGGCTTCGGTGGCGGCCGACGACGACGCGTACGCGCGCGTGCGAAATTGCGCTGCAAATCGTGGCATCTCGCCGTCCGTGTCCTGGGTGGCGCGTGATGTGAAACTGGTTTTTGTTGGGGACTCTTGCCTGCGGACTGCAGGCTGCAGCACTGACTGAAGCTGCAGGCGAAGCGAAGCTTCCGTGCACGCACGCGGCGGCACCGCATGAGATCGAGATGGGAACGGCAGCCGCCGCGGCTGTCGCCGTCGCTGCTGCTGCGCTGTGCGCATCATCGTTCCCTTCTCCATTAGGGCCGCCGCTCTCCAAAAAGTCCAAACTTTTTATCCCTAACTTTTGCAACAACTGGGTGTCCGAGCACCAACTGAACTGGTTTTTTTCAAGGACTCGAGTCGTAATCTGCGGATCCGAAAAGGCGCGTCATCGAGCTCCCTCCTCGCTCGCGTCGCAATGGAGTAAAATTTCACTCCAGCGGAGTACCACCGGCAAAAGCAAGGACACTTTATTACGAGGGGATGGAGGGAAAAAAAATTACACCAGCTACGGTGAACATTTTCGACTTATAGCACGGGTACGCCGTAGTAGGCTGTAGCTTCGGATCCAAAAATACCTCCATTTTCTTTTGTTCTTTCCCTGGCGTCAACACATCGTTTTCCTGGTGCGTAGCCCAGCAAAGATATTTTTCTTTCCCTTCACCCCAGGCCAGGATCAAGTCAAGATCAATCCCAAATTAATACGGGACTGCGATGCAGATCAAGGAGGCTCCCGTCAGGCCTGATCCGTGACGACGTCCGGATTACACAATTCTTTTCCTTGCAAATGATTGAGATCTCTCCATCCAGCGACCGGCCGGCCGGCCCCCGGGTCCTCCAGCTCTTCCGCGCCCAAGCAAGCCCACTTCGTCAGTTTCTTAAGTATAATCCCCGTCGCGAAACGCGGAGCAAGAACCGGCCCGCACGTTGCCACCGGCACGTACGCATTTCTTAGCCGTTGCGCTTTTGTTGTTTACTGGCGCCTCCCAATCCCAAAGTCCCACAGCCACATGACGCCATTAAATCCCCGCGATCGGATTACCATTAGGCCAGTCCCAGTGCAAGGTTTCATTCCAATATTTATAAGGATACCACATCATCCCATGAGGTGTATTCTCATGAATGAAACAGGGAGTCCCAGTGCACAGTTTCATTTCACGATTTTATAGGATGCCCATGACATTTAATTGTGAGGCATGTGATTGGATATGGTTAGTTGAAATAAAACTCTATAGCCCCCAATGCAAGTTTCAATAGATTTCACAGTCTTGGAAACAGTGTATACACAATTTCATCCTGATGAAACCCCTTCCCTCTCTCACTTCATAACTACCATGCCATGTTATCACATATGCTGATGTGTCACCGTATTTAATGTGCATGAAACCTCTATGAAACTCCCACTGGGATTAGCCATAGTGAATTAACACGAGCGCCGAGGCTAGTCGAGGGGCCTTTGCGTCCAGTGAGAAGAACCGGTGGGCCCCGCGTGATGTTGTGGAGGACGAAGAAGATAAGGTGACCAGGGAGGCAGGTGCAGGCCCAGCTGCCTCGGCCGATTTAAGAAATAAGAACGCTTTGATTAGGGTAGTGCCTGGCCTTTTGATTTAAGAAGATGGGGGGGGTGGGGGGGGGGGGGGGGGGGGTTTGCATATGGTCGCTGTCAGGTGCAGGCTATTTTATCCCGTTTATGGCCGCGCACCTGCCGCGGGTGCGCGCATCAGCATCAGCTCATGTGCTTAGCCAGCTAAACAGGCAATTAGCGTCTGCGTCTCCATACAGATGACGCCTACGCGAGCACGACGACCCCGTCTCTCTCTATTTAGGAGCGTTCAGAAAGAGAATATTGCCACAGTATTAAGCATTTATACGAAAGCAATGTTTTACAGTATTATCTATATTCGTTTTAATTTTTATAGGTACACATAAGGTATTTCTAAATGCATAACAAAGTATATATATAAAAAAAAATTAAAACAACCTATAATTTAGAATAGAAAGATATGTTTTTAGTCCTTCTTACATGAGGATTAGGGCAAGACTCCTAAAGAAATCTCTAATTACCAATGGTAAGATAGATTCAACTACTTTGTCAAGACATCTTGAGCACTTTGGAATAAACTCCCGGTGAATATAAACGTGACAAAAATAAAGCACGGTCAGTATGTGGCCTAAGAAAATGCAGTGCAGCGTGTTGTGGAAGCTCCCTTTGTAAGCTAGTTGGTAGTTGCTAGTTAAAATTCTGTGGATAATCTATTTTACAGATCGCCACTGTGAGTTCATTACTACGGCCGATGCGACAGAGGAGGCTTGAAAATCGGGGCAATTAGCGTTCTAGATGCCTTTACAACTCCCGTTTGGACGAAAGGAAACGGCCACGGAGCACATCATGATCACATTTTTCCTCCAAAAGGAAAAGAGAAGGGAACATCATGATCACATCGCACATAAGTAGGGATGCCAATATTGGTGCACGTGGGAACTATTACGTGAAAAATTGTTTTGCAACCTGTACTACAGGGACCAGCTCGGAAGCTAGTACGAAAAATACTTGGCCCACCATTATTTTGGCCAAATTTTACCATATCTAGGCCTAGTACGAGCACAAAGTTACACCAAACAAGAAGAAAAGATAACACCTTAGCCTATTCAAACGTAGTATAGCAAAATAGATAGTCAAATCGACACATTAAGGATTTATGGGCGTCATCGTGAACATAAGCAACGGTACCCTATGCCTAATTTGAGTCGGTACATTCCAATGCTCTTCGATCATTTTTCCTCTTTCTCCTTCTCTTGTGCCTCAATCCATCCCACTTGGGTTGTCCAAGACTCCTGGACCTTCAATTCAAGTTTATTCTTATACGTGCAAAAGTTCCAATTGCTTCAACTCGAATTGAATTCCTATTTGGAGGAGTTAAATGGCGTTCCAAATTCCTTTTTTCTTTACAAACAGGTGTCTGTTTATTAGGATACCCTATTCCAGTAGCTATAATTTCTCTCTCGCGATCACTACATGATAATATAAAGATTGGCTTAAGAAACTAGGGATTTTATCGGCATCATGTTTCATACTATTCAATTCGTACGAGAAATAAGGATGCCATTACTATACTCACACGAACGATAATAAAAACTGTTGTGTCAGACAAAGATAAACTAGAGCTGCGCACAGTTGATATTATTGGACATGACAGAGTTAGTATAAGATTAACTTTAAAAGTACTCTAGTTTTATTGTAGTTTTCTAAGTAATGCACATGGATCATTGATGAGTGAACCTAGCTGTGGCACATCCTACTTGGCTGTACTCTCTGTCCCAGGGAGCCCAGCCGGCTTCTTTAGTCCCACTGCCACATGTGTAACTACCGTAGTTTAGACGGGTACATGTGAGGGATCTGGCCTCATACGTTTCAGAAAAAAAAAGGGATCTGGCCTCAATCCTCCAAGTACGAGCCATATTCTAATCGACGCGTACGTACACTTGCAGCAAGAAGCTGTCCTTGCAAGTTTATTGATCTCTGAAATCTTGATTGGAACAGAGATGCCAGTGACTGAAGATCGAACCATGTATTCAGTTAGTATTCAGCACCGAAAACGAAAATGGAAAATTCCATTTGCAGGTTGTTTTTAGGGTTTCCCTAAAAAGAAAATGGTAACCACAAGATATAAACAAAAATGAACCATGTGGTAGTTGAAACAAAACCAATTTTATTCTTTTATGATGTTTCTGAGTTTTTCCTTATTTAGCCGATAATTACCAAATGTAAATTCCAATTTTCCTTTCCATCTAGTTCAACCGCTTGTAAAATCCAACCTAACCTGTCCGTAATGCTGGATGACGTGCCTTAAATTGAACATGTTTTATGATATTTTACTTTGAAGAAAAGCTAAATTTCATATTTTTGACCAATAATTAGTGCATTAAATACCAAAACTACTTCAAATATGTAACTTGTGAAATATCGATCACTCGATTGTCGTTTCTATACTATGTTTAGCTACGGGCGGCGGTTCAGGAAAGATTTATCAAATTTTAACCAATACTGATGTGTTTTTATTGCATATTTTCATTTTTTTATTCGTTTGTAATTTCGGTACCAATACTATGTTCTGCTAATGTCATATTCGTTTCGTGAAAACCGACAACAGTTTAAGCCTTTTTCCGGTCGATTTTGACTGTTTCCCTCACAAAACAGCACTATATACCTTTTTTGTTTTCCCAACGAGAGGGCCAGCAACGTCTATATGTACGATCACGGGCCAAACAGAGTCCATGCATTCGTATATACATTGTCTTTGGCAATAAAGCACGCGTATCCGCACATGCACGAAAATGTGCGTGTGCACGGGCGGAGCTAGAGCACAGCGCGTCCATGATTGGCCTGGGCGGAGTGGTTAGGGGCGGGGGCCGTCGCGATCGCAGCCTCCCACTAGATTAATCACGGCTCCCCCTATCTATCCGGCCCGGCCCCAGGCCGCGTCGCTCTCCGCCTCCAGAGTCCAGCCCGCCTCGCCTCTCCTCTCCTCTCCTCTCCTCCTCCGAGACGCAAACGAACACCAATATCCAATAGCCCGCTGCAGTAGTCTACCCGTCCACTCGGCCGCCCTGCTCCGGTGCTCCCCGATGACAGCAGCATCGCCCCCCGCATAAAAAAAGGCGCCCACTAGCGCGCACACCCGCATATACAAACACGAGAGAGGAGAGAGGGAGGGAGGGAGAGGGATCATTGAAAGCTGCACCCATCATCGATCCGCCCCGGCCCGTTTGTTCGCCACCATTTCCCCCTTCCTTCCTTCCTTCGATCCCCCCTCCCATCATTCGCCCCAATACTCTCCGCCCCATCCGCTTTCCCCCTCGCCGGAGCAGAAAAAATTTTATGCGCGCTTTGGGAAAGCGCGAGTTAGTTTTGCTCTGAAGCTGCCTGCTTTTTATCCATCCGGAGCCGCGGGCGTTGGGGGGAGAGTAGAGTAGAGGCGAGGCGGGGTTCCGTGTGCTGCTCCGGCCGAGCGGGCGTGGGCACCGAGGAGGCGGCGGCGGGCGAGAGAGGGGATCTGCCCATGTCGTCGGCGGAGGACGGGTACTGCAGCTCGGATTCGCCGCGGGCGGAATCCCCCGAGGAGTCGCAGGCGGCGGCGGCGGCGGACGCGGAGTCGCCGCGGGCGAACAAGCGCGAGCGCGACCTCCGGGACCTCCACGACCTCCCTGCCTCGCCGTCCTCCCCGCTGCCGGCTGCTAAGCGCAGGTACGGACGGGATTCATCTGTCATGTCTCGTGCGTGCGGCGTGCCAGCACACACAGAGAGAGAATTTGCATCTGTGCGCCCCTGATCCCTGCTGCCGCCGTGCCGTGCTATGGGAATCTAATAGAAATCAGGCTGCAAGATTGCTAACAAGCTCGTCTCTTCCGTGCGCGCAGCCGGAGATCGGTGGAGAAGCGGGTCGTGTCGGTGCCGCTCGCCGAGTGCGGGGACCGGCCCAGGGCGGGCAGCGGGGAGGGGCCGCCGCCGTCGGACTCGTGGACGTGGCGCAAGTATGGGCAGAAGCCCATCAAGGGCTCCCCCTACCCTCGGTATGTGCCATCTCTGAACTTTAATTCTTCCTGCTGATTGCTGATTTGATTGCCACTTGGTTGGTTAACCTTTGCTCTTCTTCGATGACGCCTGAGCAGGGGGTACTACCGCTGCAGCAGCTCCAAGGGGTGCCCGGCGAGGAAGCAGGTCGAGCGCAGCCGCGCGGACCCCACCGTGCTGCTCGTCACCTACACCTTCGAGCACAACCACGAGTCGCCGCAGCCCAAGAGCAGCAGCTGCCACCAGCAGGGCAAGCCGTCCCCACGGCCGCCGGCGCCCAAGCCTGAGCCGGTGGTCGAGCAGGCTGAGCTCGGTCCGGAGCATGAGCTGCCAGAGCCAGAAGCGCCAGAACAGGAGCAGGAGCAGGAGCTGGAGCCGGAAGCGGAGCAGGAGGAGCAGAAGGTCGTCGTGAGTCTGGTCGCGCCGGAAACGGCATCAACCGCAACGGTGTCGCCGGTGGCGGAGGAGGACGAAAGCTTCGACTTTGGGTGGTTCGACCAGTACCCGACGTGGCACCGGTCGGCGGCGTACGCGCCGCTGCTGCCGCCGGAGGAGTGGGAGCGGGAGCTGCAGGGGGAGGACGCCCTGTTCGCGGGGCTCGGCGAGCTGCCCGAGTGCGCCGTCGTGTTCGGGCGCCGGCGCGAGCTCAGCCTGGAGGCCACCGCGCCGTGCTCCTGATGGTCATTTGATCCCTTCTACCTTTCACCCTTCCCTTTGGGTCTTTTAGTTTTACTCGGAGCAATTTGGAGGTACTAGTACATAGCTAAGATCGATCGATGCGCGGGGATTATCTCTGTTCAAGGCCGGCTCCTGCCTTGCTTTCTCTCCCCGTGTTGATTGGGTGCGCGCGTGCGTGCGTTCGCCATCCAAGATTGTCCCCGTTTCAGGAGTGGTTTGCGATGTGATTCCAACCAAAAAGCAGCGAAAGGTCTGGCATTTTTAGGCGCTTCGTCTCGCCATTTGTGATCAGTACTGATGGATGGAGACACGGCTCGCGCCGCAACGAGGAGGAGCGACGGCATGGTGCGCTCCGCCCGCGCGGCAGGCCTCGTCCGATGCGGAAGCGGAATCTGGCCACCTGACGGGCAAGTGGTGGCGGCAGGTGGCAACGCAGAGCCCCGGTTTCGGCGCCGCGGTGGTTGGGGGGCCAAAACACGCGCGCGCGATCGAGGCCACGTGCGGAGCGGAGGATGCGGGCGCGACGGATCCACCCCCAACTCTCTCGCCCCCACCTGCGGCTGCGGGGCGCGTGCCGTCCGGCCCCTCTTGCCGGTCACGGCCGGCTGCTCGATCCTATTTGTTTTTCGGCCACGAGCGCAGAGCCGGCCGGCACCCGGCCGGGCGGAGCGAAACCGCGGCGCGGCACGGCAGGGGCAGGGCTCCTCCGGATCGCGGGAGACTCGCGGGCCGCCCGGTAGCCGCTAGGATACGCAGCTGAGGCCTGCCGGGGACCCCCCCTGTGTGTGAGCGCGATGGATGCGTCGAATCCGGCATGCGTCGCTGTACGCCGCGTGGGTGACGCACACGGCGATGCTGTCCGTGCACGGCGTTACGAGAGAGGGGGAATTTGCGAGCGGAGCGGACAAAGACGTGGAGATCCAAGGCTACGGGCCAAAAGGCCGAGCGGCCGCCGGCCGAGCCGACGGAAATCCAATAATCCATCCGGTTTCCGGTGGTGCGGAAAAAGGAGGATTACGTTGTGTTCTAGACTTCCTAGGTGTGGCAGAAAAGCGAGCTCTTGGAGTCGCGCGTTCGTTCGCAGTTTTCCACTTTCCAGGGACGCTACGGTGGATGCAGATGTACTACGGTCTACTGGCCCAGTGTTCCATAGGGCGATGATTATAAACTATCCTATCTTGGGAGCCAGGACGAACACGTATAGGCAACTGCTCTACATTTCACACCTTGCCGCAGGAGAGATTCCTCTCACTTGTATTTCGTCATCACATGGTTAGGAATCCAAGTTCCATCGCAGTGTTACCCATGCAAATTGTAATCTATCAAAGCATCATGTGCCACTCATGTAACTTGTTCTTGTGTCAGCATCCTATGATAAGATGTCTATAAGTTAGTTGAAAAAAAAGCTTAAATAGGAGAACTTAAGTTAATAGGGGCATGCGGTGGAGTAGACAGTAGAGCTCGGGATTTAAAATATTCAATTCTCTAGAAAGATAAAGTAAATAAGTGGGTAGTACTCCCGCTAGTATCCAAGAAATATGATATCCTTTCTGAAACGATGTCTAATATAGGTTTTTTTTTTTTTTTGGGGGGGGGGGGGGGGCGAGGAAACAATAGAGATGTTGGTGTGAGCGTGAGACAAATGATGAAAAGACCTGCCAAGAGGAATTCCCGGAATAAAAGCGAAGGGATATGATTGACAGCTAAGATGTCATATGAAATGCCATATCCAGCCAAGTTTGCAAACTACAGATCAAACATATGAGGTTATCCCCCTAAGAGCAGAGGAGAGGGATCAAATCGGTAGGAAAAAGACAATTGTTATCACTGACGTCCTGACAGAGAGACAGAGACTTTGTCAGCTGACAAACCCGGCCGGCTCTGTATTATCAATCTTGGGCAATTGGGCTTGGGCCAGGCCTTATTTCCTGCCTGACTGCACTTTGCACCCATGTAGGAGATATACAATTTGGTAGATCTTCGTCAAGACTTCTGAAAAAAGCATTATCCACAATGGTTGCATTCAGTGCAGATCTTTCCATGAAGTGGGAGAGATTCGAACTCAGCAAACTCCATCCGATCTTCAGTGGCAACAGCCATCAAGTGCCGCTGTGCCGGGTTCGGCTTTGTTTCCAGGCAATCAGCATGATAGCATGCTAGGGTAGTAGGGTCAGTGTGATCTCTCAGCTCTTGCAGCCAGCCAACTCTCCACACTGTCAAACATGGTGCAACGAGTGACATCGTAGACAAGCAATGCACCCACTGCCCCTCGGTAATATGCACTGGTAATAGCACAGTATCTGAAAACGGAAGAAAATATATTAGGCCATCGAATAGTTATGCAGAAAATGGATTCCAACAGTAAAGATAAGCTGGATATGGATCTTCAAACCGCAATCATGATGGGGGAAAGAAAACGTAAATCATGTGAATATCCAAGCACGCATAGGTGCAGACCTCACAAGAAGCAGCGTAACTAAAGTGCTTCTTTGAAGCACAGTAGTTGACCTGGTGCAACTTCGTTGCTTACATGTTCTATGAAAGCAAGGAAGGAAAGATAGCCCCGCCCGGGGCCTGGTCACCACCGAGCGGTCGCTCGCCGGCGGGCTCGGATCCGACAGCCCCACCCCGTCTCCTTCACCGCCAACCCCCAGCCCAGCCCCACACCATCCAGATCCATTCCTCCTCCCCGCCTTAGGAGATCTCGAGCTCCTGGGGAAGCTTCTTCCCCGACACACCTCAGCCGCCCCCTCAGCCATGGCCAGCCGCGCCGCTCTTGGGATACGAGGTAGGCTACGCTAGCGTAAAATAAAATTTTTCTACCGCATAAACTAGGAAAACTGCCGTATATGGATCACAGGATTACCACTCGACGTACTGGTGCAAAAGATGTAGAATCGCGTCGGGGCAGCGAAGCTGATCAGCGTAGTCGAACACGTAGTCGATCACGTCGACGTCAAGCAGCTCCTCAGCAGCTCGTCCACGTGCAGCAAGGTCGTCCTCGTGCCGCGGCTCGTCATCGGCTCGTCGGCGGCTCGTCCAAGTGCGGCAGATGCAACACCTCCAAGGTATCCACACGTGCAGGGAGGAAGCGTCGCAAGCAGACTGTTAGGTCCGCGAGTTGCAACAGGGCGAGGGCGTGGGAGGCACGACAGATGTGTTTTGGCCAAAAGGATTAAAACCCTAGGGCGCCCCACCACTCTATTTATAGAGGTTCCTGACGGGCCTCTGGGTCCGAGGCCCATTAGTACTTCTAAACTTGATCCAATTCGGATCACATCTGAATTGGGCTTCCAGCCCATTAAGTGTGTGACTCTATGGGTTCGGATACGTATAGATATGGCCCGAGTACTCCTACTCGGCCCAATAAGTCGGTAGCGGCCTCTAGCAAGACGTGCCAACTCCTATACGCACATGAAGATCATATCAGATGAACCATCACGACATCACGTACATGCTATTTCCTTTGCCTCACGATATTTGGTCTAGCTCCAAGCCGACCGCTCTTTCTCGATCCTGTGATTCGGAATCCTTTTACAGGTTAACTCTTAACAGTACGTAGCATGGTCATGCATTTTCGGATCCAATCACTCAAGGGGCCCAGAGATATCACTCTCAATCAGAGAGGGGCAAATCCCATCTTGATTGACCATGCCTCACAGCATGCTTCTTGACAAACCCGAAAGTTACCTTTTTAACTACCCTATTACGGTGTAGCGTTTGATAGCCCCTAAGTAAGTCAATCCACATCTTGAGTACATGCGACAATCTCAGGTCTAAGGATAAAGCGTACACGTTTTGTAAAGAGAGAACTACTTCTCGTGTTGGGTTAGTCCTAGCACATGTTTCTACATGTGCCTACATTATTAGTTTGGCATCTCCATATCCATGACTTGTGAAACATAGTCATCAACTAATACATGTACTAGTCTAATATTCATGTGTGTCCATACATGAACTCCCACTAGGGACAACTTTTAGAATAACTATATAAGTAAAGAGTTCTATATACAATTCACATAATTGCATATCAATTCAAGTAGCCTTTAATGGATATTTAATGAACACAATATATAAATCATGAATACAGTTAGATATCATCATCTCTATGATTGCCTCTAGGGCATACCTCCAGCAGTGATGACGTCGACCAAGTCCCGACGACACCAGATCCGGACCTGGTGACGCCGGATCCGGACCCCTCCTACGTGGAGGTCTTTAGACATGGCAACTTCACTCCACCCCACCAACCGGCGCAACGGCCACACCCCACCGCATTCACTCCACCCCGCTGCTCTCCCGCAGGTAGGCACATTTACTCCATTGATTCACCGAGGATGAGGCACCCCAAGGAGTGGATTCGCTGTACCGCACCCATGTCGGTCGGTGGCGAATCCTCTGCACGGCGCCGTGACCATTCAACACAGCACAAAGCTGCCAGCCCATCGTGACGTGATGGCAAGCCTGCGCAGGAGGAAGGGTCGAAGCCCGCTCGGACGCTGCAGCACCAGGACACGACGTGAGCAGGCCAGCTCACCCTGACGCAACGGCCGATGTGACCCACCATCAACGCTCTGTAGAAGGTATTCAAGGCGGCCAATTACTGCCGCCCACCAGGCCTTCCACGGGCCACCGAGGGTCATTGCCTTAGGTGTTTAGCAAGGGACCATCGGGTGGCCTCCTGCCGGAACCAGTCCACTGCCATCGCTCGGGACACCGAGCGCGGGAGTGCAGGGCTCCGGGTCACCACCACCTCCCCTACCACAACCTTCTCCTCCACCGCCCTCCTCCTCCGCCGCCTCCTCCTCCTCCGCCCCCCTCCTCCACCACCTCCTCCTCCCGCAGGTGGCGGCGCTATGGTGATTGGAGACTTGCACACGCGTCCGGACGTGGAGACATTCTTCGTCCCCAACTCCTTTAACCTCAGGCGAGTTGTGCGCGAATGGGAGTCCGGCGCCTTCATTCCGTGGGCTTTGCACCTGCCTCGCAATGCTGGGGCGCGAGATAATGAAGAGCTGCTGATTGACGAGCTCCAGCTGCAACAAGGGGATGTCACCATCACGCTTCATTAATCTAAGCCTTACCTCATCCTATTCGAGCATGCCACCCACGCTGCAGCAGCTCAGAGCCGGGGATGCTTCACCGGGCGAGGCATTGATGTCTGCCTGCGCACTTGGCATAGCCTGACACATGCCCTCGACTTCCTCATCTTCTACAGGGTGCAGCTATGCCTCGACGGAATCCCGTCGCATGCCTAGACGCCGAATATCATCTAAAGAGTCATCGGCCACAAGTGTGCATTGCAGTGCATTGTGACGGACCTTGTCCAACCGGCGGATACTTGCCATATCGAGCTCTAGGCATGGACGGCAAACCCTAGTGAGATCCTGAAGAGAGTGTGGCTTGACTTCACCCAAAAGCCCATTGTCAGCTCTTCGGCTGTGTTCGTCCCCATGGAGCCACCGCCGGAGTCTTGGCAGCAAGGCGCCCGCTACGAGGTGTTCGTCCACATGCCTCTCCTCAAGGACTACTCAGCGGCGACGCACAATCTTCAGGAGGCGGTTGACAACCCAGTGAGCATCACGCCGATACATTGTCGCTACGAGTGGAGGTACGGGCTCGTCGATGACGCACCCCCTGACATTGCGCGCGTTTCCCCACTCAGCTCTCATGACCTCCACTAGAATGGGGGGAGCGCGACGCCCAAGACGAATGCCACCCGTGGGCCGAGCACGACAGGTGCCCTGGAGGACACGACGAGGACGGGCATGCTGCGCGCGATAGGTGCAGCGGCGGGCGTGGCATGCGCAATGCATGGAGTAGGGACCGCGGCCGCGCTGAGCAGAACGATGACCGGGGGCGTGGCAAAAGGACAACCAGGGCCATGGCAAGGAGCAGGCGGGCCGGTCCTCCTGTAAGGATGCCATCTTCACCTAGCCACCCCACCATGATGATGGTGACGACAAAGACAGACGCGACTACGACCACCCTGGCCAAGGGGACAAGTCCGGTGGTGCTTTTTGGGGCTTCGACTCCAAGGATCTCTTCCACTAGAAACGCACCCTGTTCCTACCACACCATGACTACACACCTTGCCATGAACGACGCCATGGTGATGACGCCGCGCAAGCCGGGCTTAAGGCCTTATTTGCAGCTGCCCTGCAGAGCAACCCTCCATCGGCAAATCCACCTCCTCGACACCTGGGCAACAACTCTCCATGGATGATAGGTGTGGTGGACTACATCGACAAGGCATGCCGGCTCGTCAACACCCTGGGGCTGGACGACAGCATGGGGGATGTAGCCTGGTCCGTGCCGTCACCAGCCATGCTAGTGCCCGTGCCCCGCGCTTTTGCCATGCTCTGGGCGGCGTTACACCCGACGCCATCGGTGAAGGAGGGCCCTAGACGTTCTAGAACTGCAAATCCAAACGGCGAACCAGCTTCCCCCAGAAGCGATGTCGGCGGAACAAGCAAAAACATTGCCGCCTGTCCACAACGCTCCGGACCAGGCGGCCACGATCCAGGGATAGGAAGACCAAGAGGACAATAGGAAGAACCGCAGGAGGGAGCCCCCGACAACAACAACAACAACAACGCTGTTGGGATCGACGCTCTGTTCTGCACCTCGGAGTCGCCGCTCCTGGCGCAGCTAGGGGCGCGCCAACCACGACAGAAGCGCACCTTCGACATGACGGCGGTGCGGAGGAGCGCATGCCTCGCCAAAAAGCCGTTGATCCTAGCGGCGGAATGGGCGTAGCAGAACCTGCGGTGGAAGCTCGGCATCTCCAACGACGAACTGGCACTCATTGAGGAGGTGCTCAGGGACTTCATCGGCATGTTTCGCAGCCTGCTGCCAGAACACATTGTGGCAACGATGATAGCGATTTTCAACCTGTATGAAGATGACTTTGACCTCCTGGACCATGCTACAGAACGCGGGGATAGGGGTGATGGAGCCGCACCCCACGAATGAAGCTACATACTCCTGATCGACGACAACTGAAAAGAGGAGTCACTTCGTTTCAACATGTATCTTTTATTCTCTGCACAAAACGTCCCGCTGGCTGCGACCTTCGGGCGGACTTCATATGCGACCCTGCTGGCTTCAACCTTCGGGCAACTCAGACTTGTAAGACTTGAGACTCATACTCACCCGCAGACCGGACGCAACTACTTTCGAGACCACTTCCCTTCTGGCGTAGACCGTCGGGCAGTGGTCCATCAACCGATGATTACTCCTGCACTTAGAACTGCTCCTAGGCAAGTTACCAGCAAACTATCCGAGCATGAGCAGCAACACAACAACGATAGCCTCCCTGCCAAAGCAACACAAATCCTACGAGAATCAGCATCTGATCCAAAAACTTAGATATCATCTCCTGGAACGTCAGAGGGCTAAATGCTGTGGCTAGATATCTGACAGTACATGAGACCTTGGCCTGGAACCCGTGCCAGATCGCTTGCCTACAGGAAACAAAACTGCAAGCTATCGACGCAGCCCTTGCACTCTTCCTAGGTGCATACTGCCTCTACAATTTTGTGTACAAACCTGCAAACGCTGCAAGGGGCGGCATCCTCCTACTCTGAAACGATGCAGCCATCGACATGAACAATGTGTGCATAGGCTGCTACTCCCTCACAGCCGACATCACTCTATGACACTGCATGGCTACCTTTATGCTAAGTACAGTATATGGCCCATCAAGGCGAGCTGGAAAGGATGCCTTCCTTGCCCACATGAGAAGTTTGAAGCTAATAGGAGTGAAGTGGTTGATTGTAGGCTACTTCAATTTGATATATAAAGCTAGGGACAAAAATAATAAGAACTTAAACGTACAACTCATGCGACACTTTTGAAGGAAAATCGAGTCTTGTGAGCTTAAGGAAATCAACCTACAAAATAGGAAGTTTACCTGGAGCAATGAAAGGCGCAGATCCACACTCGTTCACCTCAACCGCTTTTTCTGCAACCAAACTTGGTATCTTGTTGTCTCCTCCACGCTATGTCCTTCTCACACTCGGACCACTGACCTCTCCTACTCTCAAACCAAGCTGGCCCGTGACGGCCGACACCCTTCAAATTCAAAAACTTCTGGATGTGTCTACCCCGATTTCAGGAAATTGTGCAACAAGCTTGGTACGCCTTAACATCTCACACAGAGCTTTTCCACAAACTCGGTCATAAGCTGCATGTAAATTCCCATGCCATTAAGGCGTAGAGTGCCTTACTCCTTTCCGACGCGCGACAAAAACTCCATATGGCCTAAGAGGTCATCTTACGGCTTGATGAGGCGCAGGACTTTAGACAGCTATCTGACACCAAATTCTCATATGTAGCAAAATTGAAAAAGCACATCATGGGTTGGTTGGTCATTGAAAAGGCTAGGAAGAAGCAATGCTCACGGATCACATACCTTTGGGAAGGAGATGTTAACACTCACTTTTTCCACCTTATAGCAAATGGCAGATGCAGAAAGAGTTTTATACAACGCCTCCGGAAGGGAGACGATTGGGTTTTTAACCACATCGACAAACACCAGCTCATCCAGGAGCATTTCGAGAGCATCATGAGCGAATCCCCGCCACGTACCAAAGACTTCCGCTGGCCCTCCCTGGATCTCCCGACAATCGATGTGACCTCTTTGGATCGATCTTTCACGGAGGAGGAGATTTGGCAAGCAATCTGCCAGATGCCCCAGGCCCCCACGGCTTCACTAGGCTTTTCTTCAAGAAATTCTGGCAGACAATAAAGCAAGACCTCATCGAAACCATTAACTCTCTCCGTAGCTCACGATGTGCAAACATAAACCTCCTAAATAAAGAAAAAATCATCCTAATCCTAAAAAAAGATGGAGCTGAGGACATCCACGACTTCAGACCGATAAACCTGATCCATACCATCGCCAAGATCATAACAAAGATCCTAGCCTTACGACTAGTACCATTCATCAATGAGCTAATATCACCCTCCCAGAGCACCTTCATTAAAAATCATAGCATTCACGACAACTTCCTCTACGTGCGCAACCTGACAAGACACTTCCATCAAACCAAGACACCAGCCCTTCTCTTGAAACTTTATATATCCAAGGCCTTCGATTCGGTGCACTGGGACTACCTAATGAAGCTTATGCAACATAGGCTTCCCAACAAAATTGGGGAACTGGGTTGCACCCCTCTTATCTGCCTCAACATCGCAAGTCATGTTGAACATAATACCATTGGACCAATCCAACATGGTCGAGATCTGTGGCAAGGTGATTCGCTCCCCCCCCCTACTATTCATCCTTGCCATCGACCCAATGCTGCTACGGAAAAAGGGCTGCTCAACAAGCTTAACAGCTGAGCTGCTAGCTTGAGAGCCTCCATGTACACAGATGACGCTGCAATCTTCATCAAGCCGACTGTATGGGACGTGATGAACTTGAAAGATCTTTTGCTACAATTTGGCGTAGTAACCGATCTCTGCACTTACTTGCAAAAAATGAGCGTCACGGCAATCAGCTGTAAAAACATCGACCTGGACGCAATCCTAGCGGATCTGCCCGTTACACGATCATCCTTCCCACTGAAGTATCTCGGCTTGCCTCTATCGACTAGACGACTACGGAAACTTGATTTCCAGCCACTAGTTGACAAAGCAGCCAGCAAACTCTCAAACTGGAATGGGAGAAACCTAACACAAACAGGCAGGGTCAGCCTAACCAAATCGGTCCTCTCCTCCCAATCAGTGTACCTGATGACTATGCTAAAGCCGCTGAAAGAGGTTTTTGAGGAAGTTGACAAGATCCGCAAGCACTTTCTTTGGACAGGTGATAAATAACTTTCTGGAGGAAAATGCAAGATCAACTGGATCAAAACCAATCTGCTGAAAGAGCATGGTGGTCTAGGGGTGCTCAACCTAGAGAAATCCGCAAGAGCTCTACGTCTCAGATGGCTATGGCATGAGTGGACATCCACAGACAAGGCATGGGTGGGAACTGAGACATCGTGCAATGAAGTTGATCAACTCCTTTTCGCGGCTTGCACGCACATCCAACTGGGAAATGGCAAGAAGACAAGTTTCTGGCTGTCCGGCTGGATCCAAGGAAGGCGGCCGAAGGATATCGAGCCACTGCTCTACGCCAAGATAAGAAAAAAGAAACGGTTGGTGGCGGACGCCCTACAACACGATAACTGAATTCCTGACCTTAACCATAGAACGGGATTTACGATAACACATTTGATGTTGTTTGTAACACTCTGGAACTTAACTAGAACAACAGTTCTGCTACCAGAGCAGGAAGATTGCATAACCTGGAAACTAACCCCGCATGACGAGTACACAGCACAATCGGCTTACAAAGCACAATTTATCGGATGCACCACAACGCCGAAAATTGCAACTATTTGGAAGACTTGGGCCCCACCAAATTGCAAGTTCTTCGTATGGTTTATCCTAATAATAGGGTTTGGTCCTCGGACGGGCTAGCACGTAGAGGCTGGGACCACAACCCAACCTATCCACTATGCAGAAACACTATAGAGATGGCACATATTGGATTGCCGCTACACAAGACGCATCTGGAGTCAGATGGCCACTTGGGTAGGACAACCTAATTTAGACCCTATGGCTTAGACATAAAGCAGGTCACCACTTGGGTGGTGGACTTACCTCACTAGGATGGCGGACATCCCCTGCAAGGGCACCCGTAGGCCTAGCTAGTCAACTGGGAAATATGGAAGGAAAGAAATTTTAGAATCTTTAGACATCAAGAATCTTCAGTGCCTTGCATCGTGGCACGCATCAAGGATGACGCGTCATCTTGGGTCACGACAGGGGCAAAGAGGCTAGTAGCCCTGATTGCGCATGTATAGCAGTGTGTACATACGTCCATTTTTTCATTTCACTTTTCCTGGCTAGCTGACTCTACCTATCCTTCTCTTTCAATGAAATAGGCACACTCTTATGCCCGTTCGTTAAAAAAAACACAAGAAGCAGCATGATCCCCTAGCTAAGGTAAAAAATACACATCTCACAAGGAACAGAGTGAGCAGCACTTGATCTTGGTTAATGCATAATGCGCATGAACAAATAACGCCTGACTTAACAGTGTACTTCCTCAGGTTCAACATAGACAGCCTGAGGACTTGAGTGACTCTCGGAACCGAAAAGGAAAAGGAAGAATGGAAAACGGAGAAAGAAAATCTAACTGTACAGCAAACAAATTGCCGAGCTCCTTGCAAATTGTAGAAGCGGAATACAAACTTTAGGTAAAACTGCTACCAGCAGTTAGATATTATATATTGAAAGAAGGAAAGTTTTTTGTAAAGCCAAATTAATAAGTATGTGATTAAATCATAACTCTATATATCGTAGTCTATTGTGGATGCATAAGGGATAGTAATCAACTTGGTCCAGAAGGAGAATTACAACTTCATATTATCACAACTGGTTCTGAAAATGTAGGTTATATTTGGGTTTATTTTGGTGATAAATTAACTCAAGTCTAAATAATACCGTGCAGCCATGCGTGATGAAATAAGTGCGGGGTCAGCATGAGATAAGGTCATAAGGGACCGAACTACCTAGATGAATATAGCGCAGTACAATAGTAGCTAAATTCAATGATATTACCATATCAAGGATCACATTCCCCTCCAAAGTGAAAAAGAACGGAGAGACTAATCACCTCAGCGAAACAGACCTCCAGCAGCTTGGAGGACAGCTCAACAATCTAATAAATACAGCGTAGCTGCATCTAAGATTATTGTTATTCATTATCTCAGACAAATGAGCTGCAGTTACTTGCAAGACAGGCAGACAGCTCAACCATCTAGTAATATATACACTCCGTATCTTCTAGTGAAATGGACACGCAATTACTTACAAGATAGCAACCTGATCAAATCTTGCACACCTTGACAATCCGATTCATCCTATCGAAACACTATCTTTTGCCCGGTTAACACCGAAAGCCCAATGCTATTGGACATGTCAATTCACTAATATTTCGGTGTTGTGATACTACATACCAGAAAACCGAGGAATGAGCTATGCTAATAAAAGCATAAATGTACAATTTGCATGATAAAATGTAGTGACCACAAAAGAAACCATGAGCACTTCGTATTTCTCTGGCTTATCACTAGCTTAGTGCTGAGAATAACAAGCAACACTAATGCACAATTACTCCCACATTTTATGTTAAACTTGAGGACAGTTTCAACCAGCAGCTTGCAACTAAATAATTAACACACAATGCACAAGTGACAATGATTTACGTGGAAAACCTCCTCCAAACAAGAAGAGTAAAACTCAAGGGGCAACAAGACCACTCCTACCCTCTTCCACTAGATTTCAATAATAGGTACAAGGAATCTTATCTAGAACATTTAGAGGCACATCTCAACAACACCAACACCATCACAAACAAGAAATTTTGCAACCTTGATACAATAGCAATAGCAACAACACTAAAGCTAGATTACAACAAGAGGTAACTCTTTCAGCCTCATTGGAAAACATGTTATGTCCGTTTTTAAAGTTCCGCTCACACAGAGCAAACCACAGATCCAAATACCCTCAAAATTATTAGAAATGAAGTTCAACAAGTTTCTCACATACTGACAAAGTTTCAGCCAAATTGGACCATGTTTGATCCCTCAGATCATACTTCTATACCAAAACTGTGCACTGTTGAATCCGCTGCTAATAGAGCTGGCGAACTCCCCCTCAAATATGATGCCTAACTAACCAAATCCTCAAACCAACTGTACAGATCAAGTATGGAACAAGTTCAATAAGTTTGGCACCAATCCAACTCCGTTTACACCTCCAATCACAGGCTTGAAGATGGTTGTACATGACACACTGAAGCTTCTTCTCCTCTCTTCTCTCTTGTCTCTCTTTTGTTGTTCCATGGGCTGAATGTGGTAGCTGTTCTCTTGGATCTTCACCACCTCTCTCACACACATGAGCAAAGGCATATAATATGCTAGGATTTGCTCTCAAACCCATCTCCACCATCCATCAAGGTGGTAGTCAACGGCTCATGAACATGAGCGAAGGTATATAAGATGCTTGGATTTGCTCTCAAACCCATCTCCACCGTCCATCAAGGTGGCAGTCAACAGCTCACGGACAGCAAGCCGTACTGGGCTATTAGGTTTACTATTTTTTCATGTGGAGGGACATTTAGCCCAACTGCTAATTGCTTGCACATCTGTCTAAGCTCTTGCAGTAGTTATTAACACTTCATCAAAGTGTTGTTTTTCTCTTTTGTTTCTCTAACACATATTTTGGAGGAATCATTCCGTGACATCCATATACTCCAACAATACGATAATTTACATGAATAATGGGATCTGGAGTTGCTGGCTGAAAGCTCTTGAGTCCGAAAGGGATCCATGTTAAGTGGTACCACAACATTTAAGAGTGACCAACATTTGCGTGCCAACCTTCAATTAAGGAAGAGATGATCAACCATTTCTTCAACGTGATCAGCACATAAACACATTAATAATCAGGTAGCCATATTCTTTCTTCCAAGGTTGTTTTTTGTGCATAGACGATCTTTCTAAAACAACTAAAAATTACCTTATGTTTGTGTTGGTATGAAGACTTCCAGGTCCATTTGTAAGATGTAGGCACCATAGTGTGTCCAATGATGCATTTGTAAGGTCCTGTTTGGTTCCCACCTTCTAAAATTTTAGTGACTAAAAGGTGATTAGTTTGCCAAATAGAGTGACTAAAAGGGGACTAAAAATTTCAGGAGGCTCAAAACTCTTTAGTCCTCCCACCCCTTCCTAAAACCTCCTAAAACCAACTTTTGACGCGCACTGCCCCCGCACCCTCCCTGACCACACCCACACCCGACCATTCCCACCCCATCCTCCCCCAACCCGCCGCCGCCGCTTGATCGATCCACCACGCCGGCAGCGGCACCCACCATTGCTGGCCACGCCCTCCCCCTGCCGGATCCGCCGCCTCTAAGGCCTCCCACCCTCGCCGGCAGACCCGCAGGCTCCCTTGCCGGCTAACTCGCAGGCTCCCTCGCCGGTTCCTGCGCTACCCCAACAATTGCCGCCGCTCAAGCCCTCATCCACGCCGGCGGCTGCGTCCTTCCCCGCCGGCAGACCCCACGCCCTTCCCCGGCCGTTCCTACGTCCTCCCCCGCCAAATCCGTCGCCCCTTCGCACCCAAACCCGGTCGGCACTCCTTTGCTCCTCCCCGCTGAAACCGGTCGCTGATCCTTTGCTCCTCCGCGCCCAACCCGCTCGCCGCTCCTTCGCGCCCAACCCAGTCGCTGCTCCTCCACCCTCAACTCGCACGCCTGGAGCGAAGCAGGTGGCTGGCGCCTCCAGAAAATGGCGCTAGGAAGAAGATGGGAGGGGCATATGGTGGGAGGGCAGCATGGTCCTTTTGTCACAACATTTATTATCTTTAGTCAATTTTAGTCACTAGAACCAAATAGCCTTTAGTCCATACACTAAAGTGGGACTAAAATTCTATGGACTAAAGAACCAAACGGAACCTAACTCGACAGAATGAGAAAATAGAGGACCATACGTCCTTTTCGGCAGTTAACTATATCCTGTTGATAACGTTGCAAATCCAACCGTTGATTAAATGATTCGGTAGATAAGGGCAAATCAAATGGAACATCCTGGCAAGGGGCTGCACTGATGCCCTTCAAAAAAGGGGCTGCATTGATTTTGTCTGCGGCAAAGTTAATCTCAGTAGCGGTGAGGGTAGCCGATTTTGAGTACTCGGTGAACCGTGACAACCAGGTTGGATATGCCCACGCCGGAGTCGCCGATGAGCATCACCTTGAAGAGGTAGTCGTCTGACGTCCAGCACCCGCCGCCATTTTCCTCGAATCTCCTCGTCCACTATTCTTGGCTTCTTGCGCATGACAAACCACCGTGGTACCCTTTGCGATGCTTCAGCTTGAATCCGCATAGAAAAGAAAATTATCTTTGGAGTGTTCTTTTTTATCTGTTGTTACACGATTTCGAGAGGGTAACTTCGCAAGCGCCGCGTTTCTCGCTTTCGTTCGCGTGACCGTGTGAGACGGTGGTGGTGGCCCGCTCGTGGTGCGGCCGTCCGGCAGGCAGGGGTTCGAATGGTAGGTCTACGAACGAACAGTTGAACCACGGATTACTGGCTCTCGCTGATCGCAAGGAATGCCAACGGGAGCAAGAGCAGCTGAGACCCTCTGCAAGCCGGCACATCTGACTCCTTTGGTTTATTGGTTCGGATCATCGTATCAGCGTGTTAGTGTAGTCACCTACCAGTAATACCAGTATCAGCTCGGGCCAATGTGAAACGGGCCCTACTGCACCGGTGGACGATGGGCCCATTGCCAGTCTACCCTGCACCTACCACGACCGCATTGCCAGAAACACAGAGATCACGTGGGAGTGGACTGAGGCACGAGATTTAATATAGTTATGTATATAGTAGCAGACTACCAATACTGCACAATAAGCTAATATGTCCAGTTTGACGACCTTAATTTCTGTAGCTAAACAGAAGACTGCATGTTAGGAAAGTAACGGAAATGGGCGTGTTGCAAGTAGGAACAAGTCGTACGTGCAATTGTTCCTCGAATTTGACCCGTCCGAAGACACTTCAAACAACCGATCATTTGCTTTGACCGACTGGAAATCGGCTGGAGTAGACTGTAGAGACTTGAGAATTGGTTGGTGTAGTATGCGGTTTCCTCTGTACACATGCGTAGCGTGCGTTTTTTAGTCAGTCGATACTCCACACACATGTAGGAATTTACCAACAAAACGCAGGTCCAAACGGGCCGGGTCGGGACCAGGTAATTAGCATTCGGGGGCAGTAGCCATCCAGGGCTCCAGGCATCATCCAGCTCCGGTAAACAACAACGCCTGCTAAATCATCCCGGCTTATCCGCTCGCTAAACAAAAGCCCGCTTCGCCGCTGCGTAGGCGAGCCCCAGTTTCCACGGCCAGGCGGCCGAAGCCTACCTACCCGCTGCCCGCGTGGCAGAATATCCACGGCCACGGAAGCATCGGCCCCCGTTCCACCTGTCGGTTTCCAACCCCAACTGTCGCGTTTGAATTTGAACGCGGCGTCCCGGCTCGGTCGTTCCTCCGATCGCCAGGCCAACTACCTCCTCCCTCCCGGCTGCGTCACGTCGCCCGTTAATGCGTGCGTTCCCGCAGCCCAATAGCCCATCGCCGTCTGACCATGCTGCGCTGTTCAGCTGTGTTCCAGACCCACCTACTGCTTCATCTCATCCATGATCCATCTATATAATGCACTGGGCGCCAACTCATGTCGTACCATCGAGTGATCTCATCATCAATCTTGTGCCCGCAGCAGAGTTCTTGATCTGACTCGCTTTGTAACTTCTTCGTGCGCTATCATTGTCTCCGGATGAAGATCACCGTGCAGTCCTCGAGGGCCGTCAGGCCTGACTACGGCAGCGACGGCGCGGCTGCGGGCAGCGCCGCCGGCGACGTCGTGACGCTGTCGGTGTTCGACAAGGTGAACTTCGACACGTACGTGTCCGTCATCTACGTGTTCCGCCCGCCCATGCCGCCCAACGCCGCGCTGGAGGCCGGGCTCGCCAGGGCGCTGGCCGAGTACCGGGAGTGGGCGGGGCGGCTAGGCGTGGACGCCGACGGGAACCGCGCCATCCTCCTCACCGACGAGGGCGCGCGGTTCGTCGAGGCCACGGCCGACGTGACGCTCCACAGCGTCCTGCCGCTGCGGCCGACCAAGGAGGTGAGGAGCCTGCACCCGAGCAGCGACGGCGCCAAGGAGCTGATGCTCGTGCAGGTCACGCGGTTCGCGTGCGGGTCCGTCGCCGTGGGCTTCACCGCGCAGCACCACGTCTCCGACGGCCGCGCCACCAGCAACTTCTTCGTGGCGTGGAGCCAGGCCACGCGAGGCGCCGCCGTCGACCCGGCCCCCGTGCACGACCGCGCGTCCTTCTTCGCGCCCCGGGACCCGCCGCAGGTGGAGTTCGAGCACCGCGGCGTCGAGTACAAGCAGAAGCAGCCCGCGCGCGTGAAGGAGTACGCGATCAGCGCCGACGACGATGGCGCCGACGACGAGGTGGCGGTGCACAAGGTCCACTTCAGCCGGGAGTTCATCTCCAAGCTCAAGTCCCAGGCGTCGCCGCCGGGCACGCACCGGCCGTGCAGCACGCTCCGGTGCATTGTGGCGCACCTGTGGCGGTGCGTCACCGCGGCGCGCGGGCTGCCCCCCGGCGCGTCCACCAGCGTGCGCATCGCCGTGGACGGGCGGGTGCGGATGACCCCGCCGGTGCCCGAGGGGTACACGGGCAACGTGGTGCTGTGGGCGTGGCCCGCGGCGACGGCGCGGGACCTGGTGACGAGGCCGCTGCAGCACGCGGTGGAGCTCATCAACCGGGGCCTGGCCCGGGTCAACGAGAGCTACTTCCGGTCGTTCGTGGACTTCGCGAGCTCCGGGGCGGTGGAGGAGGAGGGGCTCGTGCCCACGGCCGACGCGGCGGAGACGGTGCTCAGCCCAAACATCGAGGTCGACAGCTGGCTGCGGATGCCGTTCTACGAGCTCGACTTCGGCGGCGGGCGGCCGTTCTTCTTCATGCCAAGCTACCTGGCGGTGGAGGGCCTACTCATCGTCCTGCCGAGCTACTTCGGGGACGGCAGCATCGACGCCTACGTCCCGCTCTTCAGCCGCCACATTGACGCCTTCAAGAACCTCTGCTACTCCATGTCCCTCAACTAGCTCGGCTCTGCTCCGCGAGCTAGCATACAGCCACGCGCTTGCTTGCCCTGCTGCCGCAGCAGCAAGCGGTGTAGATGCACGTGTACTGCGAGCAGATTGTATGTCTCGATCTTTAAGTTAATTATGAGAGAGGAATTAAATTTTGCTAATCGTATCCGTGGACGCGCCACCAATTTCTCAACGCCAACTGCCGTGCATGCCATAGAACAAAAGCCGCCGGACCGGTCAGTAATTCCACAGTTTGTTGTAGTTTGCCCAGTGGTTTTACTCTTAATAACAACACCAAACTAGTGGTGTGGTCATGTTTAGCAGCTCCTAACCAAACCAGTAGACCAAGGTAGTGATTTGTGCCTCTTCAGTTTCTGCATCAGTCTTTTAGTTGAACCGAACTACATTCGATAAAATTGCATCTTCTAGCCTGAGTCTTTGATCAGGCTGAACCGAACGGAGGTTACATCAGCCTGCAGGTACCAGGCTGATAATTTGTACAGCTTGCCTGGGAACCGTGGCTGTTCATTCTTCATTGTACTATGCTCCCAAGAGATTCGCGTGGGCAGTAGGAATGTAGGATCCCAGATAACGTCAGACCCACGAGATTCAACGTGGGCAGTAGGAAGCATCGAACTCAATGATGTTGGAGCAGCTATTGCTTCGACTGTCCATGCTGTTTCGGAGAATGATTAACTGCAATGTCCTGCATGCGCCATTGTCGTCGACCAAAGGATAAGCTGGTATCAATCCTAGAAACAAACCAGAAGGTCGCCACGCTACGTCTATCAGCCTATAGAACATGGGGATGACATCACGGCACGAAGCAAGGTCAGTTAATGTGCTAACAGGAATCATAATGGCATACTCAAAGGGCGCAACAGGAAACTGAGATGGCTGACGGGGCCGATATGGCACCAAGATATAAGATTCTGCAAAACAAAGAGGGAAGAAGAACCTTAGTCTGCAAAAATGGGGAAGAACTTATACGTGTGATGTTTGTACACTACACATTGTAATTCACATAAATGGCAGCACTACATATCAACATGGTTTATTGTTATCTTAAGGGGGAAAGCTATGTCCCTATATGCTGAATCTTCCCTTCAACAATCAGAGCACACTCCAAAATTGAGCTCTCTCCTCTTTCAGTAAATTAAACGTCCATCGGCTGTATGCCTGTATTTCTGACTGTAACTGATGGTATACATGGACGTACTGCACAATTCCTTGTTCATATATATGAACCATTTTCTGTTTTGAAAGAACAAAACCTTTGTACTGATACCAGGTCGTATGTTCCATCTAGCTATAAGTGCGTTCTCTTCCCAACATGGTTGTTAGTGCCATGCCCATGCATGACTGTCCAGAGCAATCGTACAGCACAAAGATAAGAAATCAGTTAGCCTGTGAAAGTAAGACCACGGTAGCAATGCCCTGTGCAGGTAAAGATGATCTTGCTTATCTGGAAACGCCAGTGCATATAATAGTTTGCTTTCTGAAAAAGCACGAGTCCAATTGTTAAACCAATTGAAAACAGTGAGAAATCTCTAAGCAAAAGTCTTATCTGGCATACAAGTCTACTACACATATTTTTTAGACCTTACCTACCACATAATCAGCCTGTATCATCTTGATCTTCAGTATCATCAAGGATAACATATTTTGAAGTGCCATTGGAAGATTGGATATTTGTCCCAGCCTCTTCATTGTGATGGCCTTTTTTGAACCTCTTATACCTTCATAGAGCACAAGACCATAATCAGTAAATACTGTCCATGCATTTGAAACAAACATGTGTTTCCAGTTTAAAGATTCGAAGTTGAATTTTTTTTGTTTAGTGATTTACCAATTATGGAACTGTACTAACAATAACATGGAAATGAAAATATTCAGTATAGAAAGTTTCTACTCACTTGTACAAATTGAATAGGCTGACGCCAAATATAATAATTGCCAGCCCAAGTCCCTTTAACCAGGTAAATGGATCATTAAAGAATAGCACAGCGACCTGTATTTTGTAAACGAAGTCACAATCATATGAGCGAACTAGCACAGATAAACCTACATAGACACACAGGAAGAAAAATCAAATTCTAGTTATACCAGAATAGTGACAGCTTCCTTCACAATTCCAGCAACGGTCACTGTTACAGCACTAGTCACAGAAACGAGAACATATTCTGTCAAAACCTGCAAATGAACAGATCCCATCACAAAATCTTTTAGAGAATAATCCAAGATGGTGACCATGCCTTAATAATAAATCAAACAGTAGACTCCAGAAAGAGAAGACTTGCTACAGGTATTGCTGGTGTGATGAAAAAAAAATTACTCCCTCAATAGTTGTCCAACTACCTCATGCTGTCACGCACACAAGGAGGCATAGAGTCTAACTGTCTAAAGAATAATCAACAGAAGCAACCATGCTTCACCCTATTATATGATATGACCCCTCAGCCTTCTTCAATACTGCATATCATTCAAACCAGGGGTAGAAATAAAAAATAACAATAACTTCACTCCTGACTTCCTTAAGGGACTGAACCGGAAAGATATTTTTGAGAATGAGGGAGTAGTAGTTAAGTTCAACTCTAAGAAGTGAGAAACAAGCATAAATATTATTTGCATAAAAGATAACATGATACATACCATGAAAAAGGCCAGAGCACCACCTAGAAGCAGCAATAAGCTGCTCCTTATTATGTGAGCAGAACTATCGAAGAAGTGACTTGCTCTGAAGTCATGCCATGGATCCATTGCAATAGAAATAATTGCTGTTACTATTGCCATCACTGGGGTAACATGGCTCATCAAGGTAAAAGGATTCTTTAATCCTGTATAGCAAAAAAATAAAATAAAATTATGATGCTGTAAAAGATGGCATTTAACATATCGATTGATTTATAGTAGAATACTTAACATTGCACTTGAAGTTATTGGCTTTCATATTTCAGACCGTAATTGGTAGGCAAAAGTGCAAATCAAATGTATCTGAATGTCTATGAGCATTGTATGACTGCTTTTCAGGCACATGACTGATGCCAGCACATGAATGAAAGGTGCAATAGGTTCCTCTAAGTGAGTAAAATGCTAAGATAGAACGCTTACCGTATTCCTCTTTCTTCAGCGATTTTGGCAGACATATAAGAGAAAAGGGCAAAAGTTCAGTCGTGGCAGGCATGAAACGAAAGTACAATACATATATACGAAACTAATTGGACCAGGTATCCTGTCTAACCAGCAATATTAAATAAAGCAGGACAAAATAAGAAAATTCTGAAAGCGTTATATGATAACAAACCTGGAGAAGAATCTGGGTCATGGACCAGCGGAATCCAGACATAACAGCAGCAAGCATAATAAATATAAATCCCCAAAGATTAAATTCTGTCTCCTTAGCAACTGTGAGGTACAAAGTTAGGCCACAGTCAAAGAAGATGAGACAACTTTCAGATCATGTGTAAGCTTTAGTCTGTTCGGTAGAGATTGCTGCTGCAGCGCTGCGGCTGCAGCTGCAACAGCCAAGCAAGCATTATGAGTCTGAGTTGTGGGCCTGCTGTCCCGTGCAGCTGCAGCTGCTTATGCAGCCAGCACAAACGAACAAAGCCGATTATTTTCTTAGCCCTGAATATGTTAATGTAAGCACGAGTTACCTGTTAGTAGAACTCCAAATGAAACAATCAGCATGATTCCAAGAAGGCTAAAACTGGGTTTCTCTAGCCTTCCAAAAAAAGAAGGCAAAGCTCAGTTTGTGACATGAAAAATATACAAAGCATAGCAGGAGAACAGGAAAAGATAATTGTAGAGACACATAACAAATGAGTAATTTCTCTTGATGCAACGGAAGCAATAAGCTGCTAAAGTTGAATACAATAAGGCATCCACAACTAAAGACAAGCAAGCAAAGTTACCTGAACATAAAAGCAAACAGAAGAATGAAAATTGGAGCAGCAGATTTGCACTGCACAGTAATATAGAACTGGGGAATTAGAATCTCAATTACTAATTAGTAGAATAAAGAAATAATTATCATAGAAAGAATTATACCATTGTAGCAAATGTCACGGTAATGAAAACAAGTGAAATGTTGCTCAGATTTATATCAAGAGCAGTAGCCAAAGCTGTTGGGACAACTGCAGAACCAATACTGAAATTATTATACAATTGAAAGCAGAGTGAATACTGAAGTTACCATCCATTGTAACTTAAACAACAAAATACAAACAAGCAAGCATACGGAAATGTTAAAACTATAAAACATTTTTCGCCTAACACTTTTGTTCAATCAAGTGAGAAAGTGTTTTCTAGACCATAGGCCAATGGCCATGATCAAAATTTACTGAAATGTAATGACAAAGATGCACATAGTAAGCTGTGCAGAACCAAACTCTATTTTTAAGCTTATGTCAGTTTTGATTCACACCATGGTCATAAATGTAAATGGGTACACCACCCGCAACCTGATTTGATCTCCAAGTGGAAGAATGGGTGAGAATTGCCCCCTTTTTATTAAAAAAAACAACACCACAAATTATTGCACTTTTCCATCCTTCCTTAATCTGGCAAATAAGTTGTTCTGTTATGCGTTTGGCCTTACGGTTGTTTCATCACTGAAAAACCTAACTCTGTCCATGTTCGATGCCCTTGTACCTGACCCTAACAGAGCTAATTTCAGCATATGTTCCCCTGTATGCTAGTAATACTGTATTTGACAATCCCATCCAGCACTAGTCCAGAATAGCCAAAGTTGGTTTTGCTAATTATAAAGCACTGAGCTGTCCGATTCCCATGACATTTTGCACTATATGTGGAACATATCCTCAGCCAACTATCCTAGCATCTGAACAGTATTAGAAACAACACATTACCGACCTCGTAAACTGTAATCCTTCCACGTCATTTTACTTGCCCCTCCCTCCAGGCCGCGGTGCTGGAACCACACGATTGCCCTGGACGCCACGGCCTGCATCGTGAAATGCACCGTGTTCATCAGGAATGGAGCCGGGAACTTCCACATGTGCTTCCCCAGCATCTCCTTGTTGTACCTGATCACACGCGCACGCGCACGGAATGAACACTAGCGACAAACGCATCCGCATACAAAGCTCGCCTGAACATCCGGATTATACAGTATTAACGAACAAAACGCGTTACTCACAGCGTCAAGCATGTGCTGAGCGTGTACCAACTCGCAATCAACCCGATGACCTTCGCAATCAACCACGGCGACATCGGCAGGTCCTCAGATCTCGCTGCCGCCCCCGCCTCGATGTCCATGGGTAAGCTGCTGCTACCGCCGCCGCCGGGAGCGTTGGGCAGGAGCGGCAGCTCGAACTCCTCGGAGTCGTCGCCGTCGCTGGTCGCCGCAGCGGCGAGGCCATTGGAAGGGGTGGCGGCGGATGGGTCCCTGCACCACCGCGAGAACGACGGCTCCCTGCGGATCCCTCCCGCCTTCTTCCGCTGCCCGCTAGCCTCCTCGCGAGGCTCTCCCGCCCGCTCATCGAGCTCCACGGCTGCCACCGGCGCCTCCCCCTCCTCTTCCTTCGGGTGCGGGTTCCCGTGCCCGTCCTCGACGGCGCAATCCCCCATGGGACGGCGACGGGTGAAGCTTCTACAGGGGCCTGGATCTGGCAAGCCGTGCTGATCGCATCGGCGGCGTGGGGGCGCGAGGCACGGCGGTGGTGTCGGCGGCAGCGGCGGCCGACGCGAAGCCGCAGACAAGGGGTTTTGCGGCAGCTTGGTTCGCTTCGATTTTTGGTAGCAAGTCAAAATCCAGCACCTCGTCGCGGCGACTTCCGAGCGTAACCGCCAGCTGCCCGGTCCGCGGCTGCTACCGGTAGTTTTGCTTGCAGGCTTGCGGGGAAGGAGGAACCGGGTTTTTTGCCCCCTCCGCCTTGTGTACGTGCAGCGCACCCCCCGGGCTAGGCATGTGAAATCACATGTATTTTTCTTGGAGATTTGTGCAGTTGGATGGCCCAAGAGCGACGAGAGCACCGGCCATATACCCATAGCGGAAAGAAAACGACGTGTGCATTCTCTCGTATTACTATGTTAATTTATGAGCAAATTATTTCACGATACAAAATTTTCTTCACCCTCTTTGCTCCATGTTATCTAAAATCATATGACATTACATGGGATATATATATGAGATGACGTATTTTGTCGATTACGGATTTACAGATGCTTAAAAAGCAATTCGAAAAAAAAGATGCTTAAAAAGTATTGCCCGTGCTCCGTGGACAATGGTAAGCCCTGTTACGATGCCCTATTTCGGCTCGAAATGCCATTAGGAACTCTGTTGCTGAACAGAGCAGCAGGCAGTGGGGCTGCCTGCCTAAGCTGTGAGCATTGTCATCAAGCACATCGCACTTGCGTACGGCGTACCCAGGACCAAGTGAGCAATGGAGCATGGAGCAATGCATTGTGTTCATTAATACTGTACTGCACGTAAGATCTGCCGATATTCCATGATCGCTGTGGAAACTGTTTGGAAGGCAGGGATGAATAGAATTTCACTGCCAGCATCGACTGCCACCATAAAACTGGCCCGATGAGTACTTGCGGTCAAAGCAGTACGCCACGCATTATTGTGTCTACGCATCATGCGATTAGTAACCTACGTCTACGTGAGCACTATGCCTCCGGCTCATGATAAAGCCGTCGTCGATGGCATCTTTTTCTGAACATTTGCAAGCTCAGAACTTCAGGCCCATCCACATGATCGACTGCGTGCCCCTCCCCGCGTCCACAAAATAAAAACAACAAACGAACAAAAACAAAAACAGTGAGCTTGGTGCCAGTAAAAAACAGAAAAACAGTGAGCTCTCATGTCAGTGGCTCAGTGCAGTACGCAGCGAGCACTGGCTACATCAACTGCTCACGCTTTCAAACAAAAGCCGGAACTCGGCCGCTATTTGAATTCTAGAAACTGGGGACCTTGGAATCTTTCGCATGCTATGCGTACCGCCAAATTATTACACGACTGGAGCAAACGGATCCAAATCCAAGCGTATGAAAAATGAAACGAGGGGATGTTTGTATACTAGGTGTTAAATTTTAGCAGTGTCATATTGGATGTTCGAATATTAATTAGGAGGATTAAACATGAGCTAATTATAAAACTAATTGCAGGGTGCTAATTCGTGAGATGAATCTATTAAGCCTAATTAATCCATCATTAGCAATGGTTACTGTAGCACCATATTGTCAAATCATGGACTAATTAGGCTTAATAGATTCGTCTCGCGAATTAGACTCCATCTGTACAATTAGTTTTGTAATTAGCCTATGTTTAATACTTCTAATTAGCATCCAAACATCCAATGTGACAGGTGCTAAACTTTAGCGGAGAGTATCCAAACGAGGTCTTATCCTCGTTTAGTTTCACAGATTAAAGTTTGTTTAGTTTCACGGACTAAAGTTTAGTCATGTTACATCGAATATTTAGATACTAATTAGAAGTATTATACAAAACCAATTGCATAAATGAAGACAAATTTGCGAGAGGAATCTATTAAGCCTAATTAGTCCATGATTTAGCCATTTGATGCTACAGTAAATATGTTCTAATCATAAATTAATTAGGCTTAATAGATTTGTCTACTAATTAGAAGTATTATACAAAACCAATTGCATAAATGAAGACAAATTCGCGAGAGAAATTTATTAAGCCTAATTAGTCCCTGATTTAGCCATGTGATGCTATAGTAAATATGTGCTAATCAGGAATTAATTAGGCTTAATAGATTTGTCTCGCGAATTAGTCATGACTTATACAATTAGTTTTATAATTAGTTCACGTTTAGTCCTTCTAATTGGTATCAAAACATCCCATATCACCCGAACTAAAAATAAAATTAGTCCAGGATCCGAACACCCTCTATTTTTTTCCTTCCCCGTGCGTTTCACTGACCCTGAAGCTGGGCTAGGCAAACACACAGCACTCGAGAAACAGTTGCTCTCGAGCAGTAGTTTTACAGTAACACAGTACAACTACTGCATAGTGGCAACAATTTCCGTCGTCCAGCGCGCGCAAACTCGCAAACAACAAGGCGTCTCAAAAGCGAGCGCGGGGTACCACGCCCCCTCAGCTTTCCGCAGCCACGCGTGGAAAGGCCACGTCGGCACGTACGCCTAAAAAAACGCGTGGAAATCAGCGTCCACGTCGGCTCCGGACACGCCATGATGGATGCCGACGCGCGCGAGGATGCCTGCCGATCTCGAGCTGCTTCCTGATCCTGCTGCATGGGCGCGCGCGTGGTAGGTAGGTGTGCAGGCTCATCAGGTGCGCTGCAGCGGGGCGGCGGCACGGGAGGTAGTGCTGTTGTTGTTGAGCTCGAACCAGACCTGGCGGAAGACCTTGACGATGCAGTCGTGGTGCTCGTCGGCGTTGAGCGAGAGGTAGCACGCCAGCAGCGTCTCCAGCTCCTCAGGCCGCCCCACCATGCGCTTGCTCGCGATCATCTCCACCATCGACGCCCGGAACTCGCGCTGCGGGTCCCGCGTCCGCCGCACCACCGCGAACCGCTCCAGCTCCGACACCGCCGCCGCGGCGCTGCTCGGCCGAGGCGACCGCACGCGCACCCCCGACGCCAGCCGCGCGCCGGGAGCCTTCGAGGAGGAGAACGACCTCCGCCCGCTGACGACGCGGCGGTGCCGGCGGCGGCGGCTCCGCGGCCGCTTCTCCTCGTCCGTGTCGGACGGCAGCGGAGGCAGCGT
Organism: Setaria italica; assembly: GCF_000263155.2. NCBI lineage: Eukaryota > Viridiplantae > Streptophyta > Magnoliopsida > Poales > Poaceae > Setaria > Setaria italica. The sequence continues at coordinate 36,879,848 of NC_028454.1, read as the reverse complement.
CGGCGCCAGCGTCCGCACCGGCGCCGGTGTGGGCAGCGCCTTCGGGGAGGCGGAGCGGGAGAGGGAGACGTGGTGGCCGATCGGCGGGAGGTCGCGGTCGCCGCCGACTGAGTAGTGGCGACGGCGGCACAGCTGCCGCGCGGCCGCGGCCTCGGACCCGGTCTCGTCGTTGCCCACCGAGCGGCGACGCGGTGCGATCTCCGCCGTCTTGGCCCCGGTGTCGTCGCGACGGTTGGCAATGTCGTCAGCTGTCTCGGCAGCGGATGATGACGAATCAGCCAGGCTGCTCCGCGACGCCGACGCTGGGCTAGGGCTCGCGGGCTTGTGGAAGCACGACGGAAACGTGGCGGCGCCCTGGGCAGTGCTCTTTGCCGCGGACGTGGCGTGCCCGGGCCTAGCACTAGCAGCGCCCGCGCCGTTCTTGGCCGTGAGCTTCGAGAGCCACGCCAACGGCCAGAAGGACGAGAAGATCGCCTTGTTCTTCGCCTTGCTCTCTTGCTGTCGCTCTTGCTCTACTGGTTGCAGGGCCTCCCTCTGCTGTTGCTTACTGCTTCTAAGCCCCCACCTCATGGCTGAGCCACTGGTTTCTTGTCGAGCTGGTGTTCGTGAGCTTGGAGGTTGGAGATGGAAACTGGAGCGTGCAGTGAGGAGAGCTGGAGCGGGGTCGGGGATTTTAAAGCGGGAGGTTTTGGCGGCTCGCCGCATGGGGAATGCTTGAGGCGTGGTGTGGGCGCTATTGGAAATTTGCAACTTTCCAAAAAAAAAAAAAGGAATTTTTCAGCGCAAGTTTGATTTTGAACTTTGAGGTTTATGAGAGCTTTCTGCCATACCAAAAGAAGTAGGCGAAAGTGGTCGTTTCACTTTTTCCTGGCGCTTCTTTCTTGCTCATGCGCCCCTCCGGGCTACGCTGATTGATTTCCGTGATTGATGCTAGCAATTTTCAAGCACTCTCTGTAGTAGGAGTACAAAGTGTACAGCACGTTTGCCGGCTGCAAACCTCTCACTTTTTTCTAATAGGGCCATGCAGACTAAAAGAACAAGTACCCGTGGTACTGCATTGCAGCCTTGCAGGACTATGTACACTGCCTGCCGGTGCTGTATGCGTGGCTTTTGGGTTTTCCAAGATCCTGATGATCATCTTTACATCAGATCAGGAGATTGGCTCATTGGCTGTGCATGACACTTGGGCCGTGTTTAGTTGGGGAATTTGGGAGGTGCCAAATTACTGTTACAGCACTGTAGCACACTGTAGCGTTTCGTTTGTATTTGTGAATTATTGTCCAAATATTGACTAATTAGGA
>NC_028454.1:36847431-36878372 GCF_000263155.2 Setaria italica | reverse complement strand
TGTAGATGAATTAAAAACTAATTGCACAGTTTTGTTGTACTTTGCGAGACGAATCTTTTGAGCCTAATTAGTCAATATTTGGATAATAATTCACAAATACAAACGAAACGCTACAGTGTGCTACAGTGCTGTAACAGTAATTTGGCACCTCCCAAATTCCCCAACTAAACAAGGCCTAACTAAACATGGCCTTGTTTAAGCTCTAGCACTTGCACCCCGGTCCCCGGATTCTGTATTTCCGTGTGGTGTCTGGTGCGGAACCACGAGAAATAGAATATCCCACGGAGATCAGCCGATGCGCACCCACTCCAGCTTCGGGAACAGATAGGAATAGGATGCCGGCAGGGCAGCAGGCGCGACCCGGGCTTTGTGAGCGTGCGTGCAATGCGCATGGATTTCCCGAGGGCCACCATACCGCGTCCCATCTTTGCGTGCCTGCGCCAGTTGCCGGCACCGCCGCACCGGCACGCAAAAGCGCCGAGCAGCCAAGCACTCAGCACAACCCCCACACGCTCACCAGGCTTTTCTTCTACTAGTCGCAGAGCCAGAACGCAGTGCACGGCGCGACAGAAGCGGCGAGAGTGGCAGACACGCGCAGGCGCAAAGGCGCAGAACGGGAGTTCGGGCAGCGCCCGCCGGGGCCGACGGCCGAGGCAGGCTGACTCCCTGACCCTGATGGCTGCTCAGCTGCTGCTCCTGCTTTTCCTTCGCGAAATCGCAAGGGGCTCCATGCCTACTGCTCCCCGTCGTTTCCTGCGGCCCCTCTGCCGCTCGAGCACCCGCCTGCCGCGCCGGGCCCAGGAGGCCTCTTCATTTGAATTGAACGGCGTCCCGCCACCTCGGGCCTTTTCGTGTCCGGCGACACGATGGCGGCGCGCGGCGAACGCGTTCTGGCGACGGTAAAGTGAAAAAAGATCGATCGATCTGTGTCACGGTGGGGGGAAAAGACTAGCATATGCACTGTGTGTCTGTATCTGTATGCCGCTTGTGATGCAGTGGCTAGTGGCGTTGCAATGTTGCAGGCTTACAGAGGCTGCATCTTTCGAGGAATAACCCTTTTGCATTTCCTGGTTGGTGCTTGCATTTCTAGCATGCGCAGTTGCTAGGCATTAGACGAGGCACCTTTGATTGAATTGAACCAGCACTTGCGCTCCTCTGGCACAGGAGCAGCCGGGCTAGTCAGCTGGTCCATGCACTCAGCTTTCCTCTGCGTTCCGAGCTACTTCCTACCGGTGAAAGATCATTCATTCCTCTGCATTCCTAGCTACTCCCTGCTGAGATGCGAAGGCCTTTCATTCATCCATATCCACGAGCCAGGCGCAAACGATTCGTGATTTCGTGCATTCGCCGGGCTCATCGTCCATGTGCTCGGCCGTTTCGGTTCAAAAAATCGGGTCCCCTTTTCGCCCTCCTTTTTCCTGCGGTAGCAAGCTGTAGGCTTGCTTTTAGCCATTTAGCGTGCCTCAAGGGCAAAGGCCCAGCCTAGAATGCGAGCCAGGGTAGTAGATAGGGGCACGCATGCAACTGTCCTTCTTCCCGTCCGGTTTTCTTCATGGCACAGTACAATGATTTGAAATTTTGAAACGTGGGGACGTGAGATGATGTAGGTTGATAGCTGCATGCACGTAGAAATCTCCAGTGACTGGGGGAATGGAAAGCGTTCCCTCAGAATACAGAATAGCTAGCTGCCTTTTGTGCTCTTGTCTGACATTGTGACCGCCAATTCGCCCGGCACATAATTTAAATTCCCAGCAAAGAGGTCTGATTTGAAACGAAAAGGCTGTAAAGAATGAAGATGCGACCTAGATGGGTTCTGAAATGTGCTTTTGATAATCGATGCACCGTCCTTTCCCATGGGGGGACAGAGAATTGCGAAAGCAATTTTTACTTTCCCGGAAGAACATGAACATCCCTACGAGGCCCAACTGTTCTGTTGGAATGGATTCAAATGTACGGCCCATGAACACCCGATCCACCCTTCTTTCCCCGTGCAGCCTTCTCCGTTTTTTTTCCCTTCTAATACACACACCGTCAAGGCGTCAAATGAAGAACATAGGCCATTTCCGATGTACACATCAACATGTGTTTTTTCATTTCCGAGTACAACGTCAAAAATAGTACATGAGCATTTATGATGTACACGTAAACTCCCAACACACAGTTGGTCCAGCAGAAAAAGAAATTCGCGAGTGTCTGGACCATCCTCTAAACCAACCCGACAGGGCACGAAATAAAAATGAAGACTTGCCTCCCAACGGTGCAGCCTTACCATCAAAATAATGCAGTCTGACCGAAACCCTTGACCGGAGATTCGCCTTTAAAAAATAGTATAAGCGTATCTTCGAAACTTTCGTGGTATTCATACTGATATGCATGAAAGCCTGGAGCCATGGACACGTCAAGATCCGTCGGCAACCTGGGTCTACGTGCAGGCGTGCGTGCAACCACGGGGTCACTTGGCAGCATGTCGCGGCTCATGGATGGATGGTGGTAGATACGCAAGCTGTAGCGGTATAGTTCAACCCTTCTACGAGAAGAGCGACCAGCACGTTTGACTTGAAGTGGGATAGCATCACGATGGTCCCGATCCCATCCCATCCTATCCGTGATGTTTCTTGAGCCGACGGTCCGACGTCAAACCTGCAAACTGCGCGCACATCACGTTACAATTGCTTAGTAGTTAGTGGTACAGAGAAATGGATTTTACGTGAACCTGTTCTCTGCAGGGAAAACATCGCTTTCCAAACAGAAGCCACCGAACTGTGCAGCGCCGATCAGAGGCGTCCAAAAACAAGAGGCCAAAACCAAGGCGGCCAGGGGAGCACGAGCGCAGGAAGAAACCAAAGGAAAACTCCCCCCGGCGCCGTGGTCCCTGCAATGCAAACCGTCACCAAAACCAACCGAAAAATCTCTCTCGCAGGGACAGGGCGCAAAGAAACCCGGAGACGGATGCGCGTCGCCGTCTTATCGCGAGCCGCAGGTCAAGGTCAAGCCCGCCCTCCCCCCCCCCCCCGCACACACACACACAGAAGAAGAGCCCGAACCCAACCGCACCAGATCGCGCCGGGGGAGCCGATCGAGGGGCATGGGCGATTGGCTGCCGAATGCCCGAATCCGAAGCCATCCGTCGCGGCCTTTTCCACCCCGCTTTCCGCCGACGGCGACGCTGTCCCGGCGCGGGCGCTACAGGCCTCCACGCCTCGTCGCGTACTCGCGTACGACGCCCAAGGCCAGGCGCGCACGTTCGATGGTGATCCCGCAGGCCGCAGCCGTATCCGCTGAGCTATCCGGAACGCATCTGCGGATCTTGCCTACAGCTTCTGGCGTGGCTGACTTCTTCATTCTCCGCCCTGGGAATTCAGTGAAGTGGGCGCGAAATTGCCCCCCGGCTTGTCGCGTCCCGGGCGCCACGATACGGATCCTGCCACTTCCGGTGCCCAGCCACGGCCTGTCGCTCGCAGCTCGCGCGGCTGGCCCGATCGGGGATCGCGACGCGACGTGACCGTCCGATCTTTTTTTCCGTGCCGTATCCCGGCGTGATCTTACCCCGTTCCGGGTATGTGGCGGCGCCATGCCGGCATATCCTCTTGGCCCCGCCCCTTGCCCGGATAATCCGGGCTCTCTTGTCTTCCACTGGTCGTTGCGTTGGTCAAGCCCCCACTCGCCCGGTACATGTGGCGTAGGTGCGGCGGAGGAAAGACGGAAGTATAGTTAGATTAAAGCCAACTTAAAATGAGCAACTTATTTGCTTATGAAATTAACCACCCTTACTTATTGGGTTGCTTATGGGGCTGCTTATTTTTAGTTGCTTATGGAGGCTAAAAGGTGCACTTTACACCTCCTCCTGCTCTCGTTAAATGCACTCTACTCCTCTCTCTCTCTCCCCTCCCCCGTCGCCAGATCCCCTTCCTCCGTGCCGGCTCGCCGTCGCCGCCGGCCTCCGCCCGCCGCTCCCGCCCCACCGCCCGATCACTGCTGCTGCTCCCTGCCCGATCCCGAGGGCCGGCGGCGGCCCCTGGGATCGGGCGTGTGCAGGAAAGAAGAAGCGTGGGAGGCAAGAGGGGTAGCAACACAAGGGGCAAATATGATAATGTCCACTCATTCAATGCTCATAAGCAAGGCTATCCAAACAGCTAGACTAAAAATAAGTAACTCCAAATAATCAACTTTAAGTTGCTTATAATAAGCAACTCAAACCAGACAGGTCCTAAATGGGCTCGTGACCTATGAATTTAATTAAATTCCAAAATTTATTGGTGGTAGTTACATTTGTAATAAAAACACATTGTAAGTTGAGAGAGTCGCTAAGAGCAACTCCAAGAGTACTTCAAAAAATTCTTCCCCAAAACTATGTATTGAGGGTTCTCCTAAAAGAAATTTCCCCCAAAAACATATCAATACACAGCAGATCGCTAATAAATTGCTCCCAATATTTCAAAACAGGCCACATCATCGTATTGAGCACATCAGAAGAGACACGTGGGCGTGCGGGAATCAGGATTGCGGGAGGAACACCAACGCTAAAATATACGTGGTGGTAGGCTATTTTTTAGCGTCGCTAAAAATCAGGGAAGATTTGGGTGGACTGTTAGAGTTTGTTTTTTTTTCTTTTTCTCCCTAAAAAGGATATTGGGGGTAAGATTAGCAGCATTTTGGAGTTGCTCTAACCAACTTATAAGGTGGAGTTATACTGCACTTGTTGAGAATTTGAGAAAGGGATAGCAGATGCCTCACGCGCGTTTGCTCGCCTTGCCGAGCCGCGACGTGAAGGACGGACGTGACGTGTGGACTGTGCTTGGTCTGATTTTGTAGTTTTTAATCACGAGTTGTTGACTAGTAGCTGATGCAGTGTTTAGTGGCCGTAACTTACGTGCATTTGATGGCAGTCGAATAATGGCAATGAATCTGGACACCAAAAGGTTTGTGGTGCCTATAAGAAAGGCGCCCCTTCTCAGTCGTTCGCGTACAACACACCACCAGAGCTCCTCCACAGCTGCGCTGCGTTTTTACTGTCCCTGTTCCGGCGATCTGTGTGCACGGATTTCACCGGAAGAGCAGGTCTCCGAAGCTATGCCCTTGCCAGAGATTCTGCATCCAAGGAGTAGAAGGACGATCAAGTTTTTGGGGAGCGCATCTGCGCGACTGCTCGTTGCAAACAACTACTTCCTGGAAACGCAATTGCACGGATGTCGGGTAACAGCATATTCAGTTTCTCCAGAACTGACCCCGTTCAGGGTACTTCCTCATGAACTTTCTGGTTCATTTCTTGTAAGTTTCCATTGCATGCATTGCTATAGACACAAAGTTCCATGCTCCTGTTATGGCAACATTTTATGTCATATTTTATTTAATATTTGGAATTAAAATAAACAGTAAAATGGCTCTGATTCTAACCAGTATCTTCCGCCAAAAGAGGAGGGAAAGCGCCTTCAATTTTGTCACTACAATAATGCGATCGGGGTGAGTGACTTTCGTTTTTGTACTCCACGGCATGTGGGGCTTTTTGATTCGATCGCATGCGGGCCAATCGGCAACCCCGGCCAGAACTGGTTCCTCCTTCGCCGCCCGTTCAAACTAGGGTAGTGTTTGGTTGGCTCAAATGTAACGTAATCTGATTACTGAAGGTAACGAATCCCATTACATATGTTTGGTTACGGTGGTTTGTAATCAATTGACACTGTAATCGAATCCCTTACCTAAATAATATCTATACAAGCTTGTTACTCCTCCTCCCCTACCGTAATCAGATATAGCACCCACACAGTAATCTGATTACGTTACCAGAGTGCAACCAAACAAAGAGGGCAATCACCTATTCCACCTCCAAATACACTGTAATCTGATTCCCTTTACATTTACATTACCTTAGTACGAACCAAACGCTATCTAGATTCGTTCGAGAGTTCAGGCGGCGACGTACTACGCTAGGGTGCACGCGCTGGCCACGTGAATACGCTTCCTCCTTTGCCAATTGCCCCCTCTGGCGATATTAAGGGCAAACCCCTGTACACGTACGGCTATCTGAAGACCCAGGGGCTCAGCGCCGGCACATTTGAAACATGAAAAAGGTACAGCCTGGCCAGGCCAGGATATGCAGGATCCGGGCACGCTGCTTTCGCGAGAATGCGAGATCCAACCGCAAGTGGGGGGATGCGCGCGTGCCTCTCGTTTTATCTCCTTTGGAGTGCTATTGAAGCACCAAAAGCAGCAGGAAAATCAAAGCAGGCGAAAGGAACACGAGGTCGACGACACTGACAGGGCTCCAAGCCGCCTTTTGCTCCTCGGCACCTGCAGGCGGCTAACCCAACGTCCCAACCAACTGCAAGTACATGCTCTTCATTAAACACAGCTAGCAGCTGCTACAAGCCAAGTGGTGTGCTGCTGCGAGACGCTCGGACGCAAAGCAAGCAACCGGAGAGGAAAGCGGCGAGCGCATGAGTGCTCAGTTTAAAGCGGCCGTCGATCACCAGCAGCGTCTGTTGCAACGACAACAAAGCAGCCACCGACCCCCGCGGCCAATGGATCCATCCGCCCGCGAAGAGGCCACTAACCACCGCCGCACGAGGGCACCGTGGAGGGGATTAAAGTAGTTGGCACGAGGGCCGCCCGGGCTCCCCACTGATGCTCGTGCCTCGTGCTATAGCGACGGAGATCGTAACCGTAGAGAACTCAAGTTGGCGTATTTTGGTTTGGGGAATCAAGTTTAAGTCTGCCGTGATTCGTCGTGTCGTTCCTAACAGGAGTACTCCCTCTGACCTAAAAATACATGTCGTTTAAAACATTTATTTGGTCAATAAAACATGGTATTTCGTATGAAGATAATTAAATATTGTAAAAATATTTTTCTTTGCCGAATATAGTAGTGTTTTATCTTACATTATCAATCTAGTTTATATAATGATGATCAAAATTACGAAGTGGCAGGTATCTTAAATCAAAAGAGGAAGTAGTATGCAAAAGGAAAAAAAATAAGTTACTTTGTTTCTGTGTCTTTCCTCAGTAAATGATTTTATTGTAAAAAAACTCACCTAGTAATTAAGTATGGTGTATTTTCCCCATCATCATTCGGTTACATGTACCACATTAGTCTTAAAATAAGTTCATTTCGACTATGCACCACCAGGACAAGTGCCTGTCTAGGTGCATAGCTCCAATACAAACTTATTTTAGGACTGTAGTATTATAGATCTAATTACATTGATCAAGATGTATAGACCATGAACAAAAATTAAAGGACATGATAATAAAAAGACGTAAGAGCTGAAATTAGAAAAAAAAAGGGAGCAAATTACCATGTGGTCTTTGTTTAAAATTAAACTCTCTTATAGGTGGAAACCAAATTCGGGGTCTCTATGATGAATGTGTGGATATGAAAGACGAGGTGCGATGGTGATCAACCAATTAGACGGATCATATTCAAGTAGGATCCAGCGGTCCTTCGCCTATTCGGCTCCTGGGAAGCAAAGCAACGAGAGAGTGCTGGAGTTTGACTGCAGGCAGATGTTGGAAAGTTGCCTTTGCCTGCAGGTTCATCATCATGTTGCCAATTTGCGGAAATAGATTAGGAGGCGGCGGCGGGGGATGCAAAAGCGTGATGCGCCTCATATCCGAATAAAATCCATGGATATGCCCTCGGCAAATTGCAGCCGAGCTAGGCTGTGTGCCCCCCTTTCCATTTCTTATTACCGCAACCTTTCGCCCGGGGTCGTAGGCTTTATTAGTACCTTTGTTGTTACGTAAAAAAAGCAGGGGCTTTTGTAGAAAAGCTCGCGTGCAACTTATATGGACAAGCCGGCGCCCGGCGGCCTTTCGGTTACCCGCAAGTGGAATCGCCTCATCTGATGAAACAGTAGGATCCGGATCAGATGGAGACGCTCCCGACGGCGTTTGTGCTACGTGCCATTCACCTCCAAAGCATTTTAACTTTAAAAGACCGCAGAAACTCCTTCAGATAAGACGTTCAAGAGCCGAATTCACCTCTTGGCGTGCACGTGACCATGTGAGCCAGGAATTTTTACCCACAAACTAAAGGGTGTTTGGATCTTTAGTCCGGACTAAAATCCATGTCCCATCAAATATTCAAAGGCTAATTAGAAAGATTAAACATGAATTAATTATAAAACTAATTACATAGATGGAGGCTAATTCCCGAGATGAACCTATTAAGCCTAATTAATCCATCATTAGCAATATTTACCGTAGCATCACATTGTCAAATCATGAACTAATTAGGCTTAATAGATTCGTTTCATAAATTAGGTTCTATCTGTGCAATTAGTTTTATAATTAATCTATATTTAATACTCCTAATTAGTATCTAAACATTCGATGTGACGGGTGCTTAAATTTAAGTCAGTGAACCAAACCAGACCTTAGGAGCTCCACGGGTCCTAACTGTCAGCCAGGAACATGTGGTCGGCCGTCGGCGTACCGGTAGTTTATTGCTAACCAACCAACGGCTCTGGGGGCACGCAGACGCAGACCGGCATTAGCAAATGTTTACTGTAGCAACACATTGTCAAATCATGGACTAATTAGGCTTAATAGATTCGTCTCGCCGTTTAGCCTCCACTTATGTAATCGGTTTTGTAAATAGTCTACGTTTAATACTCCTAATTAGTATCTAAACATTCGATGTGACGGGTGCTTAAATTTAAGTCAGTGAACCAAACCAGACCTTAGGAGCTCCACGGGTCCTAACTGTCAGCCAGGAACATGTGGTCGGCCGTCGGCGTACCGGTAGTTTATTGCTAACCAACCAACGGCTCTGGGGGCACGCAGACGCAGACCGGCCCGTCGTCGCCGGCGGCCCGGCGCTGCCCTGGACGGGGGCTGGACCACGCACCGCGTGCGGTCCTGACCTAACTGTCCGACCTGGCGTCCACGCAGAGAACAGGATAAGGCAGCTTTGAAATGCTTTGCATGTAGAATGCACATCGAGACGACCGCCTGCTTCTTTCTTTAATCCTTCTCCTCCCCCGTTCTCATCGCCCAGGCGCGGCTGACTCGGCGCCTACGCGGACGCCAGCTACCGTGCGTGGCCCGAAACCGGGCCACCGCGCCCGCTGACCACGTCATGCACCCTCACAGCTGGGCAGCCGGCGCAGCAGCGTTCACGCGGGCCGGCCGCACGGCGACCACGACCCGCCACCGCCACCGCCGCCGCCCACCACCACGTGCTGCACCTGTCGCTGGTCAGCCAGCCGTTCGCCCGGTGGCCTCCGGCTGCCTCGCCTCAGCCTCGCTGGTCAACACGTACGACGACGGGTCTGCCGGTCGCGAGTTGGCGTCTGGCAACGACCGTCGACCGGCCAGCTGACCGCGCCGATCTGTGCGCGCTCGCTGGACGGACGCGAATCATCCTGCCCCTCCTCCGCCTTGGCAAAAATCTGTCGTGGCCGTCGTCGTTCCAGCGGGCAACGAGCCAACCCCAACCCCCGTTCCCGTTTGGAGGGGCTCTTGACAGCATCAGTTCCGGGCTTAAAATAAGCAGACCTGCCTTGGACCGCTTCGCTAAGCACCCTTCACAGGTCAATTACTTGGATTATCTCCAGATTACATCGACGTCTCTTGTTCCATTGCGCGTCGCAAATCTGGTTCGCCGCACCTGGCTGGGGCACACTAGGTAAATAAACAAAATACAGCAAGAAGATGCGTTTTGTTTGGGTGAAAAGGACAAACGCAAAACAACGTGACGATCATTATTCTCCGAAGGAAACCAAGAGGATGAAAATGAAATCGCTTCGTAGTTGCAGGTTGCGGATATGAGAGACTTTGGATTGCGAATAGGACGGGGCGCAGGATCAGATAGATCTTGGCAAAAATGTTTGGGATCGTAGGGTCGCTGTCCAAGTTCCAATCCGACACGTTGGAATCGTACACTGGCCATGAAAGTTTAAAGTATATATATCTGGACGTTATCTGAGAAATTTCGATTATTTCGGTGATGGGGTAAAAAGGGGAGAGAGAAACGCGGGAGTTGGATAGAGCAGGGGACGTGGGGAGGAGTCACCCCAGCTCGTCACACCTGACGTCACGCGAGCAGCCGACGTGGCAGTTCCTGTACGCGACACGTTTTTCTCGCCGCCGGGGCGCCCACCTCGATGCCACGGAAAAGACGAGGGAGGGAAACATCTAAATGAGCCCCCCGGAACAGATAAAATTGGCAAACAGTTCTTTAAAGCGGGCCATGGCCCTCCGAACCACCAGCACCCCGGGCTGATCGCAGCCGTTCATTGAGCAGCAACGGCCATGGCTTGGCAAATCGGAACCGTCCGGTGAGCGGGCCCTGCAGTTCAAGGTGGGGCGCGTGACGCCAGCTGGCATCGGAGGGGCAAGCGCAACCTTATCCTCTTTTCCCGAGGCAACTCGTCCCTAGGCGCGGTCCAAGGAGCCTTAACCCACCGACAGATACTGAGCCTATCTGTCAGTGAAAACTGGTCCAGGAAAGGTCCCGCGAGCCGAGCCCATCACGCCCGTGGAATATACCGGCGCGTCCTTGCCTTCCCCTCCCCTGACCTCTCTCTCCTCGCCTCGCCTCCGGTCGCGTTTCCCATTCTGAAACTCGCGAACCCACCCCCCCTCCCTCCTCCCTCGCTGCCTCCATCAGATCAGATCAAAGCGGAACACCAACTCCTCCTCCTCCTCTAGGGTTTGGTGAAACCCTCCGCCGCGCGGATCGGTAGGGCTAGGGTTTGGTCACATCTCGTGGCGAAAGCTTTCTCTTCCATCTGCTCGGTGTTTCAGCCATGATGTCGCGGTCGTATACCAACCTGCTCGATCTCGCGGAGGGCAACTTCGCGGCGCTGGGCCCGGCCGCCGGCGGGGGGCGGCGGAGGCAGGGGTCGTTTGGGACGAAGCGGATGTCGCGGGTGATGACGGTGCCGGGGACGCTGTCGGAGCTCGACGGCGAGGACGATTCGGAGCCCGCGGCGACCAACAGCGTCGCCTCCGACGTGCCCTCGTCGCTGGCGGCCGACCGGATGATCGTGGTCTCCAACCAGCTGCCCGTCGTCGCCCGGCGGCGGCCCGACGGCCGTGGATGGTCCTTCTCCTGGGACGACGACTCGCTGCTCCTACAACTCCGAGACGGCATTCCCGACGAGATGGAGGTGCTCTTTGTCGGTTCCCTCCGCGCCGACGTTCCCGTCGCCGAGCAGGACGAGGTGTCGCAGGCGCTGCTCGACCGATTCCGCTGTGCGCCGGTGTTCCTCCCCGACCACCTCAACGACCGCTTCTACCACGGCTTCTGCAAGCGCCAACTCTGGCCTCTGTTCCATTACATGCTCCCCTTCTCATCATCCGCGTCCGCCGCCACCACCTCTTCGTCGCCCGGCAACGGTCGCTTCGACCGTAGCGCTTGGGAGGCGTACGTGCTCGCCAACAAGTTCTTCTTCGAGAAGGTCGTGGAGGTCATCAATCCGGAGGACGACTACGTCTGGGTTCACGACTACCACCTCATGGCGCTGCCTACCTTCCTCCGCCGCCGGTTCAACCGCCTCCGCATCGGATTCTTCCTCCACAGCCCCTTCCCCTCGTCAGAGATCTACCGCACCCTCCCTGTTCGCGAGGAGATATTGAAGGCACTGCTCAATTGTGACCTCATTGGGTTCCACACTTTTGATTACGCCAGGCACTTCCTCTCGTGCTGCAGTAGGATGCTGGGAATTGAGTACCAGTCAAAGCGTGGCTACATTGGATTGGATTACTTTGGCCGCACTGTTGGGATCAAAATCATGCCAGTGGGAATTCATATGGGTCAGTTGCAGTCAGGTCTGCGCTTGCCTGATAGGGAATGGAGACTTTCCGAGCTTCAACGGCAGTTTGAGGGGAAAACTGTCTTGCTTGGTGTGGATGATATGGATATCTTCAAGGGGATCAATTTGAAGCTTCTTGCCTTTGAGAATATGCTGAGGACGCATCCCAAGTGGCAGGGGCGAGCAGTGTTAGTGCAGATTGCTAACCCAGCCCGTGGGAAGGGTAAGGATCTGGAAGCCATCCAGGCTGAGATTCAGGAGAGCTGCCGGAGGATTAATGGGGACTTTGGCCAGTCAGGGTATAGCCCTGTTGTTTTCATTGATCGTGATGTGTCAAGTGTTGAGAAGATTGCCTATTATACAATAGCGGAATGTGTGGTGGTGACTGCTGTGAGGGATGGGATGAACTTGACACCATATGAATACATTGTCTGTAGGCAGGGTGCACCAGGATCTGAGGCCATGTCGGAGGTAAGCGGGCCAAAGAAGAGCATGCTGGTTGTGTCAGAATTTATTGGGTGCTCACCATCTCTGAGTGGTGCTATTCGGGTTAACCCATGGAATATAGAGGCAACTGCAGAGGGGATGAATGAGGCCATTTCAATGCCAGAACAGGAAAAGCATTTGAGGCATGAGAAGCATTACCGTTATGTCAGCAGCCATGATGTTGCTTACTGGTCGAAGAGCTTCATCCAAGATTTGGAAAGGGCCTGTAAGGATCACTTTAGGAGGACTTGTTGGGGCATAGGGTTGGGTTTCGGTTTCAGGGTGGTGGCCTTGGACCCTCATTTCACAAAGCTTAACATAGATTCAATTGTTAATGCTTATGAGATTTCAGAGAGCAGGGCTATATTGCTTGACTATGATGGAACTTTGGTTCCTCAGACTTCCATCAACAAGGCACCTAGTCCAGAAGTTTTGAGCATTATCAATACCCTTTGCTCAGATAGGAGAAACATCGTTTTTCTTGTCAGTGGGCGAGACAAGGATACATTGGGAGAGTGGTTTGCGTCATGTCCAAAGCTGGGGATTGCAGCTGAACATGGTTACTTCTTAAGGTATGTTTTGCCATTTTTGCACACCTGATACTTGTTTCTGAAGTATTGGCAGCTGGATACTATGCCTTTTCTATAATTAGTAAGAGTAATACAGGTTGTCCTTGCCAAACTTTGAACTTAGTATATAAGGTCTTAAGTGGCTTCATTACTCATTTAACATGTCAAATTGGAAAGATCAGTCTCTGTTCGTGACATTGGAAAGAGATTAAAGGACAAAACCCTTAATATTATCTGTTCTCACAAGTAGAATGGAGGCAGTTGCAGTGTTTGTCTTTCACAACTTTTGATCAGGATATTACTTATTTTTTGGGTTAAGTTGGCCCTTAATATTTCCTCTCTTTAGGATCATTTGGAGCATTACTTTAACCTGAGGATCTCATATGAACATGAATGTTGATCATTTTAGGCTCTCTTTTTAGTCAGTTAACAGAAGTAATTGGTTTAACTAGCTGCTATAAAAATGTTTAAACTAGAAAGGGTCTGTGAAGTAAGATTTCAACATTTGTGTAGGTGGTCTAGAGAAGAAGAGTGGCAAACCTGCACCCAGACTTTGGATTTTGGATGGATGCAAATGGCAAAGCCAGTGATGAATTTGTACACAGAAGCAACTGATGGATCCTCCATTGAGACCAAGGAAAGTGCTTTGGTGTGGCACCATCAGGATGCTGACCCAGGCTTTGGATCCTCACAGGCAAAGGAGATGCTCGATCACCTGGAAAGTGTACTGGCAAATGAACCAGTCTCTGTTAAGAGTGGTCAGTTCATTGTTGAAGTCAAACCCCAGGTTTGTTCATCTATTAATTTTTCAAATCCTTTCTTGAAAGATCTGTGCCTTTTAACTAGTTCATTCTTTGTGCCTTAGAAAAACACATTCGACTGTGTGTATAAAGTAAGGTTGAACCATAGACCACTGAGTTTAGCTAGCACCTTTATTTTTCTCACAGTTGATATGATAATTATTTTTAAATTTTATAAGCACCCAGGGCAGTTCCTTTTCGTGTTACAAATATATTAGCTTCATTTTTATTCACAATTAGGCTATTAGCTCCACTCAGTTATAAAAGACCTATTGGTCCTGTTTTGGCTTCTTATCTTGTTGAGGGAGTGAGTGCTTTCTGAAACAACTTTCGAAGAAGCAATTTGGTGACACTTTTCTGCAGTTTAAGTATTTGTGCTTTGTAGCCTTGCTGAAAAACACTTTTTTTTGTTTGCCTTATCACCAATGAGGCCGCTGGTATCCTGTCTTACCTTCTGTGATGGTTTTCATGCAAGTTGTTAATAATAGTGATGTTTCAAGCTTTTACCTACACGGTCAACATTCACTTAACTTCTTAAAATTGATTCCTGTTGTTGTTTTGCTAACCTGCAGGGAGTAAGCAAGGGAGTAGTTGCTGAGAGGATACTTGCATCAATGAAGGAGAGAGGAAAGCAGGCTGATTTTGTATTGTGCATTGGCGATGACAGGTCTGATGAGGACATGTTTGAAAACATTGCCGATATCATGAAGAGGAATATAGTTGCTCCAAGAACACCACTGTTTGCGTGCACTGTGGGACAAAAACCAAGCAAAGCCAAATTCTACGTGGATGATACATTTGAAGTGGTCACCATGCTGAGTGCATTGGCAGATGCCACAGAACCCGAACTGGAGACTGATTCGGCTGATGAATTGGTAGCATCTACTTTGTTGCTCAATATTGGTGACGAACAATCAGAATGCACTGATAGATCAATTGGAGGATCTTAGCACACTTTCAGAATATGATGATTGATTCAATAGTTTCTTCTACACATTTTTCTGATGGATATGAAGTTTGATGCTCCAGAGGAAGGCTTCTCAATCTGCTGTACTCCAAGTTTCTCCAGTCTGGCTAGACAGTATGATCTTTTGCTGCAAGACGTAGGCCCATATGTCCATAGCTGACTCGCCGACTTTCTTTGCACGTTTCTCGTTTCACTTTTTCGTTCCTCTGGTTGAAGTAAAATGAAAGCTTCACGGAAGGCAAGTGAATCGTGGGGCTGATGTAATGGGAGGGGTATAGAAGTGGCACATGTGAAAGGAGTCCGTGCAGCCTGTGATTTGATCTCTTATTAACACGTTACAAAGTGGTGGCACCTTTTGAACTATAAGTCGTAGCAATCTCAAGGGTGAGGTTTGATTTGTTTCGTTGCTTAAAAGCTGGATCTTGGCTCCTTTTCTCTGATGGTTTTGCTTCTACGTTTTCCCCCTCGTCCTTTCATCTGGAAGATGTTTGAGCTGTCAACGCTGTCGCTGGATTATGGCGTATGCAAGTATATATTTTAGCATATTTGCCTGTCGATTTTGTATGCCGTTGCCAACGAGAACTGGATTATTGGCGATTGTATTGGGCGTTGTTGTGGCAGGTTTTGCTTGGAGTACGGACAAAGGGCTCCTGGAATTGGTTGCGGCTTGTTCTTGTTCCTACTCTTCCATTTCTTCGGGTAGGGAAAGGACTTGAAAATCAAAATCACTCCAACTCGTTGATCATGGAGTGGTTCCTACGAAGTGATTTGTCGGTATAAACAATACCGTAGAATACGCCGTGGTATGCTGTAGACTAGTCGTGATCCCATTAGTGCATTTGCCTATTTACTGAGGTACCCATACCAGCCGATATGTGTATCCATGGCACTCCTGATCAGTATTTGCACAGCACCGCAATATCAATAGCGGCACAGCAAAATGCGTATCAATACGCTAACGTACCAACGCAATGTGGCACGCCGGCTGTGAGGCGTAAAACATCCTCTTCGGTTTCAGGTCTTGCAGAACTGAAGCTTGGAAACATCTCTCCCAACACGGCTCTCCAACCATGCGGCAGCCGTATGCCATGTGGATTGAACCCACAGACCGACAGCAAAACTGTAGCCGGCGCAAGGCATGGGTGGCAATCGGCCTCGGTATAGTGACCGGTGGCCGTGCGTCAGCAAATTGATCTGGTCAGGGGAGAAGCTGCCAATGTGCATGAGCAAGTCCCGCCCAATTCATCATACCAAGCTGTTCTGTCACTCTGTCAGGCATCGACAAAGGCACGAAGGAATCATGCGCAAATAGTGAAAGGAACCGGATCCACATGATCACGAACCGGGCAGATCCTTGGAGAAAGGCAGCCGAGCTGGACGTATAGGCCGCCGGGCTGACACGATGAATAATCAAGGTCCTTGTCATTCCACAAAGCTCAAAGATAGTGGTAATTATTTAACATTATGTTCACCTCAAAGTATCATCTAAGATTATGTCAATATACCTGTTCCTGCATAAGAAAAACTGAGACTCCAGACACTTCATCAAGCACCAAATGCAACACCAAATATAGTTCACCAGGCAAACACTAAAATAGAGGAAAAAGGTAAGAGAACTTTGACAATTCCAACAGAAAAGGTGTGACTCTACAAAAAAGATAACGTTCCAAAAGGGAATCGATTCTTTAGTCTATATATAGCATTCAACAACAAAGTGATTATCATCATCTATCATTATAACCATGTCCCCAGACTTGAGGAATCATACAAGTTGAGGACAGCAGTATCAGGAAGTGTCTAGTAACCAAGTATGAATGCAACATACCACACAAAAGTATAGTAACCAGTCTCTGCATCATTCTAAACATGGGTAAAGTACAAGGGAAAAATGGTATGTTATTACTCTACAAAGTAGATGTCAGTCAACATATCGCCCTGCAGGAGGCAAAGATATGATACACTGTGAAGTACATGTCAGAGGTACCAAGGTCCTATGAGTTTCTGTGCTAACTGTTTTTCAGCTACAAGAAATACGAGCAGTTAGGTTTTCTCTGCTGAGGTGAGATGCCCCAGCTTTTCTGTCATCTGTTCCACATTCTTCTTTCCCCACCATAAGTTTTCCCGATCTCCTATTCTCACCTGATCACCTTTATTGTCTCCATCTCGCCTTTCTGATTGGGCCTCCTGATGCGTGTTGGAACCAGGCTGCTCAGTAAGAAACTGCTCCCAGAACCCGTCGTTTGCCCCAGGTGCTGGATGAGGAGAGTCCTCGGCAGCTTGGTCTCTTGATGGACCAGTTTCTGTAATAGCAGGCTCCAGATTAACATCTATCTCAGACACCTTAGCTCGTGAATCTGTAAAGGACATCATTTGAGGGAGGGGAGGACTTTCTGCGCAGCTAGTTGACTCTGTTACGTCATGAGAAGAGAGCGAATCTCCTGCACCAGCTGAAGAGGTATGCATCCTTGAGGGTGAATCTCCTGCACCAGCTGAAGAGGTATGCATCCTTGACGGAGGCGATGGTACATGGGGATCACTTTCTCCAGATGAATGGAGCTCTGTGATAACAACGGCAGATGAAGGGCCAGGGACACCATCATATGAAATATCAAATGCTTCACTTGCTTCTCGAAAGAAATTCTCCAATGAGTTCAAGGAAGACTCCATTTTGTCAAATGATTCTATGCAAACCGGTGGGTTTGTTAAGCCCCCGTGCACAATCTGATTCCCCTCGGCATTTGCATCTTGGTGGAGTGAAATAGGTACTGGTAGTCTCCTTTTCTTTCCGTGATGATCAGGTTGCTGCACAAAGCTAGAGCGAAATCCTGGTGCCTGTACAATATCTCTGACATATGCTATCAGATTCTTTTGCCGATCCTCCAAATAGATCAACTTATCTTCCAGCTCCTGCATTCGTCTCTCCATATCAATTTTCTTTTGTGCATTCTTTTCAAGCTCTAATGTCAGAGCATCATTATCGCGCTTAAGCTTTTCAATTTCGTCCTCATATTCCCGCCTCTCATTATCTGCTAATGGTCCAGAACCCTGAGGGTGTGATGAATGGCTGAATATAGGCTTACGCCTATGTATATTTTTCAGTCGGTGCCGTTGTCCCCTAATGAAATCCTCATTAGCAAACTCCCATTGTTCAGGATCAACTTTCCTAAAGCCCTACAGAAGAACAAGCGGAAGCCTATTACCATAGCATAACGGAAATATGACTTGTAAAGGCTCATAGGTCAAAAGAAATCACGTGGTGTCAGCAAAAGAAACAGAAGTACACCAGCTGAATCATAATTCAGTTTCGCGTCTAGTCGATTTGATGTGTGGGTGTGGGAAAACATGTGACTTCAACAGCATTTACAGTTGCCAATGGATCATTTGTCAAACAGTCCTCGAATTCTATCAGATTTATTAGAAGGAAAAAAGCATCTCACGAAGCTAATTGAGCTTAACCAGAAGTGGCTTCACCTTGGTTTTCTACAAGCATGTGGAATTAAACCTAACGCACAGTCACCAATCCGCTATGCTATAACAAGAAAACAATCCATTCGGCCTAAGACGATACCCTAAGCACTTGTTGTACTACATGTCTACAGCTAACAAGATTCGCCCCCTGAATTGTAGGATTCTCGATGACAGCAGCACAACACCACGCATCCCGATCGACCAATTGGACAGGAAGGGAGACGGGGCGAAAAAGGAAATGAAGGATCGTGGCGGCTTACGTAGGTGTTGAGCTGCCGCACGAAGCTGGAGAAGTTGTTGTGCTTGAAGTACTTGGGGAGCAGATCCCTGCAGAACTCGGCCTGGTTGGCGACGACGAAGCTGGTCCCCGGCGGCGTCCACGCCACCACGGCGTCCGTGGCCGGGTCGTCCACCATCTCGTACGTCTTGCTCAGGAACGGCGGCAGCGAGGACGCGCTCCCGCCGCCCGCCTCCATCCCTCCCCCTCCTCCTCGTCCCCCTCAGGCTGCTGCTGCTGCGGCGGCGGCGGTGGCGCGGCGCATGCCCGGCGTGATCCGAAGGGGAAGCGGCTTGCTTGGGTTTGGTTGGTTGGTGGCGGCCGGGGGGGAAGGGAAAATTTCCTCTCGCTCGGAATCGGATTGGCGGAAATTTCCAGAAGGTTAGATTGCAGCAGCGTGGGCCTCGAGCGCGGCGCGGGGAGGCGGCGTCAGTGCGCGGTTCTGGTTGGGTTGGGTTAGGTAAGCAGTGACGCGTTCCGGCGCCGCGGCTTGTGTGACCGGACCAACGGGATGGCGAGATGAAAATGAAATGGTCGAGCCGTCCCGTCCCGTCGGAGACCTGTGGTGGCGATGGGAGCCGTGCGGCGCGGGCTCGGTTCGGTAGCGCGGGATGGCGCGAGTGGTTGGATACCCTCGGCTTCACCGCCGTTGGGTTGACTTCCTGGGGCCTGTAGACCCCCAGGAAGTTCTGCGGACGTCTTGCTGGCTCGCCGCCGCCGCCAGTAGGATGTTCTAAAAAAACCCCAAGATCTTCGTCCTCTGATCAGGTCATCAGGGAAAGGAAGCTCGTCGCCGGGCATTATTAGGGCGGATAGGGGTGTTCCGTGGTTTTTCTGCGATGGGACACGGCCGGAAAACGAACACCTTTTGGAAGAATGAGTTGAACGAGTACCTCGCCCAGGTGGACTAGTTGGATTATGCAGGTGGGCAGAGGGAGGAGGGTGGCAATTGACATTAATGGTGAAAGATGGGAGTTCTTTAGGACTTACGAAGGTCTGAGGTAAGGAGACTCACTATCCCCTCTACTTTTCAACCTCGTGGGAGATTCTTTATTGGTAATGTTGAGCTCAGCATGTAGAGTTAGAGATATCCAGGGCTTGTGCCGCGTTTGGTTGACGGAGGTCTATCACACCTGCATTATGCGGACGACACAATCAGTTTTGTGAAGAATGAGGATAGATCATTGAGGAACCTGAAATTCATCTTATACTGCTTGATGTTTTTTAATTTTAACCTTTTTTAAATAATATTTTAAAAATAACTCCTCCTGACAAATATTTCCATCCCTTTTGGTTGCGCTTGACCGCGTGGCGTGACAAAATAACGTTATCACGCTACATGCACTGGTATAACAAGCCTGCCATGCTAGTGTGGGGAGGTGACATGGGCTCCTCTTACCACGATACTGCGTGTGGCACGACAACGTGGTTCTGTCGCACCACTTTGCATGGCATGATAAGAGCCTACTCTAATTTAATTTACTCACTTTGGGCCATCTCAATAAAATAATATTTGAACTTTAAATGTTACGAAACTTGACATGCACGATATATAATGTATGAACATTCCATTTAGTAACACGTACAAGACAAGTCGTACAAGACAAGTGCTACATATTTTAAAATTTTTAATTTCAAAATTGGCTATGTATTATCCCTATATCCCACATGGGGCTACTTGGGAGTATCTCTATAAAATAGCATTTAAAATTTAAATATCACGAAACTTGACATGCACACCGTGGAAAGTGTAAAGGTTCAATTTTACTGACACGTAGAAAGCCAAGTGTAAGCTATGTATTATCCCTCTATCTCTCTTAGGACAGCTTCTAAGTGCTAAATAAATTCACTTCAGCCTTTTCTTTCCTTTAGTTTAATATTTTAAAACTCTAATAAGATGACATCATAAAATATATTTATTTCATTTTAATTATATTCACACTCCTACTAGATATCCTCAAGAGCGCACAAGCTTCCATCAATCATTATACAATTGACCTTATTCAATTTTGAATTAGGCCAATGAATATGACTAAGTTGTAAATACAAGTGTTAGAAATCCATAATTTATGATGTCTAAGAAATAACATTATAATACTACACTGTAGATTGTTGTATCATTATCTCTTCATTTGATATGACATCTTTGAAATTAGAAACCATGAAAATTGGGATTAGTCTAATGATAGCTAGAAACACCCATGCAACATAGTTCGATTAAGTGGAGAAGCTTCTCGATCACACGATACACCATCTACTTTGCTATCCAACCTGATATATATTGTAAGAACATGAAGTACATGATACGCGAGTGAATTAAACATGAATGAGTTAGAAACTGTGTGTTCTTTGAAGTACATCGTAGTGTACTATAGTGTGCATGCACAAATGGATGGATGTTAGAACTAAGTTTATATTAGTGACCAATTAGTTAAGGTGTGGGTGTATGATCTGTAGTGAGATGGTAGTACTCATAAGCTTCATCAGGCAGTGTGTCTTCTCGGTTTTGAAATTTCTGCCGAAGTAGCTTAACCCGAAAAAAATCGCTAATGGATGGATGTTAGAACTAAGTTTATATTAGTGACCAATTAGTTAAGGTGTGGGTGTATGATCTGTAGTGAGATGGTAGTACTCATAAGCTTCATCAGGCAATGTGTCTTCTCGGTGTTGAAATTTCTGCCGAAGTAGCTTAACCCGAAAAAAATCGCTACTTGATATCTAAACAACACCTCACATGACGGGTATGTGCCAGGAAGCATATATAGAAATTGAATAAATCTAAAGATATGATCACATCGTTTTTGTTGGCAGGAATGTCACATCTTAGTTATATCCATAGGCTAATTCAAAATTGAATAGGGTCAATTGTATAATGATTGATGGAATGAATATAGTTAAAATGAAATAAATATATCTTATAATGTAGCCTTATTAAAGTTTTTAAAATATTTAGAGTTAATTAAGTTATAAAACTGAAGGAAAGAAAACGTCGAAGCGAATTTATTTAACACTTAGAAGCTGTCCTAAGAGAGATAAATGGATAATACATAGTCTACTTTGAAATTATGCATTTCAAAATATGTAGCATTTGGCCTTCTACATGTTAGTAAAATTGAACCTTTACACTTTCTACAGTGTGCATGCCAAGTTTCATGATATTTAAATTTTAAATGCTATTTTATAGAGATCAAGAGCCCCATGTGGGATATAGGGATAATACATAGCCTACTTTGAAATTAAAAATTTTAAAATATGTAGCACTTGCCTTGTACATGTTACTAAAATGGAATGTTCACACCATATATCGTGTATGCCAAGTTTTGTAACATTTAAAGTTCAAATACTATTTTATGTAGTGGTCCAAAGTGAGTAAATTAAACTAGAGTAGGCTCTTGTCACGCCGTGCAAAGTGGCGCGACAGAAGCACGTTATCACGCCACACGCAGTGGCGTGATAAGAGGAGTCCATATCACCTCCCTGCGCTAGCGTTACAGACTTGTCACGCCAGTGCATGTGGTGTGACAACGTCATTTTGTCGCGCCACGCTGGCCGGCGCAACCAAAAAGGGTAAAATATTTGTCCGAAGGGGTTATTTTTAAAATAATTTTTAAAAAGAGTTAAAATTAAAAAATTCTACTACTTTGAGAATATGTCTGGTATGAAGATCAACTACAATAAGAGTGAGATTTTTGGGATTAGGCTGGGTCCTGAGGATCAACAAGAGTTAGCGGATCTGTTTGGATGTAACATAGGCACACTACCTATTACCTATCTAAGCCTGCTAGTTAGCGACCTCAAATTAACTAAAGCGCAATTGAGCTACATTGCAGAAAAAGCGAAGAGAAGACTGGGTATATGGAAATGTGACACATTGACACTGTCTTCAGGAGGAAAAACTGTACTAATTAACTCCTGCCTTTCCAGTACCCTTATGTATACAATGGGTGTTTATTTGCTGTATGAGGACAATTATCAGATTCTAGACACTATATGCTCTAAGTTCTTCTGGCAGGGAAGTGTAAGAAGAGGAAATATCATATGATCAAATGGGAAGCGCTAGTCAGACCCAAAGATTTTGGAGGGCTGGGCTTCATGGATGTTAGAGCTATGAATGTTTGCCTGTTATCCAAGTGGATAGATAGACTGGAGAGGGATGATGACAGCATGTGTATAGAGCTGCTCAAACGAAAATACCTGGGCCAGAGAAGCATTTTCCAACTTCGTAGAGCTTGTGGATCCCAGTTCTGGAGGGGGCTGATTGAGATAAAACAATGGTTTCAAAGAGGTAGAGTTATGAAAGTCAAAAGTGGAAGCCAGACCAGATTCTAGGAAGATGTATGGGTGGGAGATTGCCCCCTAAAAATAGTTTGATTTGTTGTACAAGTTTTTCTCAAACCCAGAAATTACAGTGGAAGAAGCTAGAGATGAAGGGGGTGGCTGATCCAGTTTAGAAGAGCGTTGACTACCGTAGAGTTGCACGAATTGTGCAGACTTGTGGAACAACTAGACAATATTGAGCTCACAGAGAATAGAGACGAGATGTGCTGGGTCCTAGAGAAATCTGGCAGATATAAACCAAAATCCCTGTATAGAGCAATGACCTTTGGTGGAGTGATAGATAGTCTGTCCACATTGGGAAATGTAGAGTGCCGCTAAAAATCCATATCTTTCTATGGATGGATGGTTTTTCAGAAAAAAAAATCCAATCGGCGGTGTAGCTGAAAAAAAAAGGAATTGGTCAGCCCGGAACAGTGTAAACTGTGCGAAAAGTTAGAATCAACTGATCATATAATCTTTCAATGCCCTATTACGGTTTTTCTTTGGAACTTTATAAAGAAACTTTGCCTCTGAGGGGACCCCACAATCTTGTTTGAACTTAACTGAAAAGATAATGTGAGATATGAGAAACAAATCTAGACAACTCTTTATCTATGTTTGTGCAGGAGCCATGTGGGTGCTGTGGAAGACAAGGAACGACATGGTGTTCAACAACAGGATCGCTACGACGCCGGTGGTGGTGGTGCACAGGATGGTGGCGTTCCTAACGGAATGGAAACCTCTTGCTGATAAAGATCTGGAAAAGGTGGAGGAGGTGATCGGCAAGCTGACCAAAGCATACTCTGGACTTGCTTGAGGAGAATTTCTGTAGCTGTCTCAGTATCTTTTGCCTATTTTCTCTTTCGCCTTATCTTGCCATGAAGGTGTTGTTCCACATGGTGTTATGTCTTTTGCGCGAGTAGAGCGAGCGAGTAGAAGAGGTGTGCTGTTTTTATTCTATTTCTTGCGCTAGGTAAACTTAGCACTCGCCAAACTTGTAAAACTGGTAACCCAGAGGTGGACCGGTTGTCAAAATCCTACCTGATACGCTTTCAATAAAGCTGGGCAAGATTTTGCCTTTGGTCTTAAAAAAATGAGTACCTCGCACTTTTCAGGTCAAGCTCATGTTTAGCGCAACCGTTTCAACGTACGTTTAACGTACCACCCTTAAATGCGGTTCATCGTATCCAGGCGAATGGTGGGAAGTGATCCTTACCGCGAACTACGTACCAATCAAGCAACATTGCAAATCATGATTAGTCATCAGGATTTGAAAAGAGAGATGTCGAGGGATCTTTAACAACAAGACCATGTCACCCCCAACATTTTTTCGAAATGAAATGTCACCCTAACAATTGGCACAGGTGATCAGGTAGTACACAACAAACTTCAGAATGGCGCAATCTTACAATAATGTAATAGCTACAACAGAAACATTTTCACTTTCTTTGTTTTGTTGTTCTTTCTTATTTAGTCTCTATTCATAGCCACTCCGCTATTTGTACATAAACATGCTTTCCAGTATAATGAAAAGGCAGAGCACCTGCTTAGTTTGCTCGAAAGAAACAAAGGAGTGGGTGAACGCAGAATCAATAATCATCAGGTATTTGCCTTTCTTAAAGAAAAATACAGCACATCTGTAATATTCGTTTAAATTTTTAGGATTTTTTACCCTGAGATATAGGTCATGAAGAGGAACAAGGAAATACACGTCTATTCAACAAACACAAAGATAAGGAGAATCCTACACCTTGCTACCCAAGGGAATTGGTCTTTATGAAAACAGTGAAACATTCCGAATTTAATTTTAAGACGAACAACAAAACAATCTACCATCTCATATCAGGTCAAGTTAAAACTTTAACCAGGAAATGAAAGTTGAGGGACGATAACCCTTGATGTAAAGTTCAGGGTCTAAAATAGCTATTTTGCCTTGATTTAAACCGTACCACATTACACAGTACTCAGTGACAAGAATTCCATCTTCCGCCCGATGTGCCTGCGCCCTGTGCAGCCATTGGCGCCGCGTCGCCCTGCGGCCGTCTTGCTAGGCTCCTCGCAAGTCGCAGCAGCCGGGACAACCCGCCGTTGTTCTTGTGCACTGCATGGTGCTATGATCTGATCAGCGACAAGGAGCACGTCGATGTTGCGTCCGTTGTACACATTGGCACATTGGCCACAGGAAAAGAGCATCTTATTGGAAGAGAGTAGAAAGAGTATTAGGAATTATAATATGGAGATCAGAGACCAATCTTTAGCAACCACAACACTTCTGAAAGGTTTTTATACGTATATGAACGTAATTGTTCCCATTTCCGGAACGTAATCGTTCCTCGGAGGTTGGAGCTTGAACAACGTTCCCGGAACAAGGAACATGGTCATGTTCCCGGCTGCTAAGGCCGAGCTCTACATTTACCATCCAACAAAAAATGTTGGATGGACAGAGAATTTTCTATTACAATTCTTTGGACCAACTCCTACGATAAAAAAATACAAATCAATATTCAGCAGGTGTTTGCCTTTTTCAAACAAGCACGACTGTGGTTTACCTTGCATTCTTGCAAGTTACAATTTTGCATGACTGCACAACACGCCCTCTGTATGTTTGGTTCTTTTCATGATTCTGAAAACATCCCATGTTATTTCCAACCATTTGCAGCATTCAGTTAACTATCCAAGATATGTCACATGAAGAGAGGCAAGTAAGGACATATCTGTGTTACAACACAGAAAAATAGAAATACCACACCCCTCTGGCCAAGGAAATTGGCCTTGCGAAAACATAGAAACAATCTCTGTATTTCAGATGGTATCTTCCGCGTTTTAACTTCAAGATGAACAATGAAACAACCTACCATCTCATATCAGGTCAAATTTACAAAGTGCAACGGGAAAGCAGAGATTTTGGGTTGAATAAAAGCATACCATAATACATGACTACTCAATGACAAGAAATATGACGAAATTTCAGCCTTTGGTGTCCAAATTACAAAAAAGATTTACACTCCCTGGGGCAGATGCATGACTGTGAGGATGGGAATCCAAACAATGGGTAAAACCTTCAGGGGAGGAATTCATCACCTCATCCATTTCAATCGATAGGGATTCTCTAGTCAGTCTTCTGTATTCTTTTATCCCTGATAGGCAGCGGGACAGGTTTCTGAGCCACGTGTGGATGTTCTGCCCCTTTGTAAACCTTGAGGTGTGTAAATAGTCTTCTTCCCAGCTGCAGATGTTCAAAATGATGAGCAGAACAAATAGAATAAGCATGTATAGCATATGATGAAATTAAATCAAATTAAATATGCAACTAGCACAAACAATGGAGTGGCTAGAGTAGAATGCTTTAGATGACAAAAATATGGGCCTGACAGAATGTGGGGTTCATAAAATGCATCCAGTAGACATGGTCTACAGATAAAGCTAAGAAGCAATTTTTTTTTGGAAGAAACAGTTAAAAGGCAGTTTTTTCAGAGCGCATGCTACACATCATAAATTCAGGACATGGTATTTGTGATATCACACACACAAAATACAAAGGGAAAAACAGCTTGGCAAGAAAATCAAATATTTTTTTCATTAACAGAATTCCCTTAAATTTAGTCATGTGATGTATGCTCAAAGCCATGCTTTCACTCGGGGAATATGATGATTCATGAGCTATACTATGACCTCAAAAAACCTCAGAATTAACTATTGTAGTTCTCAATCTCACAAATATTTCCAAACAGCTGCTAACTAATATCAACCTGTAACTTTTGGGACTTCGAAAAGAAAGTCCACCCTGAAAATGGATCGCCGTTTCCATTTTTGATATACATTACAGTGAAAAAGCATAGATCTGATGGAGTCAGCTAGTAGAAGATGTTATCTTACCCTGCCCTTGGGAAGCATGCCACGCACTGCATGTTCGATGATTCTCTCCGGAATCCTTTTCTGAAGTTGGTCGAAAGTTTCTTCTTTCATCCCTCCAGGCCGTCCAGAGTGCCTCCTATAGAGCTTCTGCGACCGCTTTTTACCAGAAACAGCAACCTTCTCTGCATTGACCTACGCAAACATTAAAAAGGCATAAATGACTTTTAGAATCGCATCACATGAACACATAGGATCTGTGTGGGGCCTTCAGAGATGCGCTGGTGTCGAAAGGACTACACTTACAGACACATAATCTTAGTTTCAAGATGATTTGTGGAGCTTATTTGCCTCTGCTGCTAATATTAGGACATTTTGAAGAGAATCTGAGGGAAGTAGCCATAGTGTCTATGCTAATATTAGAGCTATTGAGAGGATGCTTACCACAATAACAAAAGCACCCATGTCCACACTGGGAGTGTATGTGGGTTCATTCTTTCCCCTGATATGTACTGCAATGGTGGATGCTAGCCTGCCTAGAATCTTGTCTGCTGCATCAACAACATACCATGTCTTCTCCGTGGTTACATGATCTGCAGCCTTGGGATACCATGTAGTATTCCATATGTCCTGCAAATTAAAGTGCTCAATCAGATTTATGTAGGTATGCTATGGAGAAATTCATAAGAAAACAGAACAAAGCATAGTTCCAACGAACTGTACACATGGTGCTCATTTCTACTGAATTATTTCTCACTACGAAAGGGCCATGGCTAATTTAGTAATTTTCAATGCGATGGTAGATGACGTAAACAATGTAATCGGATGTACTTTAACTTGATTACTCATGCGCATAAAGGCATCGTCTCAAATGGACTAAGATGACATCGGTTAAACATGAACAAACTGGGATGGACAATGCTCAGCACTACGGTTCTATAAAACAAGCAGTGGTAGAGTGCGCATTGCTTTGCGAGAAGAAAGAGAGGGTATCGTACGGGGCCGCAGAGTTCGTCGCCTTCGAACATGAAGCGCTGCTCGCGGGGCACGAGCGCTGCGAGCGGCTGCCTCTTCTGCTTGTCGCTCTGCTCGCACCGCACGGCCAGTCCCGCCGGGGCGGCACGCCGCGTCACGGACCTGGCCAGGCGGCGGTGGTGGTGGCGGGGGGCGAAGGAGGAGGAGAGGAACGCGGAGGCGGCGACGGCCGTGGCCATTGCGGCGCCCCTGAGCTAGAGCGGCAACAGTCGGAGGCGGAGGCGGAGGCGGAGGGTGGGTCGGGTTCAGTGGGACGCAGCCATTTCTAGCTTCGAGGGAGGCGAGATGGGGAGCGCGGAGTGGATAAGGGGATAGAAGGGGGAAGTGAAGAGGAGGACGTAACAGGAAGACATGCTTCATAGGCCCATAAGAATTATAAATTTGGCCCATCAAGAGCAACTTCAAAAGACTGCTAATCTTACCCCAATGCCTTTTTGGAAAAAGGAGAAAAAACGAACTCCAACAGTCCACCCAAATCTTCTCCAATTTTTTAGCAACGCTAAAAAATAGCCTACCACCGCGTATATTTTAGCGTTGGCATTCCTCCCCCAATCCTGATCCCCGCACGCTCACGCGTCCCTTCCGATGGGCCCAATACGATGACGTGGCCTGTTTTAAAATATTAGGGATTATTTATTAGCGATCTGCTGTAGATTGATATGTTTTTAGAGGGAATTTTTTTGAAAGAATCCCCAATACATAGTTTTGGGAAAGAATTTTTTAGAGTGCTCTTGGAGTTGCTCTAAGGCACCATAACATGCTCGCCTGAGAATTTGAGAATTCTTGCATTCCAAACACATGAAAATCATGATTTGCTACTCAAAGAAAAAAAAAGAAAATCATGATTTGATATACGTCATTGATTCCAATAAAATGACAGGGGAACAGAAAATTGTCCATCGCTATTCAGTTTCAGCAACAGCCAATCTTAATTATCACCAGTTACTTGACATCAGGTCATTTCATAATAGCCATTCTGACGGTGACGATGCAGAATCCATCATTAACACTAGGGCCCTTCTAAAAGTTGAAAATAGCCAGTATACATCACAATTCACAGGGGATGCAACGTTATCTGGCATGAGAGCAAGGCAGATATTGTGTATAGTCCATTTTCCAACAGCACAACAGATAAGAGAGATTACCTTCACAAGTTACACTGTTCTTTCGCTCCGTACCAAAAGAAAAAATATTTTTACATGTGAGATCGTGTGATCGTGTATCAGGTTCAGACCCGTGTACAAGCAAAACCATGATTCCTTCAGAGGAAAAATGGAGAGGTACTATAATAATATACAACAAAATTGTGAACCAAGAGATATCGGCCATTAGAACCAGATATGAATCAATGGTTAGTTAACTATCAGCAGACGAGTTGGGTGAAAAGATCACGAGGCAGACGACTCTGGATTCGTCTGTGTAAGAGGTTTTACTTTCCTTGTGTGACCCAAACTGTTCACAAGGTCCCTGCGAGTGCATACAGGAAACATGCTCATTCCAGGCATGTTTAGGCGCCACAAAACATATGGAAAACTGAGCTGATCCCGAGATGTGAAGCGCACCACTTCATTGAACCAAGTACACATGAAATGGTTCGGTGCAGGGGTGAGCTCCCTCACAATAACAGAGGCTTCAGCTAGGGCTGAAAATCAAACAAGTAAATTCATCGTATCAGGCATGATTCAAAGTTCAAACAGCAAATTGAGAAACATTCAACTTGAGCAACAAAACATTTGTTTGAAAACAATCCTAAATAACTGACCTTTCAATCCGTGTAATCTTTGTTTGTCCGGCATCCCATCTTGACGATATTGAGTCAATTGCACCTCTACTTCTTCAGGAGTAGCCTTGTGCTTTTGAACAATAGCTTTCCCCTCATCATAAATGTTGCTCCGCGCTCCATGTTCAGAGATAGCAAAGGTAGAGTTTGTCCTCCAAAGAAGAGCTTCAAGCACTGCTATCGGATCCCTTCGAAATTGGTATTTTGAGTCGACCCATATGGAGTACCTAGCCTCTGGGAAAAGGCGATGACTCAACATCTGCAAAAATCATGTTAAGTGGTTTGCTATTAGAATATAAATTGTTGCACAATCCTTGTGTAATAAATTTAAGGCAAAGGAAGTGATGATGGTAATCTCAGAAAATTAGTGATGATGGTAATCTCAGAAAATTAGTGATGATGGTAATCTCAGAAAATTGCTTCGCTTATGTTCCTGTAATGCCAAATTATGAAATTAGTGCAAAGGATATGTTATGTCATCTTAAGGTTTTTACCTTTGGGATCTTCCCATTTAATCGTTGATCCACAAAAGGAAGGCTCTTGACAACAATGATACGCCACCTTCCTATCATGCTATCATCACCAATTACCTTTCCTTCAGCTTCCTGAGTTGATAGTGTCACCTCATCCCAAAAGGCCACATAGCAAACCTTTTTCACAACAAGACCATGCAAAGAAACATATAATCAGTTAATGTGATGGTTTACTCCGATGTCCATGTCTGAAAATCTTGGAAGCTGAAATACCCTGCCGATAGAAGAATTAGCCATTCCAATAGGTTGGTATAGATCATCCCCACCACCAAATGCGCAGGTAGACACAACAACTTTACAGGCTCTCATGTATCTTCTATCCTCGTCAGAAATTTTGAAGCCACCATTGTCGCTGTAGAAACCACAGTGCACATTAACAGTCTCATTCACCTGCAGAAGTATGGAAGCACATTAAACACATCTATGGAAGGACAGCTTTCCGACAGCAATATAGTACATATCAGTAAGCCGTACAACCTTCAAGCTATCTTCTCTTTCAGCAAGTGTCTGAAATCCTGTAAACAAATTAAACCTAGTTGCTTCTGCATGCTGCAGCAAATACGAAGAGTTCGCCTCAGAGTGGTATGTGTCGTAGTCGTCTTCGTCAGATTTGTATGTGATCCTCTTAACCACAGAATCATGTTTTGTGCCTTTGGGAAGCACCAAATTTGTCAAACTTTTGGGACCAAGGAGCTTCAAGCAAGCTGTCAATATCAAAAATGCAAAAACAGGTCATGTCATCTCTTATATTTCAGCTGTACTAGTGAAGTCAAATTAGGAAAGAAGCTGAAAGCTCAGTTGCTGCACATAAGAAGCTTATAGTATAGCATATATATATATATATATATATATATATATATATATATATATATATATATATATATATATATATATATATATATATATATATATATATATATATATATATATATGTATGTACCACCGTGTCTGGAAGGAATTGCTTGTCCCTTACCGCCGGTCTCTCTGCCCCGGTGAGTGAGAATGTGTGTGCGTGAGCGTGCGTGCGAGCGCGAGAGAGAGTGAGCGAGAGAGAGAGACAGAGAGAGAGAGAGAGAGAGAGAGAGAGAGAGAGAGAGAGAG
>NC_028454.1:36730508-36847331 GCF_000263155.2 Setaria italica | reverse complement strand
CACACACACACACACACACACTCTCTCTCTCTCTCTCTCTCTCTCTCTCTCTCTCTCTCTCTCTCTCTCTCTCTCTCTCTCTCTCTCTCTCTCTCTCTCTCTCTCTCTCTCTCTCTATATATATATATATATATATATATATATATATATATATATATATATATATATATAGAGAGAGAGAGAGAGAGAGAGAGAGAGAGAGAGAGAGAGAGAGTAGTATGTGCTCTGTGATTCAGCGCTTATCAGAACAGGTGTGTCAGCATTTCCATACTACTATAGTTTTACTTTCTCAGTGTACAAGATCTGTAACATAACTTTCTCAGTGTGCAAGATCTAAAATTTTCGGATTAATTGCCACGATATACCTAACTAGTGTGAAAAAACAGCAGTCCGAACTCTGAACCACCGTAAGCACAGCACACCGTGCAATGCAGTACTCGCGTTACCAATTACAACCACACCAATTCCTGTTACGCAGTTGACCGAAATACTGTACGTACGAAACCTCCACTGTAATATCTAGGATTTAGGGACAGGGGAAATCGGGAACAGTTTGTGCGTAGATCGAATCTTAGTAGGGCGGGGAACTCACGCTCGCGCACGCCATGGACAAGGCGTGTGGTCGGGTCGAGCCGTCCGAGGCTGGAGGCGTGCGTGGCGGGGGCCGGGGGCGAGCCG
The DNA here is from genome assembly GCF_000263155.2 of Setaria italica. Classification (NCBI taxonomy): domain Eukaryota; kingdom Viridiplantae; phylum Streptophyta; class Magnoliopsida; order Poales; family Poaceae; genus Setaria; species Setaria italica. Next base: position 36,846,653 of record NC_028454.1, on the reverse strand, counting down.
CGGAGCCGCGAGGCCTCGAAGAGGAGCAGCGCGACGGCCGGGAGGAGCAGGAGGACGGGCCACCACCGCGCCACCAGCCGCACCGCCCGCTGCCCCAAGCTACGCGCCGCCGCCTTCCGCCTGCCGGCGCGGGGACGCCGGGTCGGTGCCGCCGCAGCACCGTCTTCGTCGGAGACGGTGATGGAGATGCTTCGGATCGTCGACGACGGCATCGGGAAGAAAGCGGTGGCGAAGTGGTGGCCGTGGTGGGTTTGCCATTTAGCGGGTGGGTGGGCTCTCGGCCTGCGTGAAACCACCAGACCTATGGGTTTGCCAGATTGTTTGGGCAGCGAAATGCGGCCCAAACAATCTGGCCTGGCTCGAGTTTCTTTTCTTCTATCTCTGTCTGGGTTCGGAATTCCAGGCCCTCCTTAGGCGTCTGCCGGTGATGATTGGGTTCGCTAACATGAATGATTTTCCTTTTTAACCAGATCAGTATCCAACGTAGAGTAGAATTATACAACCTTAACTAGAAAACTAATCAGACAGGATGATTTCAATCACAATATTAATTATTAGAGATAATATAGAAATTTCTCACTATTATTATTGTATCTGAAATTTTTTAAAAAGACGCTCTTTGAAGGACGTAGGGAATAGCTTAGGATTATACAACTTTAAGATATGTAACTGCAGTCTTTAGATGATTGGTGCAGCTAATGGTCATTCTGTGGTTTTGAGTGTCGGGGTGTTTCATAAACCATATCTTGTTTTGCCGAGCTCCTAAAATTGATTATGTGTTGAGTTCAGGATGAGCTCTGCTCAAACAATTTTTTCAGAGAGAAGATTCTCCACTAATCATGTGAAGTGATTCTCTAAAATGAACTAAAAGGTCGGTTACTTGGAAAAAATAGCTTCTTAAGTGATTCGCCATTCTAATTTTAAAAATTTATACAAGAGAATCACTTTTACCCAGCGAAATCTCGGATAACCAGCTTGCTCGATAAACAGCCTCAATGCCTCGGAATCGGCGATATCTATATAGGGTCAGTCCGCGCCTCAGAACTCGACATTTGTCGCCACAGCTGTTTCGCGCATCTGCCACCAAAGTCGCATGCCACCCGCCACGTCGAAGCCTCGAGCTCACATACTCGATACGTGTCGCACGGCGCCACCCCAGCCGTTCCCAATCTCGCTCTTTAAAGAACGCGCCGGGGCGCACGTACACGTAACGCAGAGCCGAGCAAGCCAATCTCCGAGCTCCGATGGCGTCCAGCGACGACAAACCCCTGCCGACCCCGGCCTCCGCGACCGCCGGCGGCGGCACCGCGCCCCCGGGGCAGCCGACCGCGATGTCGTCGAAGGTGCTCGACATGGGCGCGGCGGCGACGCAGTCGCTGCAGCCCGTGAAGCAGGTGAGGCAGCACGTGTGCACGTTCGCGCTGTACGCGCACGACCCCAAGCGGCAGGTGGAGACCCACCACTACGCCTCCCGCCTCAACCAGGACTTCCTCCAGTGCGCCGTCTACGACTCCGATGCCGCCGACGCGCGCCTCATCGGTAACCCCGCCCGGCGTGCACCCACCAAATCTTTGCGTGATGGTGTCTTTGTTAATTGGCATATGCATCTTTGCAAAAATGTCTGCAGGCGTGGAGTACATGGTGTCGAGGAAGGTGTTCGACACGCTGCCGGCGGAGGAGCAGCGGCTGTGGCACTCGCACGCGCACGAGATCAAGGCGGGGCTGTGGGCGAGCCCTCGGGTGCCGGGGATGCTGGAGAAGCCGGAGCTGGACACGCTGGCCGCCACGTTCGGCAAGTTCTGGTGCACCTGGCAGGTGGACCGCGGCGACCGCCTCCCGCTGGGGGCGCCCGCGCTCATGGTGTCGCCGCAGGCCGACCCGGCCGCCACCGTGCGCCCCGCCCTGGTGCGGAAGCGGGACGACAGGTACGGGTTCTCCACGGAGGAGCTCCGCGCGGCCAGGGCCGACGTCGAGGCGCCCGCCGAGGAGCACCCGGGCCAGGCCGACTACTGGCTCCGACACCGCAAGGGGTTCGCCATCGACGTCGTGCCGCACGACATGAAGCGCCACGCGCCGTTCCCGTGAGCCGCGGGCATTACAAGATGTTCTGTGTCGCATGTGTAATAAGACCAGACGAAGTAGTATCGGGCAGTCTTGTTGAACTCATGAATAGCATGTATTATGTTTATTACCAGTTTATGGATGTCTAAATCAGCCGTGCATGTCTCTCCTCTCTAGCCAGCAAATTACTCACATTGGTACTTAAAAGAAATTTTGCCAAAAAATCTTCAAATAGTTTCAGCTTTATAAACAAGAAGCTTCAACAACTAAAACCCGACCCAAGCCATTTCCGCAGGAGCTTATGTGCTCTGTGCTGACCGGCCAAAGAGTTCGTTAAAAAAAAATGCTCTGTCCTCATACAGAGGAGGTTCCCATCACTCCACACACACTCTGCTTAGTGATGCCAAGTGCCAGGAAAACGTTCTGGTGGCCTCAAACAGCAACATGACGAAGTTTGCACGTATCCGGTATAGCAACGAAAAGGCTCACGAAGAGGACTCCCGAATGAAGAGACTGGCTAGGATAACCGCTACACGATGCATCACACTTGCTGCTGCTGCTGCTCGGGTGCGTCCGCGGGCAATGCATTTCTGTACTTGTACCAGCTTGCCCAGAAGATGTAGTTGAAGAAGTTGAGGGTGCTGAGCACGGCGAGCAGCCAGAAGAAGAGGTCGAGGTGGTCGCGGTTGATGTTGTTGCTGGCGAGCCACCCGCCGCTCGCCGTCGATCCCTTGGTCGCCGCGTTCACGGCCTGCACGATGATGGTGCTCATGAAGTAGCCGAACGACAGGGAGCACCACAGGAACGACGACGACATGGACTTGAGCGCCCGTGGCGCCTGCGAGTAGAAGAACTCCATGAGGCCGACGTAGGTGAACATGTCGGCGATGCCGAACACGGAGAACTGCAGCCCCAGCCAGAAGCATGACATGGGCAGGTAGTCCCTCCCCGGGATCATGTCCATCATCCCGTGCCTGGCGGCCACCTTCTTGCGCTTCACCTCCACGACGGCGGCGATGGACATGGACACGATGGAGAGCACGAGGCCGACACCCACGCGCTGGAGGTGGGTGATGCCGGTGGGGATCCCCGTCAGGTGGCGCGCGATTGGCACGAAGAGGATCTCGTAGATGGGAACGGCGAACATGAGGAAGACGAGCGGGATGATGGGCATCGAGGCCACCGGCATGCTGAAGCGCTTGCTGAGCCTCGTGTCCATCGTGTTGCCCTGCCCGATGGAGAAGGTCTGCAGCTGCGCGAGGCAGGTGCCCATGATGATGGCGCTGCAGAAGATGGGCACCATGGCCAGCACCGTCTTGGCGTGTTCCACCTGCGTCACCCGGCACTGCCGCCACGGGTTCGGCGCCGCGTCCTTCGCTGTCTGGACTATGGCCGCCCTGTCCAGGAATCTGAAGGGCCTGTCCCTGTGCGCCACGAACTCCGTGTCCGGGGAAGCTTTGTTCCTGCTGATCTCGTACAGCTCGTCGGGGTTCTCGGGGAGCGGCAGGTTCCTGTTCCTGAACGCAGCGACGTAAACCTGGAAGATCTCCGTCAGCGCGCTGCTGCCCTGCACGGTGGCGATGCGGTACTTCGGCAGGCCGGCAATGAAGACGATGATGGCGAGGCCCATGACGCCTGTGGCGGCGGCGAACCCCCTGTACCAGCCCCATCTGTTCTGGATATACACGAACACCGTGACGCTGATGGCGCCGCCGATGCAGAGGCTGAGCAGCAGCCAGTTGAAGCAGCTGGACATCTGCAGCTTCTCCTTGGGGTGCTTCTCGTCGAACTGGTCGGCGCAGTGCGCCGGCAGGGCCGCCTTGATGCCCGCCGACCCGATCGCGATCAGGTACAGCGCCAGGTAGAGGTGCACCTCGTTGCTGCCGTGCACCCGCTGGCAGTTCGGGTCCAGGAGGGACTCGCACTTGGGCGGCAGCAGCCGGTCGTTGTGCGCCTGCAGCATTAGCAGCAGGAGCCCCTGCAAGAAACGCCCACAAGGGAGAGATGCAAGCTAGCGTGACAAAGCAGCAGGAAACCATCGGCTCGGATTATCCGGATGATACGCAGGCATGGGATGCGATTCCTACCACGAGCTCGATCAGAGATGATATGATCACGGTCATGTATCTGCCGATGAAAATGTCGGCGAAGACGGAGATGAGCACGGCGACCATGTAGCTGGTGCCCATGTAGTTGGTCAGCAGGTTGGAGGCGTCAGAAAGGGGGATGTGCATGACTTCCATGAAGTACAAGATGAGGTTCACGGCCAGAGACAATGAGGCCATGTTCTCAAGTCCGAAATTCGCTGCAAAAACGACCAGCAGTGCTCAGAGTGTTATGGTTGAAAGACGACCTTTCTGCTTGTTCCTTGGTCGCTTACGGCAAATCCGGTAACTAGTGTCACATGATTAATTTCTCCTATTTATGTTGCTAAACATACATTGTTACAGTGGTTAATTTTACTTTTTCAGAAATTGCCTATCTGGCCTCTCACTTCTTTGTTGTACATCCAGCTTGGTCAGGCGTAATTCTCCCGATCTAGTATGTAATGACAGTGAAATTGCTACTATATAGAATCAACAAGAACTAGCTTAATAAAACATAATAAGCAAGTTAGATATATACCAAACTGAATACATGGGGCTCAAATGAATTAGTTTAGCAGGTACTTTTACTTGCGTACTTATGCAATAAAATTCTGAATGCAAATTCAGTTCAGAAACTACTAAGATTTAATTGCTCCTTTTCTGTCTAAGAGAGATTGCAAATATTTACCAAGAATGAATAAAGAATTGAGAGCACCGCCATGGCGCCCTCGCAAAGCAGGTCTTCCCCTCCAATCAACCTTCCCTTCAATGACTTCGTACCTGTTTCCTCCAACGACACGTGTCTCCACCTAGTAGATATAATATATATGAGTAACCAAGTCACACCTTTTCTCATCCTTTTGGCTAGGATCAATTTTTTGAAAAAAAAAACCATTTCTTTACAGATATGGAAAAGTAAGCATCAAATGAACCAAGAAACGTACCATGGAGTGATCTACTCCGCCGTTGGCTTCGGGTACTTTGCTTTGGCCCTTATAAAATTGTATAAGAAGCGAAAAGGAAGTGAGGGACAACAAAGTGGGAGACGGAATCAATTTAAGATAGCAAAATAAGCCATCAATCTAGCTAAGAGTCATCTCAGGCACATCATTAGGTGAGTATCAAGGGACAGATAAAGTTTCTTCATGAATGAGTGCGTGCTATTGTTCAGTGAGAATCAACAAGCGTGGGGAAGCAATAATAACACAATTAGGTCCTCATTTTTTTTTGCTAAGTGATCAAAAATAGTGCCCATCAATGTGGATATATGATGTGTGAACTTTTCATTTCATAAATGTTTATGTTTGTTTGGAATCAGATCAGAACTTAGCAAATTCACTCCATAAAAAGAGGGGAAAAACTAATCCACTGGCCCCATTTTGACATTTTATCCATGTACAACATATAAGGTCATAGCAAGCATGCCTTTTACGCTACGCAAAAATAAGCAGTTAAGCGCTTGTCGTTTCAAAAGAACAAAAATGGTAACCAGTATATTATATACCATGGAGATGGAGTCTGCTTTGATCTTGGCTTCAGATACTTGGCTCATGTCCTCGCGTTCCTAATAAGATTTGAAGAAAAAGGTATACAAGTGAAATCATTGGAATGATGAGAAGTTGTAAATGGGTGAGAGAAAGCAAGCTACCATTTTGGCCAAGGACTATCTGAGGGGGAGAAGCAGAAGGTGCAACTGCAAGGACATTTAAAGTGTGCTGCATGAACGAGCCTTCCTAGGATTTTCTCTTCATTTGTTTATTCTTGGTAGTCTTTAATACAGCTTGGTGCATATGTACAATCACAGCTGCCAGACACTGGAATAGAACTTAGCAAACTCAGTGCACACAAGAACTAGTCACTTTGATTGGTTAGCTGTTCCTAGCATAAGCTATGACCTGTGCTTTGATACCATGTAACTTGTTTACTTGCTGATTGATCTGTCCTATACATAGTGGAAATCCTAGCACAAGTGATTACCCCTGTTTTAAACTTTAGTACTCAGCAACTTTGTCCACTTGTTCTGTCATGCATAGTAGGCTCTGCAGGGAAACATCCACAGATGTGTTTTTCAAGGACGGGATACTTCAGTATGAACGGTCTGAAAACGACAGCATGTGTCTCGTTCGTCGCTGAAGCTGATCAATCCGAAGCAAAAATCTTTCAGAAACAGTCCCTGAGAGCGCGACATTTCATTGGAGCATTGCTTGCCAGTTGCAACCAGCGCCGGCGTTGGTTTACGTTGGATTTTGCTAGACAGCACAATGAAACTAGTCCACAATTATGCGGAGACGCCAAGAATGTCCCCGCGGAAACACCAAGCCAGAACTCGCAAGGGCGCAGGAGGAATCTTCAGCTAAGAATTCTCCCCGCCTGCAGTCAGCACATTTCTGTTCCTAAACTGAAAGAGTTGCCCTCCAACTAATTTTTTTCTAGTTTGCAATTAGATACATGTACATATTTTTAAAAGAGGAGCACTGGGGCACAACTCAAACTGAAATTAAAATAGTGCAGTCAGAAGAAAGTTTCTTTTCAGTCGATTCAACTTTAGTTTCTTCAAATGCTGAGAAGGTCAGAGGCTTTGCAAATTGGCAGGCAAAGGGGAAACAAGTCGACGTCCCATTTGTTCCATTTGGGAGCATCTCCTGATGTCCATCAGATGAGATGCCAAAGATCAGTTCCATCAAGCAGGAGCAGCAGTAGAAAGAAGAGCACGTCCTCTTATTTACAGTTACAGTAAGAACGACTCTCTGTAACCATTCATGTGATATTTTTCAAACTATGTTCCTATCCTGGACACATTATGTGTAACAGACAAGCACAAAATAGCAACTTCCAAGCAGATAGGAAACACAACAAGACATAACATTTATATGACCTATGAGCTAAGCTTCCAAGCTGCACGAATTTTAACACAACAATGATTTCACATATCACAGAAGATGACGGGATGACGGTGAATATCTTGATCCAGTCAAAATAAATGATATTGTTCTCGTCCTTTACCCAGCCGGCCTTATTAATCAAGCAAAGCTATAAGCAGAAGCAGAAGTAGCAGCAAGAACATTTCTCGTACTTCCGTTAACAGTGACTCATTGCTTCTCACTTGGAAAGAACAGCGACTCAATGTTACCACACCTCTGATCTTTAAAGCTTGGTTGTCCTCTTGACACATTCATGTAATAGACGGCCACAACATAGGTACTACTAGAATGATAACAAACACAACAACATAAACATGTTTGTAAACTCCAAGTTTGCTTACACTAGCACAAAAAGGATGCATGAATTTCAGGAAGCATTCATGTTGCATGTTACAAAAGAAGCGATGTATTCCCTGACCCACAGAGGCAGTATGATTAACTAACCAAGCAAAAGCTTTGAATGACAGAACAAACTTTGAAGTCTATTATCAACTGAAAACCGTGCCAATCTGCAATAACCACATCCACTGCCACTCTGTCAAAGATAATATGTGCTACAACATGAATCATTTAATCGAAAAATGCAATTCGACCAGATGCACAACTTGCATTGAATTTGATTAACATAGCTGTTAGCACTATATATGTACCCAGGAATGCATAAAGCCATAAACCGATTATGTTCTGCTGACAATTTTCAAAGGACAAAATCCCAATGCCAAGGGAATTAAATACATCAATTCCAGTGCCACGCTCAGATGGCTGTGGAAGAGATGACAGGTCAGATCAAATACTTTTGAACTCGGCATAAACACCTTCATGCTACTTTACTCATGGGATCAACAAGAAGTCAAGAAGCATGAATCCACATCAAGTTACAAGGGAAAGGAAAGCCATACATGAAAAACGAAAGAACAAATGCTATCTTTAAACACAGTGCTCCATAGCAGAGTGAGTGAATGAATGCTTTCAACATTTGGTTAATAATTCAATAAGGAGTATTTGGCGCGCACAACAATCCTGCCCTTCTCGACACCCAGCTTAGCTCCCGTGACCAGCCAGTGGCCAGGCGCATCTTGTGGGCCCTTCAATGTCTCTGTCATGTCAACGATCTTCACAAGTTTAGCATTATCACTAGAGGATGATGAAGATTCATCTGTTCTCTGAGTCGAAGAACTTGATGGGCTGTGGTCCCACACTGATCTTCTAATTGTGCACCCAGGAACTCGGGAGAACAAGAGTTTAAGGTGGAGAACACTCTTTGCACCAAAATCCCACACTCCCAACTGTGCTCCTGTGACAATATAAACACCGGACAGATCTGTAATATTTGTTTCAGTGTACTCTATGGGCGCCGTGCTGACATGAGCAAAGTTCTTCCATTTAATTGGCTCAAACCATCGGCTATCCTGTTCTTCAGGGCCTTGCCATTTTGGAGGTCCAATTGTAATATGGGAGTCCCAATGAGGTAGGAATATTTTCGGTAATGAGCCAAGGTGCTGCAAATGAATAGCCAGACGGTTCTGTTTGGCTCCTTCCAAGAGCAGTTTGAGGCCAACAACCGGTCGACGCCCAACAGAGATCTGCACGTATCTCATTAAAAGTTAGCATGTTTACCAGAAAATAATCCCAAACATACATTTGAAAGCGCCATTAAGCAAAGTAGAGCTCCCCTAAGTTCTGTATTTTGGGCCTGTTTGGATACAAATTCCTAAAGTTTAGGGTTGTCCTAAAGTTTAGGATTCAGAAATTGGTAGTCCTAAAATTTAGGAGAGGGCTGTTTGGATGGAATCCTAATATTTAGGATGTTAGAGGGAAAATAACTTTTTTACCCCCAATTACTCCTCTAAATGCTCCTGCACTGTTCACGTCATTAAATGCTTGGGGAGGGCAACAGGGGTAAAGGGGGGTTTGGGGACCACTTTTAGGAGAAAAAGGACCCATTAGGATGCCTTGGCCCTCCTAATGAAAATAGCCCTCCTAAAGTTTATGAGTGCACTTTTAGGACCCATGTTTGGATGCACAAGTCCTAAAAGTGTCCTAAAAGTGGAATCCTAAAAGTATCTACCACATCGAGGTGACATTGTACGAGGAACTAAATGAACTTTTTTTGGGAGGAATTAAAGTTACACTACACTATTTTGTACCAAATTGCAAGAGATACAGAATATATCTTCTTTAATGACTTAAATGCACAATAGGTACAACAACTTCCATGGTGTGCACGTCCCACATCCAGGTCATATAACTTGAGCCTTGCTCAAATGAGTCTATGATTTTATTTAAGTAGTGCATAGCAGGTAAAAGTTGCATACAGCGCAGTGGTAAACCCGGGGACACGTGGTGTTGACTTATGCTGATAACCTCATTTTCTGCAGAACTTTATGCTAGGTTGCAAATGGAGATTAATGTGTTCCAAATTACACGAATAGTGTAAGAGGAACAAGAGTTATGCAAACAGTGTTATCAATGTAATTTGATTTGCCAAAAAAAACTAAAGTCATTTCTACTAGTACTTTTATGTAGCACCTGAAAAATAAGCACATCACAACAGCCACAAACTGAGACTTAGCATGAACATTATCCTCTTCACCCTGCCCTCTATTCCTCTCCCTCTCACTACTTCTGAGGCATTAGCCACCTCCTAGCCAACTGGGGGTCACTGAAGGCAGCCAAATGCACCCAGCCTCCATTACTGCCGTTTGTCACTCTGTAGATGCCGCTTTCACCTGTGCATCCTCCTTGTTGCCACTGGTGGGCTCCAACGCACACTCCCTGCCTGCCTTGTTGGACTCTTGTAGGGCGAAAAGGGGGAAATGAGTCAAATTGACGAGGCAAGAGTGCAAGGACGTGGAGAGAGATAGAGGGGGGAAGGTGTGAGAGAGACACCGAGGGGAGTGAGGAGGGCTTTCCTGCAAGGATACTGAGCATAAGCCATGGTGGCATCTGACTAAAAAGCATTGCGTGCCTAGGTTTGCCATCGCAGTGGGATTTGGACTAGCTATGGATCAACAAAACCAGTGACCCACTTGAGCAACAACCATGTCATATGACCTTGAATGCACCCACTTTTGTTGTACCCCTGTTGCGATTTACTCATACTTGTTCTTCTACATACAGCAGAACCCTGATCTTAAGAATTATATTTTTGTTCAGCTCAGTACAAAAATATTGATGATGGTAACTGTGCTTTACAGATCCAGAAAATACAATATATGATTTTGTGAGAGCAATTAAATTAGCCTTTTTCTAGTGTAAATTTGAAAAACAAACTATCTACTTATGTGAGTGGATTTAAGGGGGTAGCCTTTACCTGTTCTGTGCTAATGAAGAGCTTCGGGCCCATCAAGCTAAACTGAAGCGATGGGCAGACAGGTTCCTTCCTGTGGTGACCAGCAATACCTGGTGGAGCTGGAGCCCAAACTAGTGGGACTTGAAAATCTAAGAAGTACTGCAACTCTTCAATTGGAGGTTTGTCTGGAAAATAGAACTTATCAAAACAGCATATTGAAGAGATATCAAATGATATGTTAACTTCGAGCTCAGGGTATTAAAAATGCATATTCAATTTGCAAATTAGTTGCATAATTGTATGGAGAAAATAAGTGTTCAAAAGCATATCTTACATGTCAAGTATAGCTCAACTGCACGAGCAAGGTGCTTTTTTCCTGGTACATCATCAACAAGAGAGACAATTGAGCGAAAGGTCATGCCTATGACATCTGGAGCTGAGGCAACAGTTCCTTTCCAGTCACTAAAACTTTGAACGAGATCACAACCACCCCTCCTTCTGAATATTACTGTCATATCCTGTAAAGGATAAAGCAACATTGTTTTAATCAATGTTTACATATGAATGCTGGGAATCATGTGCCAGTGAGGAGAGTTCTATCTACAGGCTACTCTACAATCCCCCTCTCATTATTTGTACATGCACCTTATGAAATTACCTACAAAGCTAGATATGATTTCATCTATGTACCTCTGTTGTTACTGGTGACATAATTTTTAGGCTGAGATATTCTTGGGAGTTCATGTGGTACTCGTTGGTGAGGCTGGCTCTGATTGGAAGTACATTATTGTGGCGATTAATGTGCTTACTTGCATAGGCTAGTATATTTCCTTAGAGCAGGGCCAGTGCAATCTGAAAGCGAACCAAGGGGAGGTTCTAAAACTCTGTGGGAACCTATCATGTTTTCAGTTCAAACAGAGAGCAATGAACAAATGGAACGTGCACAGCTTCGACAGAGAACAGGCAAGCAGACGCTCAAGTTGAGCATAGCACAGTTTTCTCCCTTTTTTGATGTGGATCCCACTAATCATTTTGTACATTAAAGCTACAGAACCAAACTTCTGTTTGCTTTTCGTCTGCTCATTGGTTCTAACCAACACTAGGCATGCTCTTATCAAGTTAACTACAGTTCGTACTAGTCTACTATTCTGTCTTTATAACACCGCTCCAGCATGCACTCAACAATTCCTGTTTTGCCATTGAATGCACACATACAAACAATCTTCTTTCATTGATTGTGACTGTTTATTCACAATAGCTAACACATTTTTTAAAGAAACCTCAAGGCAAGCGTTCATAAAAGAGTAGCCATGGTGCACGAATTATCCTTTGTAAACAAACAGTTGTATAACAATCCAGGCAAATCAATTAAGGTAGTCTTGACATGCTTTTGCTACCATAAACCATCACCATCACATGTGGGGGAAAACCTCTAGTAAACTTGAGATAAAGAGAGCAGTAAGGAGTTTGCTAACCTTCTCGCTGTAATTGATAGGAATTGCATTAGACTTATTTTCCACATCTGAGAATCTTTCCCTCCCAATTTCCCTCACATAATTTTTGAATTCCATCTCGGACAATTGGGATGATGAATGCTGCTTAATATATACCTCATCCTTACCACCAACCGTAACAGAGGTAATAATATGGGTACCATAATTCTCGATAAAGCTACAGAGAAGTGAAACAAGAGTGACCTTCAGCTGATGGGGTGGGTAAAGTACTTGGCGAAGAGTAGTACAGAATGGTGTTGATCAGAAATGGATCCTGACAATAGTATCAAATAAGAAGATTACCTACTGACCTAGCCAATGCTGATGGATCCCAAACATTTGGAATCGCTCGCTTAACACTCTCAAGCAGAGTAAGTTCTTGACTCGTGATTATCACTCGAAACAGAGGCAGAGAATAGCCATCAATCGCGAGGGCCTTCGTAGCCGCAGCATCGTTCTTCCATGAACCGGTGAAGCTGAACAGCGAATTGAAGGAACCCAGCGGTACGGTCTCTAACAAGCATGACTTCCTGTTGAAAAACTCAGCCATCTGCCAACAAAGGCATCAGAATCAGATAACGAGAACTGAACAGCCGCCGAGCTTAGGACATCGACTAGGATTCAGATCACAAGTGCACGGCAAACAGAACAGAAAGCCGCGCACGATCTGATCGGAAGTTCCCAATCGGGACGAATTATCCTGCTTACCTGCGGATAGCTGCAGACGAAGGGCTCGTCCGCGGCTGCGGGGGGCGCGCCGTGGGGGGCGGGGGGCCGGATTCGCACGGGGTTGCTGGGGCACTGCTCGACCTCGACGTCTGGGGGCACGCTGGAGAGGACGCCCCCGCTTATAAGGGGGATGTCCCGTGCGCGGTCCTCGTCGAGGTCCACGAGCCTCCCGGCGCCCTTGCAGTAGAGCAGGCGGTGGTCGCCGGCGGCGTCGAGGCCGCGCCCCACCGCCTGCAGCGCCGCCTCCAGGGCGGAGCCCGCGAGGCTCATGGCTGATGGGCCCGCCCCCCTCCGCTCCTCCTCTTCCTCCTACTCCTCCGCCGCCTCGGGATTCGCGCGGACTACCAGAGGGGGAAGACCGGCAGGAGGTCGGGAGCTGTCGCGACGGAAGCTTCTGACCGCCGCTGTTGCTGTTGATCGAGGAGAGAGAGAGAGAGAGAGAGAGAGAGAGTAGGGGACACGGTTTCTGGGGAGGACCGGAGGAGGGGAAGGCGACTCCGGTGCTGAGGTGGTTGGGTTTGACTGGCTTTTTTTTTCTCCATTTCTTTTTTTTTTCATATTACAATTTCTTCCTCCCGTTGGTTATGCGTATTTCCCCTTGGCGATTTGCTGTTGTTAATGGCTTTCAATGTTGTCATGCTAGCCAGATATTTCAAAGCACGCTTTCAATGTTGTCATGCTGTGTGTGTTTGAAAAGTGGCTTGTTTTCTCTTGATGGAATGCATGGCTTTGAACAACAGGTTGACTTTTTGTTTTGGAATCTGGTGGAAAAGCTCACACATTGTAAGATTTTTCAAAAAGAGGCTAAGGAAAAAAAGAATTATTGTGTAGCCTTTTCTTTTTACCTGGGTAGTTTTACCAAAGCTACAAATACATTTTAAAGAAACAAATCCTAGATATTTAGAGTTACAATTTACATATCGGCCTTTTTTCTTAGCTTGGAATCATACACTAACCTTATGCGAGTTTTGGCTGCAAAGAAAATGTGGCCAATAAAATTGAAGTCATACTTATGATGATAGTAAATTGTATCCATGACATGTGGAGATGGCAAGTCGTAGCAGTGAAAATGAACCAAATAGCGATATATGAAAATGTGGTGCGACCTAACCTTTAGCATGTTTCACCCTGAACCAAACATGCACTTAAATAGTGATTAATATAAACACCTCTTACCCTAGAGTTTCATCCTAGTTCTCGGCTTTGCCCACTTGCAACAATCTTATAGTCAGAATGTTCACTTACTACTTGCAAGTATATCAGCTTAGTATGCATGTACCCATACATTGGCACGCACGTACGTCATGCTTTGTGAATATTTGTTCATAAGGTTGATATCTGGAGGTTGTTGTGGGAATTAGGAGTAATCTAGCCATTCCATAGGATCTTTAGAGAAGGAAAAAAACCGCCGCAAATGAAATTCTAAATAATTAATTCTTTGTTCTTAGAAGTACCCGTAGGTAGTGGTGATAGAAATAAATTGAAGTATAATCAAGCAGAGTTGATGGAAATCAGAAAACTGCTATGCTATAAGAGATTGCTATTAATTTGGTCAATAAGGGCTACTCTTAGTGGGGAGTTTCATGATGCTACGCTATTCGCGCAAGTAATAAGGAGTTACGATTCGTAAGTAAGTTGTACAATTATTTTATTTTGTTTAGGGTGCGATTCGTAAGTAAGTTGTACAATTATTTTATTTTGTTTAGGATTCGAGAATCACAATGAAGATGACTATAGTTTTGGGTTTGTCTTGATTATTTGACCAAGGTAGGAGCACGTAATAGGGTGGGTTGACCTTAAGTTCGGGACAAGTCAATAATGGAAAAGATCCTCATGTAAATAATGGAAAAGATCCTCATGTAGTAACTATTTGTTTTAATTAAAATTTGACCAACTAAATTTATGCTCAAAGGTCCACCAAAGTTAAGCATTTTTTATATGCAAGCCCTATATCTCTTCTTTTCCCACACTGGAATATATTTTTAATGCAGTGATCATTTCTCTTTTATCCTCGTATTGTCTCTCCCACCATCATATTCCTATTCATAGAGCAGAAGAATTACCCATTTAGCCGAGGCACCAACGCTACAGTGCATGTTACTGTGCCTACCTCACGTCCCAATTCACACGATGGAAAAACGCACAAGCTAGAGTTGTCCTTTGACAGTTTGACTCGAACACTTAGAGCATGATTCGATGCTTGCAGCCTCTCCATCCAGGCTCCTGGGATGCAAGGTTTGCACGTTCGGATGCCTGCGCTAGGGGTTGGGCCAGGCCCCCGGGGTGCAAAAGCGGCCTCCCAGCCAGGCTTCCGCCGTGCGGAGAGATTGGATGTTTCTTCGGAGCCTGGCTCATGCGATGCACGTAGAAGTATGTAGCCTGCATGTCATAGAGGTAGGAGATGCAGACATTCAGGACCTGTTCGCTTCAGCTTGTAAGCCGGCTGAAAAGCTGAAACGGCTGATTTGTTGTGAGAGGAAAATACTGTTTGATGGCTGATAAGCCGGCTGAATAAGCTGAAGCGAACAGGCTGTCAGATAACCAATTACTTGCTTTTTATAACCTGCACGTGTGGATTCATGTAACCAAACAAAGAGCTATGGCATGTCCTCGGACCGGCACCGAGAGCCTGGTTCGAACGGGCCTGGCTAGAGCTGCAGCATCCAATCACACCTTTACGCGTCGTGCTGCTATGCTTCAATCAGTGTTGCCCGAACTGCGGCCTGGTTTGGTTCACTTTCTTAAATTTAAGCACCCGTCACATCGAATGTTTAGATACTAATTAGGAGTATTAAACGTAGACTATTTACAAAACCGATTACATAAGTGGAGGCTAAATGGCGAGACGAATGTATGAAGCCTAATTAGTCCATGATTTTACACGGTGTTGGTACTGTAAAGAGTTTGTAGTGAGGGAATATTTATGCTTATATGTTCGCATCGCGAGCTTAACCTCCACTTATGTAATGGGTTTTGTAAATAGCCTACGTTTAATACTCCTAATTAGTATCTAAACATTGATGTGACACTTGCTTAAAAATAAGCAAAGGGAACCAAACGCCCCCGTATCACTTCCGTGGTAGGGAACGCGTGTCACTGTCAGCGCTCCGGGTGCCATGTCCTTGCCTCGCGAAGAAATCGATGCAGCACGGACTCCGGGGATCGGCCACTTCGCCAGCTTGCCTTCTCCACTCCGCCGCCGTACCGCGCCGTCCACTCGCGGGTCAATGATGCGTAGGCGAGGAGGTGCCGCTATGCCTGCTCCACATCTGGTTCTCCGTGCGCCGCCGTCGCGCTCTCGTGCCACCGCCTCTGCCCTCTATCGGATCCACCTCCACGGGCCCCAACTTCCTTGGCTCCACCGCCGACAACCATGCCAGTCTGGGCGGCGGGCAAGGCGAGGCCGAGCGGCGTGGATGGCGCAGGCGTTTTTGCTTCTGTGGCCGAACAACCGGTGGATGAACGCCCGCCAGTGTAGCTCGCGAGCCCAGTTGGTGCATCGATGGCGCGGGCAACATGACGGCTCGGTCGGGCAGCGGGACGCCGGAACCCCAATGGCCAGAGCAGCGCGGTCAGCGTGAGGACGCGCAGCGGCGTGATCGCGTGGACAAGAGGCCACCGGCGGTGGCCCACACCATCGTCTTTGCCAAGCGCGAGGTCCATGGCTAAAACCTGTCGGCCTCCATCGTTGCCCCTCTCCATAGCTCCCAAAACCAGATATTGCAGTTGCAGCATCAATGATTTCTCCCTTCCCCTTTCTTTTATTCATCGTTGCGTCTTGGTGAATTTGTTATGTGCTAAAATCCACTCCTCTACTCTGTTACTGCAGCTGCCTGCAAAGTTGCTGTGCTAGGCAATCCATGTGGAGTAGGAAAATCCATCAGTATGTAACTCAGATTGGAAAATGGCGACAGGCTCAATCCTCCCAACACCGATCTCGATTCTGTTGCGAGTTGCTGCTACCTGATTTGGGAACCTCGAATTCGACAATGGCTTGATCTCGAGTTCCATCGCCGATTCGCCGGTGAGCCACCCTCCTTGGCGTCTCTAGACTATAGACCCGTAAGCATGCCGGAACCTAATGTTGTTTTAGTGGAGACGTAAAAAACCATTACTTTGCTGTATTCCCAACGTCATCTGCTAATTGCTCTAGGAAACATCATCTACTAATGTTCTTCCTCATGTTCTTGAAACATCATTGCCCCTTTTGTTTCCAAAGAGGATGACATTTGGGATTCTTATCTCTCTTTTTTTTGGTTGGGTGCTGGACAGGTAGTGGAGAAGCATATTCAGCCTCATGCCCTGGCTGTGATGATTGTGATGGTTAGATTGTGAGGGTTATTGGAGAGTGTATCTTATTATATATGATTAGGTCTGAGAGTTAACCCTACGCATCAGTTGCCATGAATGGTGATTTTTTTGTTCTTGCACTAGCTACCCAGTACCTCTGTATTTAATTGTACCAGGGACAGAAAACATTTGCATATGGAAAGCTTACAGGATTAAAATGGTGTTGTGGTTGAGGAAATATTGTTGTTTTTTTGGTGATCTTGCCCCTACTTTGAAGTTCAATTGTGTTAAAATTGGTTTTTGGAAAGAACGCAGATGATTTTTGAAATATTGTTTTAAGCGCTTATAGTGCTACAAAGTTCATTTTAGTATACTCTAGCACTATTGGCTTCTAAAAATCTACCTGCATGAATTGTTGTTGTGTTTCTGAACTCTGAAGAATGCTCTGGTTGGTAAAGGCTGAAAGAGAATCGGAAATAGATTCACCATTTTCCTTTCTCAAACTATGATGGTGATGAAAGATGACAGCGATAATGAATGCACAAATGTGTAGGCAAGGTAGAGTTGATAAGTGCAATAGACACAGTTTGTCCTTACATCTTCCGCCCATGAAGCAGTGATTAATATGATTATGCAGGTGCTTATTGAAGCCTGCAGGCCCTGCACCAAATAAGGGAAAAGTTTCATCACCTAAGATGTCGGCATGTACGTCCTCATCTGAAAAATCTTTTTCGCCGTCTGTCTCAGTGTTGACTAATGATAATAATCGTTTTGAATTTATCAAGTCCATATGGATGGCCAGTTCTAACTGATGTTTATTTTATTTTTTTGTTTATCCGAATATTCTACGAAGTTGATTCAGTCCAAAGAATGTAAGTGAACATCTTTGATAATCCCTATTGCATCAACTTTGCTGTTCAGTTTAGTGAGTGTAACCAATTTCCATAGCCAGACATTTAAGCGAGAGCCTGCATATCTTGGAACATTTCACCCAACATATGGTCCTTCAGATAATTACATTATATATATAGATCCTTCGTACTGAAACTATAATAATTCAGATTACGTTTCCACTGTGGAATTGAAATATCTTCACAGGGAGTTTAGATCATGATATTCGCTCTCTAACAGGTATCCGCTCGCTCCTACTTCCCAAGCACGATCGTGTCTTATTGTCTTATATGAGTATGTTACGCATGAACGTATACACATATGAGTATACAGAGCGCGGCGAAGCGCGCGTCCGGTGCTAGTTAACGAGGATGAAGAGAGGAAGCTTCCCATGAAGACTTAGAGTTCCAGGCTATTTGACTGCATGTGGTAGATGGAGCTTTGTGCCGCGATAATTATTATGTGTCGTAATATTTTCTTTTAGACATCGAGTCATTTTGTAATAAATTAAATATCTCCAATAGATATTATTCCGTGATTCATAAAATGAAGTCTATGATACTCCCCGGTTTTCCTAGAGCTTAAATTTCTAGGGAAAGGGTAGAAAATAGTAGGGAAATCGATTCACTAGAGCTTGAATTCCTAGGGAAAGGGTAGAAAATAGTAGGGAACTCATTTCCCTATAGATTTTTCGTAGGGAAAGTTTCCTAGGGAGGGATTCGGTGAGAAAGAGAACATTGCCCTAGGACACGCCGAGAAACCGTAGGGAACATTTCTTTCCCTAGAGGATTTTAGTTCCTAGGCGAAGTTCCTGACGTGGCATTGGATGTCCTACATGTAAAGGTACTTTCTCGTGACATGGCAAGAAATATTCAAATACATATTTTTGTTTGAATTTGAATGCGAATACCAAGATCATTACTTTAATTTTTCTAGGCATGACATGTTCCAGATTTCCAGAATCAACACCAAGTAACAACTTTTATTGGATAATTACAAATTCCATTGGAAATGATTCTCCTACAACTTTATTTACAAAACATGAAGAACATAAAAAAATTTTAGGGCCTGTTTGGCTCACTAGTGTTAAAGTTTAACACCCGTCACATTGGATGTTTGAATGCTAATTAGGAGTATTAAACATAAGCTAATTACAAAACTAATTGCACAGATGGAGTGTAATTCGCGAGACGAATCTATTAAGCCTAATTGTACATGATTTGACAATGTGGTGCTACAGTAACCATTTGCTAATGATGGATTAATTAGGCTTAATAGATTCGTCTCGCGAATTAATATATGGTTATGCAATTAGTTTTATAATTAGTTCTTAGTTCTCCTAATTAGCATCCGAACATTCGATGTGATACTGTTAAAGTTTAACACCTCGTATCCAAACATCCCCTTGAGCCGCGCGTAACAGACATTAGGGTGCATTGATACTAATTCCATGCACATTATTTCAAACCATTCACTATATTCCATAGTGCAAGCTTGCCGGAGCCGAATCCGCATCCACCCAAGCTTCTCTCTGAATCTGGGAGAAGAAAAGGGAAAAGAGATATTCCCTTTGGCAGTTGAAATATGTGGCGGCCACAATGTCTAGGTGGTATTGACGTGCGAAGCTCTTGCAATTGAAGTTATGTCGCATGTCTGGTGCAAAAACTGTCCCCCTGCCAAGTTGTCGGAACAGCACAAACACCATGCGGTGTATACCAGATCTTGGTTCTGGCCTTTCGTAGAACATGAGCTCCTGACCTGCAAAACGGCTCTGGTATTAAATTTATAATTATGAATCCAGCGCTTGTTCACAATGCTAAAACAATTTTCACTTTATTGGTACGATGTATCGATTCCTCTTCTATCCTAGACAAATCAATGTCACCCATACAGGGTCTGGTTTCATAGCTTTTGCAAATTAAGTCAGCCAGCCTACTTAACATATAAGTACAGATAGAATTGGAAAGAAGAGCATTATATACCATCATAATATATAACACACTATGCCAAATTTCAATAGTTTTTCTCGAACAGCCAAATTTCAAAAGTTGCTCGTATTATAGACCACATATGGTGGGTACATAGTTAAACTTAAAAAACGCAGTAACCACTTAATTATATCAAAAGTGCTTTTGTTTTGTTTTATAGATTCAAACATTGCATTGGCCTGAAATGATAGGTTTACTAGTATTTCCTATCTTAAGGTGGTCCATGTTGGGCTCTGATGTTTGCTTGTAGACTTGTGGTTCAGGTTTACATTTCCTTGCATATATAAGTTAACTTGTCCAAAATCGATTGTTGACCTACGGATAAGCAGTAAAGTTGGAGACTTGCTAGAGCATTTTTTTTTTACTTTGGAATGTGAAGGTGTGCTTCTTTAATTTTCTGACATTATATAACGGATCAGAGTGTGGGAAATTTGAAATTGCATGTACATGCTCTAGATCCTATAGAAAATTAGCTTCATATAGCATTCGTTTTATGGCCACATTATTCATTGTAGGTTGTAACTGCTAGCAAGTGGTAGGTCAATTTTGTTGATAGTGAGTCAATTAAAACTTCTGAGAATATTTTGCAATCTACAAAATCCTGCTGAAAAATGAAGAATCTAGATGGGAAAAGTGGTTTCAAGAGATCATACCAAAGCTGGCTCCAGTTGTTCCAGGAATATCTATCACCATCCTACATGCAGCACACATTATATCAAAAGAGAACACCAGTTAAAGGGATCTAAAAGGTAGACAACAAATAAGAACCTAGAATGTGCGCCATGCCATCACAATAGTCAAGCTATTTAGCTCACCGCGGAAGGTAAAGAGACATTGCAAACCTGCCATTGGACTTACCAGTGTAAGTACTCCCTCAGTGATGGGTTGCTTGGGCTTGGGGCATCTGGATCCACCAATACCTTTTTGCAGATGAAGAACAAAAAAAATGGAACGAGGGATTGAGTTTAAACTTCTCAAGTTGTAGTTACATTGCCAATATATAAAAGGATGGTGTTATGGTGCCACATAATATATAGCATATCATCTTTGCTTACCAGTGTATAGAACACCCTGAGGTCAGTGCCCCCAACATCAACTCTTGGCTTATTCACAATTGCAGATGGTTTCAGCTCAGCACCTGCTAGAAGTAGCCTATTGTTGTAGGTTATTCTGAGGGGGACAGTTGGTGTAAATGCATCCAACACATCCCGTATCACATGGGCCAAAACCAAGGGTTCCACATCCGACATTTTTGGAGAACAAGTGTCTGTTGTTACCTCGCTCAATGTCGACTTGGAGCAGCCAGGTCCAAGCATGAAGTACTTATAAAGCGCGTACGATGGTTGTTATCATCACCTTTTTCAAAGACGAGATAGTAGCGTTATGTCATGCTGCCGCACAACACTGTGTTTCCACTAGTAGAGAAACTCGGTATTAGTCCCGGTTGGTAGGGTGCAAATCTTCCGGTTGAGTGATCCGGGACAAAAACCAGGTCACGGGTCACCACGCCAGGCGCCGAAAAAAAAAAGAAATCCCTTGTATCCCCCTATACAGTCACAAGTCACACAATTTTTCACGCGAAATATGCGCGTGCGCGCTGCGTGGGATTCGAACCCATAACCTCCAACCTCGCATGTAGCTTTCTTCCCATCCCACCTACACAACACATCTAACCATATAGGGGATGCAATCCTTTTGTATTAACTAGTGGGGATCCTTTTATCCCGGTTGGTATTACAAACCGGGATAAAAGGGTTCGAGGGATTTAGTCCTCCTTCAGCCACCCCGTTGGGGACCCTTTTATCCCGGTTTGAGGGGGGTCTTTTATCCTGGTTGGTGTTTCAAACCGGGATAAAAGGCCTCTCGAGGTCATTTTTTTTTCCACTAGCCTTTGCAACCGGGATAAAAGGTCCCGGTTGGTGAGCCTCCCGCCAGTGACCGAGCTTTAGTCCCGGTTGGTGAACCTTTTGTCCTGAACCAACTTTAAACCGGGACAAAATGGGGTGCATGGAAGATGAGTTCTCTACTAGTGTTCATGATATCCATAATATGTTTTAGCGTACATATTTCTGCCACTTTTACATGTTACTCCTAAGGCATTTTAGCATTATACTTTTTTGGTTTACTAGAGAAAGTCTGGCAGTCTAATGTAATCAATCAGTCATTCTGTTTGCGGGCTTGCGGCAAAGCCATTTGCATCACTATATATCTTTTGACGTAGAATATTTTTGTGTTCTGGGGATAACTAATGCTAATGCATGCATAACACTTCTTTTTGTGACTTTAATGTATATATGTATGTTTTCATTAGGCTTTATCATCACATTAGTTTTTGTTATTGCTTCATCATTAGAAAACTTGTAGACCTTGTTTGTTCTAGGTAAATGCTTAGTTCAAAATTAGTAGCTGGATTTTAAGAAAGAGAAGAGGCTTATTGTTACCAGAAAAATAAGTAGACATTCATGAGCATTTTTAAAGAATATGTATATATAGATATTAGAGTTGATGCCGAACTCTTCTCAAGTTAAATGGGCATCTTTTACAGTTTTATGCAATTAAGCCTCTACAATTTGGTGGGCTATAGTTGGATCATGTAGAGAACCTTTCTCTATTATGTCTCTACAATTCCCCAGTTTATATGCATCCACAAAAGCGTTATAGTGTGTACAATATTTTACTTCCATATTGGTGTTGCTTTATCCTTTTAACTTACCTTAACCGAAACAAATTATGGATCTCAACCATCACACAATGAGCTTTCAGCTCGCTTCATATGGCGGCTTATGTAGTAGGTCATCGATGCAGATTTTCTCTATGTAATCATGCTGATTTTGTCTGGCATGTGAAATTGTTCTAGCTGTGCATTCGAAATTGAATATTACTTCCGTTCTTTTCACACGATAAGGATTCTCCCTGGTGCTAGGAAAAGTAGAATCTACTACCTCTTTTTTCACATGGAGGGGGTAAAAATTGCATATGTACCTTAAAGTTGAGGGTTGGAAACAAACCAGATATAAAGAACCATATGCATGTCCATTTTTTATTACATAGTGCAGAGTTGAATGTATGTAGTAGCTCTGCATGCCAACTTGAGACAAACCGTGGCAAACATGAGTTCAAATTATTGTTACAAAGGGAACAATCTTAGGTTTATAAGTAAATGCTACATAAATAAGTAGCCAGTGTATATCATTCCTTTATCTTGTCAGATTTTCTTATACTGGTGAACTAGATATTATTTTATACCCATCTATAGCCTTTGCTTAAAAGTTCTGATATTGGTTCTCTTATGATTCCATCTTTCCAATGCACTTCGGTGTGGTTGTGGTTGAATGATTGCGCATAATATCTGATACATCATTCATGAAAGGAATATCTGTTCTTCGTAGTCCATGTCTACTTTAATTTCAAAGCCGAAAAGTGGAAGCATCTATTTTTTTCTTGAAGATAACAATGTTCTCCAAAAGGGCAAACGGCTAAGAAGCAAACAATCTGAACGTCCATTTCTCTCTTTCTTGTTATCCTTACTGAGTGGATTCAGCTCATGATGAAGCTGATAGTCCAACATTGATATACCAAATTGGTATTTTGTATTACTCAGAAGAAGCTGTTCTTTGAAGGCTGGCAGGCACCAAAGGCATTAGTGATCTGGTCGCTGCTCGACCGGGGGTTAGCAGCGTCCGTTGGTGCGGGGTGGTCGACCTTTAAATTTTTTAACGGGCACGTATCTAACTTAGAACCTGTGATGTGTGTAGTGTTGGTGTGTGCGGTGTTTTATGGCTATATGAGCCTTTTATCTACTTTCTTGATACGTAGCTCTCCTGCGTATTCCAGAAAAATTCTGTTTATTATTGATATCTTTAGGCTGCGATTTTTAATAATTGCCTGTCATATCCAACAAGAAAATTTTAATCTTGCAACCTATTGGTGGCCAGGCCATGAAGCCTGTAAGTCACTGCTCCAATTTTCCTTTTTGGCGAAAATAAATTTCCTTCATCCACTCAAACGTGGTTTAGTGTCAGACTGTCAGCCGGGGTTAATTCAGGCTGAAGCAGGCGGCTGGGATGGCCGGGCAACCGCCCGGACCCCGGAGGAAGGAAGCCACATCCCGCATGTGGTGGCGTGACCGCGGACGCGGCCGATTCGTCGGGTACGCGCTTTCTGTTGCGTGCTTTCGTGCTGTGTTGATCTCCTGTCTGTTGTTCTTTGAAACTGCCACTGCCATCACCCTTTATGCTAGTTTGCAGTATGCTCCAACTCCAAGCAAAGTCAGCCAATGCTACCATAGCATGCATGAAGCAATTAGAAAGAAGCTGCAGCCTGCAGCTCGAAAATGTTCGCGCGACTAGATCAGCCATCGGCGATGGCGCCCTTTCAGCCCTGGAGAGGGTAGCTAGCTAGCTGGCTATGTGATCCCTCCTGTTTCAGGAGGCGCGATGGCCTGTGTCCAGCGGCATGATGCGTACCGTCGGCAGTAATATTCTTGGCGAGATGCCCTTCCTGATTCCGTCAAGGGTATTACACCCCTTCGTCGGGTATATTTTTTCGAAAAACTTCAGATGAGCATAGACGACGTGTAGCCAAGACATGTACTTATCTTCATTCCATTAGTAGGAGACTTGCAAAGTTCTTGTAGAATACACTGGCACAACTTGGCATTTGATATCCAGTCTGAACCGACGATTTGGACCTAGCAGCAACCGTCTGGACGCCTAGCAGCGTCCGTCATCGTCGTTCTTTTTTTTAATTTCTGCAGCCGACCAGAACCTGAACTCCCCATCCAACGTCGCTTTCAGGATCTTGCAAGCCGTTCAACGAAAAAAATATTCTCAGATGATCTAGGCTTCCATTCTAGATAACCCAAAACACGTCGGCTCTCAGATCCTGATGCTGCTGCCGCGGCCGCCGCCAAGGTATGGTTTGTTCCGCGTAGCGGTGACGAAACCGAAGGCTTGACATCATCGCCGCGGTCCTTATCCTGCCACACCTAAAAGCTCTTTATCTTAATTTGCGGCACAGCGGCGGCAAGCTGCTGGTTGCAATGTTATTGGTCGCTAATAACTGCTCTCACCTGCAGACAGATTGCAGACATCTCCAACATGTCATTTTCTATTAGCACGAGTATCCAACTTGTCTTGGAGGTGTTTGATGATGCATCACCTCAAGAACCCTGTAATCCTGAGATTTAGCTAGGCTAAGTCATGTCAGCCGCTGCCGACCTGAGAGTGACCTTTGCAAAGTGCATGTCACCCTAGCTGTTGGTGAAGTTTGGTTTGGAAAAAAAAAAGAACAAAAGAAAAGGCTGTTGGTGAAGCATCAGATGTCATGTGATCACATCGTCGTTGAATTTGAGTTCAGAACTTTGCCACTAATATAAATTGGTTGCTCAAATTTTTATTTGAGTATAAATTGGTTGCCAAATATACTTCGATGATAAATGCTTTTTTAGATTAGTCCACTCACGGTCGATGAATGGATTCTAGAGGGGGCGATTAGTCCAGTCACGGATCATGATTCACGACCTGGGCTTGCAGCATAGCACGTCAGCTCCGACCTCCTCCGAAAGAAGAGGCACAGGCAGAGGCAGCGTAGCGGCGTAGCCGGCGAAACAGAGCCAGAGCCCACGTCAACTCCGGTTGAGGCGGGGCCCAGCTGCCAGGGACTCACCGTCCGCGCGATATCCCGTGGCCGTTGTTTCCCATCGGGTTCATACCCGGGAGTTCGTTGGCTGCCTGCTGCCAGCTCAGCAGCCACCCACCCACACATGACCCACCGCACCCTACGGCCTACGCCATCAATTCCCAGTGTTATTCCAGGTTCCACTCCCAAACCCCCTTCCGATTCGTTCATCGCTCGCTCGCTCGCTCGCACGCACGCGCCCGCCGCCCCCTCCCCTTCTCCTCTCTTCCGCTCTGTGAATTCCACGCCCCGTCACCCGAAAGCCTCCGATCCGATCTCCGACCCTAGCGTTGCCGTCAGTCTCCATGGAGCCGAAGCCTCCCACGCCGGCATCTGGGCCGTTGACGCCGCGGTTCAGGCTGGGGAAGCAATCGTCGCTGGCGCCCGAGTGCGGCGGCGAGGGCGGTGCCGGCACCGGCGCGGGCTCGGCGGAGGGGTCCGCCGAGGCGAACGGCGTCATGAGCTTCCAGCTGATGTACCTGGCCCACGAGGGCAACGCGGAGGGGATCCGCGAGCTCCTCGACGGCGGCGCCGACCCCAACTTCCGCGACTCCGACGGCCGCACGGCGCTGCACATCGCCGCGTGCGAGGGGCACGCCGATGTCGTCGAGCTGCTCCTCCAGCGCGGGGCGGAGGCCGCCGTCGAGGACCAATGGGGCAGCACGGTGCGGCCTGCTCAAGTTTTTGCTGTTTTTTTTAATGACTCCTTTTGCTTGCGTTGGATGAGGACCTCAAAATCCTTTTCTTAGAGGAAGATCTGGCAATAACTTCGACTTTATGTGCCAAAAAATCGTATTTCCAATGACGCAATTTATATGCTAGGCACGTGCAACATAGCATCTAGATAAAATTGTTTGTGCATATATGTTTTGTTGTGAATTGCTGCATTAGTTGAGCGTTGCTACTATCTGGCAGCCTTTGGCGGATGCAATGCATTATCAGAATCATGATGTGATCAAGATCTTGGAGAAGCATGGCTCCAAGTATAAGGTAATAAGTCACACATGTGTCGCCTCTGCCTGATGCTCTGTTTTGTTCAGGTGTTCTGAACATTCGCTTCTTTCTTGAAGATTGCTCCTATGCATGTGAACAACGTTCGTGAGGTTCCTGAATATGAGATTGATCCTTCCGAGCTTGATTTCAGTAATGGCAATGATTTGTCCAAGGTTCGTATATATATACCTTCCCTTTCCTTTCACATGAGCATTTTACGAATTGGTTGTCTCTAGCACTAATAAGCATACAATTGAACAATCAGATGCTATTGAATTATTGATTTTAGATTCTACTTCATTTATCTAAAGTTTCAAAGCTGTACTTCCACCATCAGATTTCATTGGCATTATAAATCAGTAGCTGTTGTTTCAATCTTCTTCTCAGGGCACATTTAGGAAAGCAACATGGAGGGGCATTCCAGTTGCTGTTAAGAAGCTGGACGATGATCTACTTGTGGACGAGAACAAAGTGTGCGTAGTTTCGATTTATTTCTGGCCTGTCTTGGCTTTATTTAACATTTACCTTCTTCCTCAAGCTATATTATCCTGATAGTTTGGATGTATTACAGGAGGGCATTCCGAGACGAGCTTGATGTGCTGCAACTTATACGGCATCCAAATGTAGTGCAATTTCTCGGTGCTGTGACACAAAGCAATCCAATGATGATTGTCATGGAATTTATGCATAAGGTTTGTCTTAAGAGCAATATGCTTTTAGAATCTGCATTTCTTTTTCTAAACTGAGAAGCCTATTTGATTAGTCACTATATGAAGCAATGCTGTAGCTGAACCTTCATATTATTCTAGTTAGGGCAGTCCTAACCCAAGACACTAGCCATAGTTTCCATAAGCTCCACATCATCAAGAAACTAGTACTAGACCCATAGTTTCCATAAGCTCCACATCATCAAGAAACTAGTACTGGACACTACTCTTCCAATGCAAACACCACTATTCCATACTTGAATTTTATACTACTCATCTCTCATTATGTCTTGGATGGTGTGTAGAAACTAGGTCTCGTGCAAGACCTGGTATCCTTCTCTTTCTTCATTTACTCCCTTGCCACATCATCCTTTATCCTAGGTGGTAGCTCATTTAATTCTATGGACACCATCCTAGTCATTGGGTTGGGACTGCCCTTATCTGGCCATGTATCTCATGTTTAATGTCTTTTTACTCAATTGATGATATTTGATGACCTTGTTAAAGTTTCTTAATGAGTTGTGGTTATATTTGACTGACTGACTATGTGAAATAAGTTTTTACCATGTAGTAGCAGCTTCTTTCATTGTGACAATGTTTGGCCAGCAATAGATCAGTGCAAATTATCAATTCCTATTTCGTTCAACTTTGTGATCTTTGTTATACTAAAATAGCTTATATGCTATATGTTGACTTTCCTAACTACTCCTTCCGTGCCATAATTTCTGTAACATGGAGTTCGGAATCCAACTTTATGTCATTCATGGGTGGTTGAGAATAATCAAAATGTTTATTTCAGGGTGATTTGCGCACTCACTTGAATAAGAAAGGAGCTCTGCCACCATCATATGCAGTGAAGTTAGCTCTTGATATTGCAAGGTTTGCCAGCCATAACCTGGATATGAGATAAACTCTCTAGGACTACTGTGTTTCGTTGTTAACCCATGTGCCTTTGTGAATTGTAACAGAGGAATGAGTTACTTACATGAGCATAAACCTCAAGCGATCATCCATCGTGACCTTGAGCCTTCGTGAGTACTTTGTGGTTACTTTCTTTTTAAGTGAAAATTGCTTGCGTCTTTCTCTGCACACCCCATGAGGTGCTTAAGTACTTGGTTTGTTAAAAAGACTTTATATGCCCATTGTATAAGCTAACAGGAATATATTGAGGGATGACACTGGACATCTGAAGGTGGCAGATTTTGATTTGTGTAAAATGCTAAAATGGAGAAGAAAAGTTAGAGAAGAGAAAGCAGTAACTTCTCCAGGCAATGCTTGTAAGTGGACTTTATCATTCAACACGTTAAATTAGTGCTGACCTTTGCCCCCTTTTGCCTTCTTTATCAACTGTTAATTATATATGTCACAGGTAGGTATGTGGCTCCAGAAGTCCTGCGAAATGAAGAGTATGATACCAAAGTGGATGTATTCTCATTCGCTTTGATACTTCAGGAGGTAAGTTTTGATATATAACATTGTGCATTTCTCTCCCACGCAGTAGGTTATGCATTTCTGTGTTTTCTAAAATCTAAATATTGCTACCGTCATATTTATATGGTAGTGGGCATTGTTATGAAGTTTTCTGCTAGTATCTTTATTTGATTAACACTGTTGTTTTTTTAAACATAAGAACGACACTTCAGCACCAAAATCACCCATATGGTCATTATGTTCATAGTGTTCTTAACTTTTGCAGATGATTGAAGGGTGTCTTCCTTATTATGATAAGAGAAATGATGAAATCGAGAAGGCACACAATTCTAAAGAAAGGCCGCCTTTTAGAGCTCCTCCAAAGCATTATGCTCACGGGTTAAGAGAGTAAGCACTCATTCTTTCCTCTCTTTTCTCCTACAGTGGCAATTACTAACTCCATTAGAGCATTAGTGTGGCTTGCTTTGCATTCTGAACTTTTAGCAAACATGTTTCTGCAAACGATGCTAAATCTGACTACTTGTATGTGTGAAATTTAATGTGTTCTATTTCCTCCATGTGCCGTTATAGTTGGTGAATTTGTTCTTGAAAATTTAATTCTGACGTGTTTGCCTGTCCTTTTGACACCAATTCAGGTTGATTGAGCAGTGCTGGAGTGAAAATCCTGCGCACCGGCCTGATTTTAGAGAAATCATCAACCGGTTGTCTGCTATCCAAAATGAGATAGCTCAAAGAAACCGTTGGAAGGTAACAGTTCATGCCTTTTCATTGTGTTCTGAGTGCCCTGTGATAGCATAAGGTGGATTGTTCTAGCAAGAAATGTTCTTATATTCGTCAGTGTTGTGTATGAACAGGTGAGACCTCTCAGATGTTTCCTGAGCTTTGAAGGAATGTGGAAGAAAGATCGCAATGAGGGCAGCACCACCCGTTCATCACGTTCGTCAAGATCCAATTTTTAACCCCCAGCAAGCTGTTAATTTCATTTAGAGGATCATATTGATGATTGCTAGAAAATATACTCAACTGTATATCATATCTTTGTGCTCTGAACTTCTGAAAATGGATGTTTTGTAACTGGTTGATTCTCAGCTGATCATAGTTGTATATCAGACTTTTATCCCTGGGCCCTGAAAGAAGGATTCTTTGGCACTGGCCCCAGCCTCATGTACAGATTGTTGCCGGCATTTTGTTGTTTCTTTAATTTAATACAAATCAATAGAGCTGCTCCTGGGTTGGTGCAATACAATTGTTTCGGCATCTTCTATACTCCCATCCGATTAGTTTGTAAACATCTGTTACTTTTTGCTAACATCAAAATGTTTGTCACCGTTAGCTTTTAGCCATTTGGTCATTTGTCTTGTTGAAAAGATTATGTGGATACTTCTTTTTGTCCGTTTTATTGTTATAGGTATATATTTGCACAAAGTTTTTTTCAGTGAAACACATGGTCAGTGGTCAAAAGTCAAAGGTAACCAATATTTAGGAACAGAGGGAACACTTGTGGAGTATGTGCAAGGTTGGACCGTTGTTTGAGACAATGTTCTTCATTTCTCTTAACAGCTTTGATATTTGAAATTACTGCAACTCCCTCCGTTTCAAATTGTAGACCGTTTTATTTTTTCTAAGTGCATATATTATTATGAGCAAATTACCTCAGTACTACAGAAATTTTGATGACTTCCTTGTGTGCCATAAAGAATTTTGAATTGCCCTTAGTACCATAGAAATTTTGATTTATCCCTTATATGACATTTTTGTTAGGGTTACATTTATTTTTGACGTTACCCGGGTGGAAGATGCATTGATATTAGGTGAAATGCTATTTTTGCCCTTGTTACATTAAGCAAAGGGCTTATTAGAGGAAAACCTTATCTCTTCTGATCACGTGCTCCCCCATCCTCTCGTCTTACCCCTTCCCGTCCAATCAACTGGAGCCGCGGGGCGCCGGTGATGCGGCCCCCATGGTCCCCTCGCGACCCTCCTGCACCGCCCCTTCATGCATAGTGTCATGAGAGTTGCATGATTTGTGAGGAGAAACTTATGATATGTGCCTTTGTGATGAGAGACTTATACTCATATGGCTTATCTGATATACTCCTATTATTTTGGTATGTATGTCATGGTGGCAAAATTGGTCTGTATGATACTCATTTGTGATGAGAAAACTAATGCTCATGTTTAATGATTAATATGTTATTTATCTGGCCTATATGTTAATACATCAATTTTTGAGTTGTATGTGATATACGTGATGGCCTGTGTTGTCTCTATATGTATTTACTTGGTCTACTTCATCTGAATATGGCATGTAAGGGAAATGGCTAAATTTTACTTCGTTCTATTGGAGGGGTAAATGAATCTTCTCTATGTCTGTTTAACTGTACCATAACAGCTTATGGATGGAAATGGCATACAAGGGATAAATCAAAATTTCTATGGCACTAAGGGCAGTTCAAAAATTTTTGTGGCACGCACGGAAGCCATCAAAATTTGTGGCACTGAGAGAATTTGCTCTATTAGTAAAAACTATGTAACTAAAAAAGCTAAGACGAGCTACAATTTGGAACGGAGGGAGTACATTGATTTCAATGGTACCTGTTTAACATCACTTCTGCCACCTCCATTGTTATTGGTGAGACTAGGATTTAGGCTGGGTGTGTGGGGGGGAGGGGGGGGGCAGTGAGATGTGAGGCTGGTGTTGAGGAAGCCGCAGGAGATGGGCAGACGGGGACGAACAAGCACAGGAGAGAGTGAAATTGCGAGACAACACTTTGAATCAGAAGTTGAAAATGATGTATTAACAGTTGGAACACGATTTGGACACCTAAATAATTAGATCAACATAGAGGAGCTAGATGATTTTTCATCCAGAAAAAATAGGCACCCAAATTCGAGCTAGAGAGGCCTCGAACTTGGGTGATTAGAGTGCACAATCATACCTTCTACTCTAACCAGTTGAGTTAGAGCTAAGCTCACTTCCTTTAATTTGGACACCTGATATTCGTCGACTGAGATCTAAGGTGTTTTCATCGCCCTTTTGCTTGAACTGATTCACATATTTCTGAACAGTGACATTATGCCCTCGACTACATTAGCAAAACGCGAAGAAACCATGTATATATCATATTTATAGTTTGTTCAGATGCACAAATATTTATATATCTCCTTTCGAGTAGTACACACCATATAATCTCCGCACTGCAGAATCACGGCACGAGGAAGGGAAAACAGAAAAGGGAAGACACAGTAAGCTTTTGCTCATCTTGACGTGACCGACGTCTTCTAATATCAATCAATACAACTAGAGCTGAGCGAGCGTGCGCAGATCCACCGGGTGCACGTCGGACGGCAGCGCCGCGCTGTACGCCCTCCGCCCGACGAGGATGTTGGCCGCCTCCGTGGGGTGGAAGGCGTCCCAGAAGAGGTACTCGTTCCTGTTGGTGCACGGCGTCTGGAACGGCAGGCACGTCACCTGCCCGTTGTTCCTCCCCACCCCGCAGCACCCTCGGTTCGTCACCGTCAGCCCTGCACAGATCCAAAGCCCCCATTGTTGCTTTCAGTTTCAGGACACGCGCTAGGTAGCTAGCTTTCTTTTGGGGGGCAACGATCGATGTGCAAAGACGATGCATCCATACCGTGCGATCCAGGGGATCTCAGGATGTCCTCGAAGATCCCGTAGGCGTTGATGTAGGTGAAGTGCGCCCCGGGCAGCGCGTTGAACTGGTCGACGAGGGCGACGAGCCTCCGGTTGAAGATGTCGATGGCGGCGTTGATCTCGGACACGCAGGTGGCGCCGTCGGGGCTGCGCTGCGCCAGCTCGTTGGGGCTGCACCCGACCTGCCCCACTCCCATCAGCGCCACCTTCCGGGCGCCGTAGTTGTACAGGGTCCGGAGCTGCTGCGAGTACTGGCCGGCGAGCGCGTCGGCGTACTGCTCCGGCGTGTACTGCTGGCTGGTGGAGTAGACGGCCGGCATGAAGTAGTTGTTGAGGTAGTCGTTGCTGCCCATGCCCACCGTGAAGATGCACTGGCTCAGGTGGTTCGCCGCCGAGTCCTCGTCGCCCAGGATGCTCACCAGCTGCTGCACCGCCGCCTGGTAATTCTGGAGCTGCCCACCGAAGCTGATCCGTTGGCCCTGCAGATTCACGAACCCATCGACATGGTGAGCTTCAGGTTAATGCGTAGCGTGATCATTGATCTTTCAAGAGTTAGGATGAAAAACATATGGTTACGCACCAGTTGCTGGCCGGTCTCGTCCCTGATCCCGGCTGCAGCGGAGGCGAAGTTGACGCCGGTGAGGAGCTGGTCGTTGCTAGCGCCGGCGTACGCGGGGATGTAATCGTCGAAGCCCAGAAGCCGAGCTGAAAAAATGACACATGAATACATGATGCGCGTGTAAGTACTTGCTTCGACTGTTATTTCAGATCATAGTGACTACTAATATCAATTTATCTGTCAGTGAGCACTACTGATTGTAATTCGTCGGTTTCGGTTGCTCCCAATGAATTTAGTTTCTAGTGTAAGAATTTCTGCACAGACTACGAGTGGTTCCAATCGAAGGGAACGTCGGCATCAGCCATCGATCGTCCCATCAGGCCATCATACGGCGGAGGGGACCAGCTTCGTCTACAAAGCGTCAAGGCCTCGGTGGACTTGTCGCCATCGTGGCACTCAGATTGGCATGACATCATCTGATGAACGGACACTACTTCATTCAAAGCGTGATATTGGTGTCAAGGGATACGGGATGCCCGACACACCTAAAAATCTCTCCTGACCCAGGAAGCTAATGTCGGTGTTATAATCACCAAGAAAGCAGAGAGTATTTTGAGCTTAGTAGCTTACATATAGCATCGACGGTGGTGAGGCCGTTGCTGAACCGACCGGTCGCGCCGCCGGGGAAGTCGATGCCGTAGGGCGGGTAGTTTGCCCGCGCCAGCGACGCGATGTCGTTGTTGTTGCCGTTGTCCACGAGCGAGTCCCCGAACACGAAGTAGCACGGCACCTGGGGCTCGGCCCGGACCACCACCACGGCGACGGTGGCCAGGACGAGGAGCAGCGCCGGCTGCATCCACCGCATTGCAGCTGTGCGCCCCATCCTTTTAGCTAGCTGAGCTTTCTCCTTGATCGGCCGCGGCGGATTGAATATAATGGCAGACCGTTCGGCAGGCCGACACATTCGAGCCCTCCTTACTTATAGGGCAGGTTGCTAGAAGCGCCCCTAGGTAGATGAGCAGCATGTGGGTAGGACCCTGCAGGAGGGAGTGCGTGGAGAGAAGAGAGAACAGTTTCGGTGTGGCCGGCGTCCATGTTGGCGAGCTCTCTGCATGCATGTGCGCGTGCATTGGTGATGGTTGGAGCAGTCACGGTTGGGTCTCAGATTCTCAGGGCCGACGCGGGGTCGTCCTGATCGATTGATTACCACGCGCCTGGTTCGGTGTCCCTTGCGACAGTGGTGCAGTTCGCAGAAGAGGCGCGAGTCTGCGACGACAGTAGAGATTATTCCGGGTTTACCATCTGCAGGTCAGAATGCCGGCGTGCACTCGCGGTGAATGGCAGAGGTCGGACTTGTCATACCACGCGCCGAAATAGAAGCACTGGACGAACGTCACTGGTGAACAACTGAACAAGCAGGAACATTAGGAGACTTGTTCGTGGCTCCAGGGAGTGCGTGCGGTACGGCTGAATCCCAGTGAAGAATCCTGAATAATGCAAGGTGCTGTGTGGGCTTCCTTCAGAAAAAGGTGTCGTGCGGGCAAGCCGTAGTAGGGAAATCAGAATTGGGCGTGCAACAAATCAAGGACATGTACAAGTGATGCATTTCTTTCATGAAAACGTACAGGTGATATTTGCAACCAGCACTCGCATTTTTGCTGAACCTAGCAATGCGCAACCAGGACACTTTTTTGTTTCCGTGGCACTACACGAGGGATCTAATAGCCAAATTTCAAACTGTTAGATCCGTGCACGCGTCCACTTCTTCACTCCTACTTCTTATGTGTCCCCGGTTGATCCTCGTCGTTGGCCGGATTTGTCACCTACGTTCATCATCCACCTAACTTGCCTTCAGCAAGCCAATGCATAACGCCCAAACTTCGACATCGCCAGACGGGTAATCCTACCCTCCAACCGTCCACTGTAGCATAGCTTCGCTGTCTCGCACCCTTTCTACCATTCAGGGGCAAACTTTGCGTTCAGCTGAGTGAGGGCACATGCCCTCACTCAAAATCACCAAGCCAAATTTACTAAAATTAACCATATAAAAGCTTTATTATTTAGGTTTCTCTTGAATTACACCCTCTCAAATTTTTGCCTTGGGTCTACCCCTGCAACCACTAACCAATTGGTGGTTCTCCTTGGTCCTCCCGCGAACGGTGGCATTACCGTCATCTAACACTCTTGCCTTATGATCAGGGTTCAAAATTTCAGCAGAAATTTTGGTCTTTTCGAAGTCACTGTTTGCCTGAAATTTCGTTTTCTTTGTCGAGAGATTCATCTTTTTAGTCCAAATTTCAGCTGAAATTTCACGAAATTTGGTGTTTTCGTTGATGACCGAAAAAATTCAAAAAACAAAATCCTAATCCCTGCTTATGATCACTGTCATTGTCGGAGTGCCCTGCCATAGCTGCTTCCCTCTATGCCTCTATAGGTCCTTATTTTTGAATCCTAACACAAGGCAATATGGATGTCAACAAAGATGGAGAAAGAGAACATTGGATTGAAAGAGCAAGAAGCGAGATTAACCTCGACAACACTCGATTTTGATATAGCATTCCTGTAAGGCATCCAATGATCCAAGAATCATTCAGGGTACCTTTTTTCGCATTTACACCACAACACTACTTGCGTGATAACTTCTTTGAGGCCACTTATTGTTTGGGGCCCTAATCTGGCATCACCCGTTTCCAGACCCTGCAGCAGTTGCAGTACGACGACTCTGGTTCTACCTGTAGCACACCAAAAATGCATGCCGAAAAATGACTGAAGCGAGATATGAAGTACAAAGGTCCTACAGTGTTTCTGTCAAATCCAATTTCACGTCACAGATCCACGGTCCAGGCGCGTTAACTGGATAATTTGGAAATAGATGGGGAAAAGGGCAGCGTGGCGGCGGTCCGGCCCCAGAGACACTCCACATGCAAAGCATTGGAGACATCTCGTCACCGCCGGCTAGCCGGGCCCTGCACATCCTTGATACGTAGAGTAGATTTGACTCACTCTTTTGTTCCACGAGATTTATTGCACCGTCTTGGTAGAGATCGCTTGACCTTTTCCGCCGGCCGGCGATCGGCGTCGGCCCCGCTCTGGCAGAAGCGCGCGCGACGCGTACGTTTCACCGGCAGCTTCGGTAGTTAAGCAAAGCCCCATTGAAGGCACGGCGCGTGTGCAGAGAGAGAGAGAGGCGTTCACGGTTTGGTGGTGCGGTGTGAGGGGAGCGTAAATGCGCGCATGGAAAGCTCCCGCGCGATCCACATGCCAGCTGATCAAGGGTGTTCAGAGCGGCTGGGGATAGAGATAGCGTGGTGGCATTCAATGCATGCTGTCGTGCGGACGCGATCAACGAACCGGGCGTTGGTTGGCTGGCTCTGGCAACAAACACTTCGAACTGGCTAGCAGTGTGAACGATGGCTGCCTCACGTAGGGGATTCAGGTGTTTTTTTTTTTTTTACGGAAGGGGATTCAGGGGGTTTTTTTTGACGGAAGGGGATTTAGGTTTCTGGTTCCTGTTGGTAGTAAGTAGACGGGTAAAACGGTGATCGATCGGGTACAAGTTTTTTTAAGTACCGCATCCTAATGACTTGTTTCTGAAAAGCTGGCCGTGCGGTACGTGCAAGTTTAGCGCGTGCAGCACGGCAGCACCCATGCCCGAAGCTCACTGCAAACCATCCGAGCTCCCCGACTCCCGAGAGCTCCGGAGGGGCGACTCGAGAGGCGATAGCATGACACCCAACCACCCACCTACCCACCCAAGTTCGATCCCCGCTGGCGACGTCGGCCAGCGGTGGTGCTGAAGCCGGCCGCCCACGTCGCGCTCCCTCCTCCTCTCTCCCTCTCCACTCCCACTTCGCAAACCCTAGCACCGCCGGTCGCCTGGATCCGCCACCGGCCGCCGACTGCCGCTGGCAGATCCACCTCCCCTGAGCCCGGATCTACACATCCCTGGCGCAGGGGTCCCTTCCCCGACGATGGCCATCGCGTTCTCCCCCGCCCCCCCTCGCCGCCCGGAGGACAGGGGGCCGCGGTCAGATCCGCCCTTCCCCTTGCCACCCCTTCCGCTGCCGGAGGGCGGATAGCGAGGGGGGTTTCACCCCTCCCTGGCCGCCAGGTCCGCCGGGGGCAGGGCTCCGTGCGCCGCCACCGCGTGATCAGCCGGGTGGCTGTGCCCTCCCCCTCTTTGGTGGCTGCACCACCTTCCGCCGGGAGGGGGCGCAGGTAACTGGTTATGTGGCGGCATTCTTCGGCTCCTTGGCACCCGACAGTCCTGATGCTCCTGGTGGTGGCGGCGATTTCTAGGGAAGGAACGGGGGTAGGTGAAAGCCTTGTGCCTGCTTGCGGGTCGATGACGGCAGCACCCTCGGGCGCCGCTTCCCTTCTTGAAGGCATCATTCATTCCCCCTTTTCCTCTCCTATGGCGAGCTTCCGGGTGAAAGCCTTGACCGTGTTGGTCGGACGACAATGGCACCAGTAGCGTCGCCCCCTCCTTGAGGCGTTGTTTTGAAAACTGTTGGCGCTAGAAGTCGGTCAACCGAATCCCAGCGACCGACACACGACCCGGGAGAATCTGCTTAGCTCCTGTTCGGGTGAATGCCCTGGTGCGGTTCGCGCGGCGTGCCAGCCAATCTGA
The DNA here is from genome assembly GCF_000263155.2 of Setaria italica. Classification (NCBI taxonomy): domain Eukaryota; kingdom Viridiplantae; phylum Streptophyta; class Magnoliopsida; order Poales; family Poaceae; genus Setaria; species Setaria italica. The sequence goes on along the minus strand of NC_028454.1, from coordinate 36,809,247 downwards.
CCTGTTAATTGGCAAGGAAGAATACGTATTAGATTCAATAACCGCGATCGGCTAAGTTTCCGATCGAGATAGCTTATCGGCAGATCGGCCGATTTACTGTAGTGATGAAATCGGCTATAAGACAGCACGATCCCTGTAGCCTCGTATTCAGATAAATATTAAAGCAATCGGTACAAAGCTTATGAAAACAGTACTAGGAGAAGATCTAATCGGCAACGAATGGATCTTAACAACAGAAAGTAATGAAAGCCGATACTACCGATTCCTAGCAGGATAACTGGTGATAAAAGCTAGAAAAACAGGTAAAAACCTATGAATCTAGTTGATATCGATAACTGGTGAATAAATCTAAACGAAACAACAGCGATGCGCCGGAAGTTAAAGCTTAGATATTACTCGATAAACGGAACTTACAGAATCGGCCGGAGATCAAGATGATGCAGCCCTGCCAATCCGCACGAACTCGTGAGAAGGAAAAGTGATGGCGAAGTCGCCTGCTCGAAAGTAAGTATGAAGAATAAAGTAACTTGTTGTATTGATTGATTGTTGTGTTTACAGATTTACAAAGGTAGCTATTTATAGCCCCGTACAAATAATCTTTTTAACCGACTAGAACTCTATCTCTAATTCAAACAGAAAACAAATATCTACAAGCACAATCCGTGCTAAACCAAACTACCCCACGCTTCGTGGGCTGAACTCCACCTTATCCCTCCATCTTTCCGAGCCCATACAGGCCCACCTTAGTCCACCTTCCCGATCGGCCGATTTCTCATCAGCAAAGGATTGCCGATTGGGAACCTGGCGTATTCACCCTGAAGCGAGGTAAAAGCCACTTAACCGATTCCGCACTATAGCACCTTTTGACCGATTCCCATCTGTACTCCTTCGATTTATTTCTTCCTTGGCGCCGATTCTACTGATGACGAAATCCGGCGTCAACACATGCCCCCCAGTTTCGGAGTAAAACATAATCCTTTACTTCGAAATTCTTTACAACCTCTCCTCCGAAACGGCCGCAGTGAAAATATCCTTCCGTTTCGCGGTCTCCCGGCTGATCATTGCAATTTTTTGAAACGGGCGCCCACGACGGCCACTACCCGAAAAACTCGACGCGCCGGCGTGGTGAAAAATTCCGTTTTTACCCTTCCTTCAGGCACCCTATAAATATCACTTCACCGCAACTCGTCTTCAAGCTCACATCTCTTTTCCAGCGCGCGCACCTCCTTTTTTCTTCAATCTTGCCATCGAAGTCTTCCAGTTTCAGCTCCAATCACTTCTTCCCCTTTTCCCTTCAATGGCGACTCCCTCCGGCAACTCCCCAGCACGCGATGCTCCAGGAACAATTCCTCCGGTGGAGGTAGCAACGGCCATCACTTCTTCGACAGATGCAAGGGCTTCATCAGAAATCCCAATGGCGGTTCCCTTCACAGCCCCATCATCTGCGCCAACGTCGGCGGCCACGCCGATTACTCAGAACTTTATCCCGGAGGTAAATACCGAATCCTCTCCTTATCGGCAATATTTTAGATCTATTCCTTACGTTCCTATGCCCCCTTTTCCTTTTTAGGCGGTCAGAGATAGAATTACCATTCACCTCACAGATAGTCCCGGCCTTGTTTGTCTCGGTCCCATGGGAAACCCAGATCCGGCGATTCTTATAGATTCGGAAACTGACCGGATTCCTTTCAAACGGTCCGATATGAACTTAAATCAATGGGCAAGTACTTTTAGATCCTGGCCGAATGAAACCCCTGGTTGGAGGGAATGGTACCAATGGGTGGCCGCGTCCAAGAGCGTTTCATGGGATGAGCTTAAAATCGGCCAATGCATCAACCTTTCTCTGTCGCAGATGGAGAAAAATGAGCCGCTAGTGATGGCAGCTTCCTATTTCTGGTCTGACGCCCTTAATGCATTTTTATTTGGTCATGGTCCTATGACCCCCACTCTGGCCGATGTGGTCCTCTTGACTGGCTTAGACGTATCCTCCCCTGACACGCCTTTCCAACTTCTGAACGTTCCGTCGCATCGGCTGGACACAAGAGGAATCGGCGGCTGGAAAGGCTTTATTAGTGATAACAAGAAGACCGGTACTGTTGATAACAGGGAGCACACCGCTTTCCTGATAATGTGGCTCGAAAAACACTTCTTCTGTGGAAGAGCCGCCGGCCCAACAACCAACACCCAATCTTTAGCCGAGGCACTGTCCAAAGGAAGCCACATTCCTCTCGGGAAACATCTTCTGGGCGCAGTATACCACATGCTCCATCAAATCGGCACAAAACTTTCCAAGGGAGAACCAATCGGCAACCCAGGTGGGCCTTGGTGGTTCGTTAATCTATGGTTGAACCTCTATATGAGCAGGATCACTCGGCAGCCAGTGGACCGCATGACATTTTCCAATATTGAATCGGCAGAAGACCCTACCGAGCGTCGCCGATGCATGTCTTATGGCGAAGCAGCGTCAGCTTTTCCAGGTTGTGCATATTCTGCTACAAAAGTAGCCGAGTACTTTCGGTGCTTCTACAATGGATTCAATGAGGACGCTACCATCTGGTTCCCATACCAGCGAGACATCCCAGTCTTTGAGCTCCCCTCCTGCTTTGACTCGACTTCTGGCCGGTTTGATGAGGGTCTTTATGAAGAATTGATCAAACCAGGAATTTTACCGGCCAACTTCTTCTCGGGGAAAAATGCCCCCACATATGAGTTCTACAACCCATCTACTGCTGCTCGACAATTCGGCATGGGTCAACTGCCGATACGGGTGTATTTTGCTGGCCGAATCAAGTTCAGAGAAGCGCTTAAAACCGGCCTGGATTATTGTCGGTTGCGAGACCGAATTCCGGATTCCAGTACGATCAATTTGAATGAATGGCTATTATATCCATTTGCGATCCAGCCTTTCAAGCTTTGGTGGGCCGAATGGAAGCAGTTCTTATTCTGCAATTCAGCATCGGCGTACTGCAACCTTCTGGATCCATCCAACATTGATCCTAATGCCGAGGTACTTCTGATTACTGACTGTATTCTTTTCACCTAAATTGAACACTAACGATTTCATTTCTCCTTTAGGCTGGGAATCAAGCTCCTCCCACGCACAGCCGCAGTGGTCGGCTAATAGAGAGTTATCCGTACACCACTTATCCTCTCATCGGCTATGACGCTCCATCAGTCGATATGATTGCTGGCCGATCGAAGAGAGTTCAGAAGAAGGTCATCAAGAAAACCAGTCGCCGAGTCCGGGCTCGTACGGCATCGGCGGACCCTCCTGTACCCGCATCGGCAGAAGTCTTGACTGCACCGCCCCCGGCCACACAAAGTACTGATACTCAAGCCATTACACAAGCCGGAGCGGCTGCCGCCTCACTATTGCTGGAAGCTTTACAAGTGAGTTCAAGCTTTATCACTTCCGATCTGTCAACTCGGTACTAATTCTTGTTCACTTTGTGCTTCTTAGGGTTCTTCTATGGAAATATCACAGTCAGTGACAACTCGACCGGATGCCAACACGCCCTTGCCTTCATCCGTTGAGGTACGGTACTTGTCTTATGGACTTCCTTCGGGTATTTGCATATAACATATTTAACCGATCCCTCGATGCAGACCATCAGCACACCAAGCGTTCCTCGACAACTGATTCCTTCCCAGGGAGCCGGTCCGAGCACCGTGCCGATTGTCGTAGAGTCTTCTTCATCGGATGAACCCATGACTCAGGCCACCGAACAAGATCCAACGGCTCCACAAGCGCAGCATGAGGAAATCCGTTTTAAGATGGTAAGTTTTTGAACCAGCCTCACCAGCCGATTTACTCTGTTCCCTTGCCGATTTACCCTTTTTCTTTATTCTTTTCAGGAACAGGACTCTCCCAACAACAGTCTCTTCTCCTTCGCAGTCGCTCTCTCTGATGATGAGGAGACTACTTCTCGCCAAGTTGCCTTAAGCTCCGTCCCTGACGACGTCCGGGCTAAGCTTACCAATATCCGATCCCTCCTTCAAGGGGATATCGGCCGATTGGTAGAGGATGCTTCGCCGATTCGGCAACTTTTTAGTGACGTCAGCGGACGAGTACCAGAGGAAGCAGAAGAGGCGTTGGCACCAGCGGCTTTTATTGAGTCCGTGAGGATTCCCGTTTTTAGAGCTCTTCGTCATATGGCCGACCGCGCGAAACTGGCCAAGATCCGTGAAGATGAAAATGCTTTCAAGCACCAGGCCCAGGAAGCGAATCGGCGGATCCATGTCTTGGAAGATTCACGGCCGGCGATCATTAGTGAAATAGATCGCCTCAAACGACGGAGGGCGGACCTTGCCAAAGAGATGGAACAAGTGACCAAGGCCATCAGCGCCGAAGAGAGCAGACTTCAAGAATTACCTTCGGCTATTGCCGATTTAACACGGGAGAGGCAGCGTCTTGCTCAGGAGGCTCTGAGACTTCACCGCACCGCATCGGAAGTCCCTGGATCGGCAGAAGAAGACCAACGGGTTCTTGACTCCGCCGATCAGATCCGTCGTCGGGCCATCACGGCTATCGATACCCTTTTGGGTAATCTGTAAAACGCTGACCGTTTTGTACGAACATTTACTGCCGTCTTTGACTGACCTTTCGTGATGCCTACTATTTACTACTTTCCTTATTACCGATGGGACGTGGCCTCATCAGATTTTACTGTATTCCCCCATAAATATCGACCTCGGCGCTTCCTCCCGATAACATCGATTTGGCTCCCATCTCATTTTCCCTCTTCTTCTCATCGGCGCAACCACTTTGTTATGGCTTCGTCATCGTCCTCTTCCGTCAACCAGGTGACGCTTCGCCTCCTCCTTCCAGATCTTAGGACGTGAATGCGCTTACTCATTCCCTCTCTGTTTTAGCCTCAACGCCTTAGTCCGGAACTCGTGCGCGCTATTGAGTGCCTACATTCTGAGGACCCCCTGACCCCGGAGGACAAAGTTCTGATCTTAGCTCATCAGGCGGAGCTCCAAGACCATATCACCGCAGATGCTCGGGTAGTCCTGGACGCCGTGGTGAACGAACATTGCCATATGTCTCGAGCCGTGAGGAGTCATCGCCGCGACGTTCCTGGTGGTGACATTGCTTCGACGACCTGCACGATCCTGGGTTTCCTGGAAAGGAATGGCAACCCGTGGCTTCCTGCCGATAGGGCTCGTCCGCTTCCTCGGAACCCGCGGCCTTCCACTGATGGGGCCCGCATGCTTCCTCGGCCCGTCCTTCTGGCGGCGGCGGAAGCCTCGCGCCTTCTCGTAGATCTCCCCCGTCAAGTCGAAGCGGAGAGTTCAATGAAGGCCATAGAAGAAGAATACATTCGACTCATGATAGAGTTGGGTCGGGCTGAGAGGGAGTGTAAGAAAAAGGATAATTAGTTGCTGTATTTTTTATTCTAAGGGCGACTTAGTGTTTTGTCGGCCATGTAATCGGTCGCCCGTACCGAACGAATGTAATCGGTCCGAATAAATATAATCGGCCATTATAAATATAATCGGCCGTTCCGGTCGATTTCACATGCGTCTTAAAACCGAGTCGTGTCGGTCATCTTTGACTGTGTTTATCCCTTTAGGCCCCGACCCATATACTCGGGTAGTATCTTTTTAAGTACCTCCCATTCAGAGCCCTAGTGAATTCTTCCCCCTCTGTTGTTTCCAAAATATACGCATTCCCTGGAGCGCATCTGCCGATTTTATACGGCCCTTCCCAGGTAGGAGACCATTTGCCGAATTTAGGATCTTTCGACCCGATCGGTAGTACCAACTTCCATACCAAATCTCCAGGGGAGAACTGTTTGACTTTGACCTTTTTATCGTACCACCTGGCTACTCTCTTTTTATTTTCTTCGATGCTTATTAGAGCTCTCAGTCGCTGGCCGGCCAAGTCATCAAGTTCTTCCTTCATCAGAGCCGAGTAGTCATCGGCCGACAACTGGTCCTGAAGTGAAATGCGCCTTGATCCTGCCCTTGACTCCCATGGAAGTACTGCATCGTGACCGTATACCAACTGATAGGGGGATAACTTGGTCGCCCCATGACAGGCCATTCTGTATGCCCACAGGGCTTCGGTCAAACATAGGTGCCACTTCTTCGGGCATTCTTCAATCTTCCTTTTGATCAACTTGATTATTCCTTTGTTGGAGGATTCTGCTTGACCATTGGCTTGAGCGTAATACGGAGAAGAATTTAGCAATTTGATGCCCATATCGGTCGTGAATTCCTCAAATTCTCCCGATGTGAACATTGTTCCTTGATCGGTTGTTATAGTTTGAGGGATACCGAATCGGTAGACGATATGATCCCTTACAAAATCGGCCATGATAGCCGAAGTCACAGTTCTTAGCGGGATTGCCTCCACCCATTTGGTGAAATAATCGGTGGCGACCAGAATAAACTTGTGCCCCTTGCTCGATGGTGGATAAATTTGGCCGATAAGGTCTATTCCCCACCCTCTGAACGGCCATGGTTTGATGATGGGATTCATGGCTGAGGCGGGTGTACGCTGGACATTTCCAAACTTTTGACACTCCTGACAACCCTTATAATATTTGAAACAATCTTCAAGGATCGTAGGCCAATAGTACCCATTGTTTCTGATCATCCACTTCATCTTATGTGCCGATTGATGAGCTCCGCATACCCCTTCATGGATTTCTCCCATTAGAGTCTTAGCTTCTTCTGTCCCAAGGCATTTAAGAAGAACACCATCAATCGTTCGGTAGAACAGATCATCTTCGAGCAACACGTACTTGGTAGCATGAAAGCGCACTCGTCGCTCCACCTTTTTGGACGGATCTTTTAGGTAATCGGCAATTTCCTTACGCCAATCGTCGGCTGCAAGCTCTAAGGCCATGGCGCCCGGAATCGGCCGATACCCAGATGCATGTTGAGCGAGTTTGTTTGCTTCTTCGTTGCGGTCTCTTGGGACGTGCTCGATTACTGCCGATCTGAATTCTTTCAACAGCTGCAAGCAATCTTCGTGATGGATTCGCAATATGTCATCTTTGCACTCAGCTCTTCCGGTTAGTTGATCCACAATTAGCATCGAATCTCCGAAGACCTCGACAGAATCGGCCTTGATTTCTCTCAATAGTCGTAAGCCTTTTAATACAGCTCTGTATTCCGCTTGATTGTTTGTGGCGACGGTTTCTATCGGCAGAGAAAAATCATATCTTGCCCCCCGAGGCGATATGAGGACGATGCCGATTCCCGATCCGGCTCCGCATGATGACCCATCAAAAAATAACTGCCAAGGCGCTAGTTCCACGAAGGCGATCTCCGACCCACAGTGCTGGGCAACGAAATCGGCCATGACTTGACCCTTGATGGCTTTTGCTGATTCGTATCGTAGGTCAAATTCTGATAAAGCCAAAATCCATTTACCGATTCGCCCTTTCAATATCGGCAGTGACAGCATGTATTTCACTACATCATCTTTGCATACGACTATACATTCTGCCGACAGTAGATAGTGTCTGAGTTTGGTGCACGAGAAGTAAAGACACAAACACAAACGCTCTACTGGAGGATATCTTGTTTCGGCATCCAGGAGTCTTCTACTAACGTAATAAATCACCCGTTCTTTGCCTTCAAACTCTTGGACTAGAGCCGATCCAATAGCTTTTTCATCGGCTGATAAATATAGTTTAAACGGCTTACCCGGTTGAGGGGGAACCAGGACTGGGGGCGAGACCAAGTATCGCTTGATGTCTTCTAACGCCTTGCGCTGTTCTTCTCCCCAAATAAATTCTTGGTCTGGCTTCAACTTTAGAAGTGGTGTGAACGCCTGGATCCGTCCAGATAGATTAGATATAAATCTTCTGATGAAGTTTACCTTGCCGATTAGAGACTGTAGCTCAGTTTTGTTTTGTGGGGCGACGACTTTGTTGATAGCCGCTATGGTCTTCTGATTGACTTCAATACCTCGTTCGTGCACCATGAATCCTAAGAACTGTCCGGCGGAGACGCCGAAAGCGCATTTGTTGGGATTCATCTTAAGACCATGTTTTTTGGTGCACTCCAGGACCTTTCGCAAATCGGCTAGGTGTTCTTCGTGGCTTTTGGACTTGACTACAACGTCGTCGATGTAGATCTCCACCAGGAGGCCGATGAGTTTGTGGAAAATATAGTTCATGGCCCTCTGATATGTAGCACCAGCATTCTTCAAACCGAAAGTCATCACCACCCACTCGAATAGACCAAGATGGCCTGGACATCTGAAAGCCGTTTTGGGTATATCCTCTTCGGCCATAAGTATTTGATTGTATCCGGCGTTCCCATCCATGAAGCTAATAATTTTGTGCCCCGCGGCGGCGTCGATTAGTACATCGGCCGTAGGCATGGGGTAGCCATCCATCGGTGTGGCCTGATTAAGATTTCTGAAATCAACGCAAACGCGCAGCTTTCCATTTTTCTTATACACCGGTACGATATTAGAAATCCACTCGGCGTAACGACATTGCCGAATAAATTTTGCTTCAATTAGCCGAGTTATTTCGGCTTTTATGTCTGGTAAGATTTTAGGATTGCATCGCCGTGCGGGTTGTTGGTACGGCCGATACCCTGGTTTTATGGGTAGCCGATGTTCAACAATAGATCGATCTAATCCGGGCATCTCGTGATACTCCCACGCAAAACAATCCTTGAATTCTCTTAATAAATTTGTCAATTTACACTTGTACTCTGGATCTTAATTTGCACTAATAAAAGTCGGCCTTGGTTTGGTTCCGTCACCTAAATCTACCATCTCTAATGAGTCGGCCGACGTGAATCCGTGTCCCAGCTTCCCGTCTTCTCGGGTGAACTGATCCATTTATTGCGCTTCTTCGGAGCCGACTGCTCGGATCGGCTGTAGGCCAAAATCGGTGACCTTCAGGAAATCGGTTTCCCACACCCTACCTGATATGCACCTGACAGTTTCGCAGCTCCATTGTTGTGCGTCGGCTGCTGCGATGCTGTACGCGGAGTCGGCTTTGACCACCTCGATGTTATCGCCGACCCATTGTACAAGGCATTGATGCATAGTTGACGGGATGCAGCAGTTTGCGTGTATCCAGTCTCGGCCGAGAAGCATATTATAGGACCCTTTGCCATTAATGACGAAAAATGTGGTAGGAAGGGTCTTACTGCCGATGGTGAGGTCGACGCAGAGGGCACCGCGAGCGTTTGACACCTTGCCTTCGAAGTCCTTGAGCATCATGTCCGTCCTGGTCAGGTCGTCGTCGCTCTTTCCCAGCTTTCGGAGTACGGCATATGGCATGATGTTGACGGCAGCTCCCCCGTCGACCATCAATTTAGTGAGGGGGCGACCGTCAACATGTCCTTTAAGGAACAACGCCTTCATATGTTGTCGTTCGTCGTCTTCGGGCTTTTCGAACGTGGCCATCATCGGTTCTAAAGTCAACCGTGCTGTTTGTTCCTCTATCGCCGACACATCCAGTTGGTCGGCAGGGGTCATAAACTCCATCGGCAAAATGAAAACCATACCGATTTCGGCTGCCGATTCGTCGCCCGCCGACTCGTCGTTGCCCTTGTCGTTTCTTTTGGGGCGCCACACCCGAGGCCTTTCTTGCTTTTTGTCCATTGCGCCCTCTTCTTCTTGCTGCTCCCATTGGCGGAGGCGTTGGACTCTTCGTTTTTGTGATTTGGTTAAACCATCGGGACACCATCTGGGGTTTATTGGCCTCCCTTCTTTCCTGGCGCGTTCCCATTCTGGCTCACGTCCTAACGGGTTCTCGTCTGATACCCGAGCATCGGCCATATCTTGGAGCCGACTGTGAACGCTGGCTTTGCTATTTGATTGATCGTGTTGATCGGTCCTGCCCCCCTGCCTATTATAGCTTCTACCTTCTGACCGATCATATCGGTCACTTCTGCCCCCCAGCCGATCACGCATGGAAGGGCGCTGATCATCTGGGTTACGCTGATTCCTGCTGATCGGTTCTGGCCTTCCGTCTCTGGAGCGAGACCTTGTGAACGGCCGATTGCGATAAGGACCGTTGCACTCTGGGCAAGTATCGGCTGATGGAAGTCTGAGGTTATTTTCCCAACAATGGATGAAGAATGGGCATCTCCAGTGTTCCTCGTGCCGACGCATTGCTTCCTCACGGGACCTCGACCGTTCATGTTGGCGTTGGTATTTTTGGAGCAGGAACTGGGAAGTAATGCGTGGTCCTTCTGGCTCCCCGTCGTCGGCCTCCATCCGTCGCTTTCCCTTGATGTCTTCAGACGTGACTTGATTCCTGGGATCGACAGCGCCACTCCTTTTTGCCGATTCGGATGTCAGCACTTTTGTTTGGAGGGGGTTCTTACCCGTATCCACCATGTTAGTAGGAAAAGGATGCTGATCAATCTTCATTGGTTTGGCCGGTTTTGCCGGCACTTCAAACTTGAGTCTGCCCTGCTCAATGGCCGACTGTATTTGTTGTCTGAAGATTTTGCACTCATTGGTATCATGCGACGTGGCATTGTGCCATTTGCAATACTTCATCTTCTTCAACTGTTCGGCAGAGGGTATCGTGTGGTAAGGCGAGAGCTTAATCTGTCCTTCCTGGAGTAGAAGGTCAAATATTTTGTCAGCTTTAGCAGTATCGAAACCGAATGCTTCCGGCTCCTTTTTGCCGAATGGGCATGATATTGGCTTCTTTCCCTTAATCCACTCTGCAAGTCCGATTTCAGCGTCTTCTTCATCCTCTACTTCTTCCAGGAATGCTACTTTCTTCTGGAAATTCCTCCTTGGATCAAATGGACGCACCTCCTGCCCAGACAATCGGTGGACAATCTGGCTCAGGCTCTCGAACTCTTGTGAAGCATATTTCTCCTTAATGTGTGGTAGCAGACCTTGGAAAGCTATATCGGCCAGCTGTGCATCGGTTAGAGCCAGGGAGTAGCATTTGTTTCTGATTTCCCGAAACCTCTGTATGTACGAGGGTATCGGCTCATCACTTCGTTGCCGGAGGCTAGTTAAATCAGACAACTTCATTTCGTGGACTCCAGCATAGAAGTATTTGTGGAACTGCTTCTCTAGATCAGCCCATGTGATAATCGAGTTTGGTGGCAAAGTGGTGAACCATTGAAAAGCCGATCCAGATAAGGATGACGAGAACAACCGTACCCGTAGGGCATCTTGCGCGGCTGCTTCTCCGCATTGGATGATGAATCTATTCACATGTTCCACGGTAGAAGTGTCATCCATTCCGGAAAATTTAGTGAAATCCGGAACTTTGTACCGATGGGGAAACGGCAACAAGTCATACGTAGATGGGTATGGTGTCCTGTTGGTATAAGTTTGCACCTTCGGCTTCAAGCCGAATTGTTCTTGCATTACCTCCGCGATTTGCGCCGTCCAATCCGGTTGTTGTTGGGGAATAATTGGCGGCGGAATCGGCACATGTTGATAAATCGGAGGTTGAATAAAAGGAGGTTGATGAAAGGGTGGTACCTGAGTATAAGCCGGCGGTGTAGTGAAGGACGGTTGCTTGTAGGCGCCACTCGTTTCATCATACAGCATGAGCTCTGACGTCTTGTTGACCTCCGGAGCGATAGGCTGGTATGGTGGTATGATCGGCCGAGTGGTCGTTTGGGAGGGTGTCTGGAACGGAGGATTTCCTTGGCTGACCGATTGATTCAAACCGGTCGTGTTTAAGGGTGCCCCCCAGGGTAAAGGGATGACTGGAGGGAGTGGTGCAGTAGATGGTTGGATGGAGCCGTATCCCAAAGGAGTTGATGACGTAGAAGCACCAGACCCCCCGACAGAGGATTGGATCGGCTGTGAAGCCTGATAAGCTTGATTTGGTGGAATCGGCTGAAAATACGTAGGCCCCCTGTACCCCTGTGGTATACCTCCGGCGAAGGAGTTGACAACAGCATTGTGCACCATGTTTGAAAGTACCGGGGACTGGTCGATGAAGGCGTGATGAAGAGATTGCTGAATCATATCGGACATTTTGTCCGAATCTTCTGAAATCGTGATCTGGCGGGGAGTAGGAAAAGGAGACTTTTTAATAGTTTCCCCGCTCCTGGAACGACTGAAGGATTTCAAGCAAGTTTTTCGGACTTGCTCCAAATACTGATTCAGATCCTCTTTTTGGTCGTCCTTTAGATCTGCTTCCGTCACTTCGATGACGTTATCTTCGGAGACTTCAGCGGCTTTCGACATGACAGCGGTTGTAATGGTCCCACCAGGCGTGCCAAAAGTGTGTTGGCGCTAGAAGTCGGTCAACCGAATCCCAGCGACCGACACACGACCCGGGAGAATCTGCTTAGCTCCTGTTCGGGTGAATGCCCTGGTGCGGTTCGCGCGGCGTGCCAGCCAATCTGACCTGTTAATTGGCAAGGAAGAATACGTATTAGATTCAATAACCGCGATCGGCTAAGTTTCCGATCGAGATAGCTTATCGGCAGATCGGCCGATTTACTGTAGTGATGAAATCGGCTATAAGACAGCACGATCCCTGTAGCCTCGTATTCAGATAAATATTAAAGCAATCGGTACAAAGCTTATGAAAACAGTACTAGGAGAAGATCTAATCGGCAACGAACGGATCTTAACAACAGAAAGTAATGAAAGCCGATACTACCGATTCCTAGCAGGATAACTGGTGATAAAAGCTAGAAAAACAGGTAAAAACCTATGAATCTAGTTGATATCGATAACTGGTGAATAAATCTAAACGAAACAACAGCGATGCGCCGGAAGTTAAAGCTTAGATATTACTCGATAAACGGAACTTACAGAATCGGCCGGAGATCAAGATGATGCAGCCCTACCAATCCGCACGAACTCGTGAGAAGGAAAAGTGATGGTGAAGTCGCCTGCTCGAAAGTAAGTATGAAGAATAAAGTAACTTGTTGTATTGATTGATTGTTGTGTTTACAGATTTACAAAGGTAGCTATTTATAGCCCCGTACAAATAATCTTTTTAACCGACTAGAACTCTATCTCTAATTCAAACAGAAAACAAATATCTACAAGCACAATCCGTGCTAAACCAAACTACCCCACGCTTCGTGGGCTGAACTCCACCTTATCCCTCCATCTTTCCGAGCCCATACAGGCCCACCTTAGTCCACCTTCCCGATCGGCCGATTTCTCATCAGCAAAGGATTGCCGATTGGGAACCTGGCGTATTCACCCTGAAGCGAGGTAAAAGCCACTTAACCGATTCCGCACTGTAGCACCTTTTGACCGATTCCCATCTGTACTCCTTCGATTTATTTCTTCCTTGGCCCCGATTCTACTGATGACGAAATCCGGCGTCAACAAAAACTCAGCGGGCTCTTGCTGCCGTCACTACCAGGATCGTTGCTGAACGCCGCCCCCGGTCGTCTTCGGCCAGTGAGGGTCCTCGTGGTGGTCATCTTGGGAAATGTCTTCTTCTGCGCCTGCCCTCGCTTCAATTTGTCCACCTCGCCCGGGTTGCTTAGGTCGTCATCTTGTGGCGGATGCTTTGCCGCCGTAGTTGATTATTGCTCCAGGTGGATGCTTTGCCGTGGATGCTTTGCCGTCGCGTTTGTGCTGGTTGGGTGGATGCTTTGTCACCGTTGTTGTGTTCGGGTGGATGCTCTGCCGCCGTGACCTTTAGCACCCTTGACGAGGTTGTATCTTTTAGCAGGTTCATGAGAGTGGTTGTGTCTGTGGGTTTGAGTGTGCTTTCTCCCTGTTATTTCGCGTCGTGTGGTGGTTGTTTGTATATTTCTTTAGTGTTTCTTTTTTTTTCTTTGTGCTCTCGTGCTGGTCAAGCTCTGCTTGGCTTTATCGAGACAGTTAATCTTGTTAATCGGAAGGTGCTTAGGCACTCTCGGGAAAAAAAAACATCAGCGTCCGGCGGGCGAACAACAAGCGCATCTACCAGCAGTGTGCTGTGTGCGTCCGCGCCGCGCGCACGGACAGCGGGGGGTTGCGGCAAGCAGCGGCCTTCGCGGTCGTGGCTGCGCCCATACCTCATGCATCCCCACGTGAGTGCGTGACCCACACCCAGCGGTGCCCCTGGCCGCCGCGAGCCCGCGACGATAGATGCATGAGCGCGCGGCGAGTGCACCATCACGAACTCCTGTCAAAATCGCGCTTGTGTCATTGTGTGGATTCAGAAAGGGCAAGGGGGGCGATCGTGCGGCGAGAACGAAATCGATCGATGCCGGCATTCGGTCAGTGTGGCCGCCGTTAACCGGTCGCGAACTGAAGGCCCGTGGGCCGCGTCGAAGGCAGGAGGAGGAGGTGGAGGAGGAGGAGGAGTGGGTGGATCTCTCTGTCTGTCTGCCTGCGTGGACGCTCCGTGTGGGCTAGTGTCGTCGTGAGGCCCATTAAGCTGTGCAGAACGATTCTCGTGGCCCGCGTAAGCTCGGAAATCCTATCTATCTTCCGGAAGATTGATAGGATTTCCGTAGGAGCTCCCGCGTAAGCTACGGTAGTTCCGTGCGAAAGGCCCGCATAGAGCCGACGTCACCATGACGGTTACACAGTTCGGTGTATATTCTCGAGAAAAAATGGATAATCTCCTCCGTTTCTCTCAAAACTGGCGACTTTGCGAATCTCATAACCCATAATGCCTAACCTAAATCGTGCACAGAAGACAGAACAAGAAAGCTTCCTCGCCTGTGCGATCAGTCGGACGTCCCAGAAGGAGCTGAGCAAGACGATGTGTCATCTGAAAAGGTTCTGGAGTCTGGACCACTAGCAGATTTCTGACGTAACGATGGCCTACCGATACCCTGCTTCACGTCAAGCCGGCAACCATGCCGGCGCCGCTTGGTTGTCATTTAGGCAATCTCAATTAAGCGCCCAGTAAAGTATCCCCCGCGTCACATGAGTTGCTATCTCGCCAAGATTCTAAAATCCGGACCGGGGGAAGAGTGGCCCCTACGTCACTTCGGGGCACAAGCAAAATGGCGCAACCCGCGGCGACGCGCTGGTGCACGCCCGCAGGGCAGGACGAATATAAAAAGTGGTCAGGCAGCCAGCAGCCCTGCTCCGTCTGCCTCCGAAGCTTGGAAATGGACGCCATGGATGAGTTCCAGGAAGCGGACATCCTGTGGCCAGACACCACGGAGGACGAGCAGGTGGTGCCCTTCGCGACCACGGACATGGTCATGGAGGAGCCGTACGGGGCCACGGCGTGCTCGGTGTCCGGCGTCGCGCCGGCGTTCGGGCGCCGCCGCTTCGAGGGGCTCTTCCTCCCCGGCGCCGCCGGCCCGTCGTCATCGGCCGGCGCGAGACCTGACGCGGACGACGACGAGGAGGAGTGGCAGGAGGCGGACGTGATGTGGCCGGACACTGTGGGCATCGTGCCGCGCGGGGGCGGGCGGGAATTGCTGTCGCCGTTTTCCGGCCGGCACGTGAGTCCTGCCGCCGCTAGGCGTGACCGGTGGAGGCCGGCCGCGTCGTCCCCCATCGACATACCCACCAACGTCGCCGCGCGTCGTCGCTTTAATTCGGGACGGCGATGATCGTGCCGCCGTTCGTAGAGAGTTTTGTGGAGGTGTTCTTCCGCGATCTTGGTCTTGTGTGGTGCAACTAGAAACCAGGACCGGGTCCGGGAGTAGAGCTGTGAAGAAATGCTGTGGCGTTCTAGGATCACGATCACCTGAACTACCGAACCCGCACAACATTTCGGCGTACATCATCAGTACATGTTATATTCTTTTGATCGATTTACAGTGGCGGAAAATCTTTTTTTCCCAATCTCAGTAATGAGCAGAGCTTATTTTGTAATTTTGGCGGCTGACGATGAATGATACTTGGATTTAGATTTAAGGACCTTATTTGTTTTCTATCTCCCCTTTTTATGAAACAGGAGAGATCTCTTTTGCATCATTGTAGAAAGATCAAAGAAAGAATAAGATATTTAGCCTATATTCTTGCCTTCCTCGGAGTCGTCAATGCAGGTGCATGCGCAAAAGGAGAATCAGGTTTAGCTTAATTCGTGCACATTTGCAGCTCACAAGTCTACAGCTGCTTCAAGCTAGCATCTTTTTTGTTCGAATGGATCGGAAAACTTTTTCTCCCCTTCCCCTGGGCGTGGCCGCCGATGATTAGGCTTCCTCCTGTTTATCATCTTAATTAATCTGCGGACCCTAGCTCAAAGCCTGGCCGTAGCGTTAATCCGGTCGACAGGAGTTAGGACTGTCCCTGTAAGACATTTCGTCCATTCCTCTCCTCTTCGTGGATTCCACAAATAATCCACGCTAGCGCAGATATTTTACGCGTCTTCGCCAGCCGGGTCACTTGAAATCCAATAGTCATGAGATTGGGCACTACTTGGTACTGCACTTGGTCTGAGTAGCCCTGTCAAAAGAATTGACTGCTTATAAGCCGGCTGAAAAACTGAAACGGCTGATTTATTATGAGAGGAAAATACTGTTTAGTGGCTGATAAGCCGGCTGAATAAACTAAAGCGAACGGGTCCGGCACTACTTGGTACTGCACTTGGTCTGAGTAGCACGACAGTATGCGGCAATCCAGTTCAATTGGGCCAGCTAGAGCCAGTCGTCCTGTCGCTTGTACCGAATTTCTCGCGAGACCGTCGAGTCTCTGGCACTGAAACGCATACTTGCCGACCGAATTGTGGCGTGCGACGCCCATGCCAGTACTAGCGTGACTTGCCGGTTTGGTCATAGCGTGATTCGCACTACCGCGCACAGTTGCAGGGATTAGGGAGCGGCGCGCCGCCCCGGCGAACAATTGCACGCCAAGCACAGTCGCTTCCGTCCCCGTCAAGAGGCGATGCCGATTCGATCAGTAGATTAATCTGTGCCCCCCGTGGCACGGCAGCGATGCATGATTGCGCCATCATTGGCAGGCGCTTATCAAAGCTTTCCATGGGCCGTTTCACGCTTTCAGCTTCGCCGGCCTTTTGCTGACGGAAATGTGCCTGCAACATGATCGGCATGAGTATCAGATACTAGCAGCCTGAATGTCTGATGATCCGATCGGCTTCTGGGTTCCACGCGTTTCTACATCGATCAAGTCCTCTGATCCTGACAAACGAAAGGTACTCCTCCTGCATATGGACAAGGGCGACGTCAGGTTACGCAAGGCACCGGCCAGACGGTCTCCGTCCGAGCCTGCACCGTCACGAAACCGTGAGCGAGCCACAAGCGCCGCCCGATGCGTGCAGTCCACTCCCCATTCCCCCCACCGCCGCATCCGCATGACGCCATGCGTGCGTGGCTGGCCCTTTCTCCAGCGGCCCACTAGGCCCCCGGCGCTTATAAATCCGGCACCGCACGCGAACGAACACTACAGTACTACACTACTACAGGCGGCAGTTGCTGGCTGAGTGGCCGTGTGCATAGCCACGACCACGACTGCGAGGCATGGAGATGGAGTTGCAGGAAGCCGACGTCCTGTGGCCGGACGCTGCCCACCACCGCCGCCACCAGCACCTCGCCGCAGACCCGCACCCATCGCACGCCGCGGCCGTCCGCCGGCAGTCGCCTCCCGTGCGCATCCCCGCGATGCCGGCGGCGGAGGCGCGCCCGACGCGCAGCTACGACGACGAGGACGACGATGGCATGATCGTGAGAAGACTAGCCTCATCAGGCGCGGAGGCGGGGATCGTGCCGCCGCACGTCCTGGCCGCGAGGCGGTGCCCGGACGAGCCGAGGGTGGCCTCGTCGGTGTGCGTGGGGCACGGGCGCACGCTCAAGGGCCGCGACCTCCGCGCCGTCCGCAACGCGGTGCTCCACATGACCGGGTTCCTCAGCAGCTCCGACAAGTACTGATTAGGCTACCGTAGCAGATCGATTGAGCAGCGCGGCGGCAATAGATCATAAAGCAGCATGTTGGATTGTACACCTCATCTCCATTCTTGTTGCTAGATGCGGTTGAGATTGTAAGGTACATCCATAGTTCCGTAGAGCGAAATCCCTCCTAGATGCATTGCACTGGGGACATGCTAAATTCGTACCTGCGGGCGTAATTTATCGTAGAATTCTGCAAAATTATCGCAGAATGGAAGTATATGTCGACTTCATGCTTGCAAATCAAGACATGATGGGGGATTGCGGTGTACTCGATCGAGTTGATCAGTGTCAAGCATACGGAATTGCGGAGTCGTCTAGACTTTATCCACACCGCAAAATTACGCTACGACTGTGATGTGATCCACCTTGTTAACTCTGTCGTCGCAGTACTTGTCAGATCAAACGAAAGCGATCGATACTGAAGATGCATGGAGCGACAAAAACGGCAGGTGCTTTCTGGCTCACGAAGAATGCAACAAAAGGTGACTCGTCAGGTCGGATGGTATGATGCATGGACCATGAAGTTAAAAGTGTAAAACCGCACACAGAGAGCGAACGAAAACCTTTGGCCGGTTTCGCGTTCCCGATTTGTTTTTCTCGTACGAGCTCCTTTTAAAGCAAGCACGCACCATTGGCGGTTTGCACGCGTGTACACCCTCTGTATGTGCCTATCTCTTTCAGAGATGACGCGGCATCACTGGAGATCAGAGGGGCCCGTCCAGACAAGGCAGGCACTTCAGAGACAGGATGTGGACGGCATGGGGTAAGATAGGGTGAGCCCTCCTGGGCAGCAGCTGGTTAGTGGACGAGACAGTGTGCTGATTAGATGCTAATCCGTGGGCTGGACAGAGCATAGATTATGATTGCATCAGATCTGACCTGTTCTGATTCTTATCTGCAAGAAAAATCATCTCATTCCATGTCCTATCATGTCCGGATGCAATGATGCAGTGGAAATATTTTGGACAATTGGACGGTCAATATAGCTTATTGATAAAAGTGTATGTCGTGATGGTGGTCGCTGACCTGCGGATGTTCCCTATCGTTATCGTTGTGGATTGCTCACTGCCATCCCATCAATTTACCTCTCGTCCAGGCCTTGGCGGTCGGCTGCATGGACTTGGTTTTAGAGGTCTTAGCGAGCTTTGCCCGGCATTCGCCGGTACCGACAACGGTTGCGTTCCTTTAACGTAACTCACCTCACTGGGGACGTTATTACGGTTACCAAATCCATTTGGTTTTGCCAAGTGAAGACTTGGTCTGTCCTCTGTGGACAGACGGACGATGGTGCCGTTGGCGTCGCTCCCCCTTGAAGGCATCGTTTTGCATGATATTTTCGTTCTACCTCCGCTGGCTCTGGGTTGTTAGGCAATCGGTGATTGACGTGCGTTTATGGTGTCCTTATCTTCTGCAGATTCCAGGTGTTTTAGTTTGTGTTTAGTGTGGTGGTGGTGTTGTGGTTCCTTTTTTGTTGTTATTGTATTTCTGGTGTTGGTTGTAGGTGATAGTTCTTTTAATCTACGTTTTAGGTTTTTTTAATGAAAAATATGCTATGAATGTCTTAAAAAAATCTCAGGAGGGAGCGAAATGGAACTGAGTGCTGCTTCTATGACATAAGGAGGAGAGCAATTTCATTCGGTACCAACGCGTGTCAAGGTGAAGGAGATGTGAGAGGGTCGGGCCGTAGTTTATTTGCTAGGACCACAAATGTCCAAGCCATGCCAATAAGAGAATTCACATATATGTTGGCCCATCATCCATCATAGGCCTCTTTTCAGGCCTGGTTTGCCAAATCCAGATTCAGCCCATACTCCGGCCTTTCAGCTCATCACTTCCTCGTTCGTCGAGCCCGAAGATGCGAACCAACTGGCTTGTCCCCGTCGAGATCTCATGCCACTCGTGCTGCCCGATTCACCATCCCCGCCGCTGCAGAGAAACAAGCAGCCGGCGAAGCAGATGAGCGGGACGAGTGCTGCCTCGCACCGGCCGAGCAAGCCGTATCCACCGCCCCACGCTCCGAGACGGTTAGCTCTGAATCTGACCACTCCCCTCGTGTCGCTGGCTCTGCTCTTGCTCGCCGCCGCCGCCTTGTTCCTCTACTCCCAGACCGCCGCCCGACCGTACGAGTCCCGAGGGGAGGTGCCGTCCCTCTCCTCCCCGACTGTGGAGATCTTCGACGGCGCGCGCGCCATCTGGGAGCTCCCCGCTGCGGCGCCGGCGAGGGCAGTCCTCTTCGTCGCCCACGGCTGCAGCTGCCGACCGGAGAACTTCTGGCCACCGTCCCCGCGCTGCCCGGGGTGCGTTGGACTGCCGGAAGACGTCGCCATCACGGACCTCGCTCTGCGGAGGCGGTTCGCGGTCCTGGCCGTTGGGAGCGCCGGGGAGTGCTGGTCGCTGAGAAAGGAGGTCAACGGCGCCAAGCGGGTGATCCAGTCCTGGGCTGCCAAGAACGGACTCGAAGGCCTGCCGGTTGTCGCCCTCGGCGCTTCCTCTGGCGGGTACTTCGTCTCCAGGCTCGCGGCCAAGATGAGCCTCGCTGCCGTCGTGATTATGATCGCCGAGGGCGCGTTCGGCGGGGCAGCTGGCGCGCCGGCGGCGGTATACCCGCCCACGATGTTCATCCACATGCCGAAAGACAGGCGGAGGGCGGCGCTGTTGGAGAGGAATTCGAAGATGCTGATGAAGAATGGCGTTGAGGTGAAGGAGCTCCAGAGCCTTGAGCTCCCTTTGACGCCGACGCTGCTGTCGGAGAGGATAACTGGGCTGGACCGCGTGCTATCAGAAAAGATCTGGACGGCGTTCAGGGAGGAAGGATTTGTTGATGATGAAGGGTATATGAAGGAGGATGGCCGGGCAACGCCATGGAAGGATGCATTGGTGAAGAGGGGGTTCTGGAAGGAGGTGTCTCCTTTGGCTGACCACATCCAGGAGGAGCTGAATCTTGCATATGGGTACCATGAGATGACGAGCTTGCACGCTGATGAGATGTTCAATTGGATTGAGAAGCACTTGAAATGAAGAGGCTATGTTGTTCATTTCAGCATTGTGCAGCTTTGTACAAAATTAAACGGGTTGGATGAAGAGGAAGCTGCACTGCTGCTCAGGAGTTATTGCTTCACGAATCAGTGAATTGAGAAGACACGTGCAAGATATTTGTTCAAAATTCCTGGTAGACTAACCTGATGATGTGAAATATCAAATATGTACAATTGTACATTGCTTTCAGCTGGCTCTTGTGCAACGAATGGGTGAAAAGAAGTATACACAGAGATAGTTCAGTGAGATTTTTCTCTGACCTGTAATGTTACTCTTTGTTCATCAAGATAAGGTTTTTCTTATTTGTCTCTGAATCATCACACTCGGGATCTTGATCTTTGTTGTATGATATGATCCTGCTAGCTACTAATAACATTTTGACCGGTGGAATGGAACTTGTTTGAATCTTAGGATGACAGTAGGACCCTTCTTCAGAAGCTTGTGTGCTATTGTCTCTAATAGTCCAAATAAACGTGCACCGTTCATTTCATTTTGCTCTAACACTGGAGATATATGTGCCTACGAAATTTGGAGATACTACAAGGTTACCAATGTCCACCTGATCTCTGGGTTGATATCTTTTGTTCATTTTCAGAGCCTCCTCTGTGCTTTCGGACAGGTAGGAGGTCAAGATGTCTACTGGGAAGAACCTCTCTGCAATCTGTTCATGAGGGTAGCTGAAACAGTTCTATATTCTGGCCCTTGCTTCTGTACAAATGTGAGACTCGGTTCCAGAATAAAGAGCATCTTCATGTTTGCATTCTACAAGGGAGTAATTACTAATTTAGCTTCCCCATCAGTTTATATAATTGTACTTTGCAAACATCAAATATTTAAGAGTTAAATGCGTCATTAGTATATAAACTTGCCAAGTGGGTGCGATTAGGTGCATCATCTCTCAAACTGTTCATTTAAGAACAACAACTTGAGAAAAGGTGGATACGGATGGATCACTGGGACGACACGTGGGAAAAAATGCCACGTAGGCAGCTTACGTGTTAGCTAATTTTTTTAAAATGTCCTTGCTATCATGTGTTAGCTAATACTCGTATTTCAGCTACCAAAGTTGGTTTTGCAAGGTTAACTTACTTCTATCATGATGGTCACCAAGTTTTCAGTATCTTCTGTAGGATCACTATGTCCTGGTTGCAAACTTTCATCAAAGCTAGCGCTATGTCACGACTGATTAAGTTGAAGAAGAGAAGTGGATTCCTAGACGATCTAATCGACGCTGATTTAAATATGTTGCGTGTCAGGCTATAATAGAATGTAGATGTGAGTCGAGACCATTGGGCAGTGCACACGAGATGACATATAGAGCAGTGCTCTATTCTGAACCTGGAACTGAATTTCGAGGCTAAAAGTAATTGCAGGAACATAATCTGAAAACAAATGCGACTCAAATAAATGCTAGAATTAGCAAGGACTTTTCTAAAAAAACATTCCATATAAGTTGTCTACGTGGCATTTTTTTTGCCCACGTATTGTTCCGGTAACCCATATGCACCCACTTGCTAAGTTGTTGTTTCCAAATGAACAATTTGAAAGATGATCTACCTAAGCGCACCCACTCACCAAGTTTATATACTAATGATACATTTAACTCAATATTTAATGTATCTCCTTGTGTATACGTTTCATCCCATGAGTATTTGTTTGTCTGATCAGCAGTTCATTCAGCCATTTGTCTAGAATAGCCTCCCAGTCCCAGATTAGCATATATTGTCTACCACGGTAAACTTTTATGGTATGCTCTGATCTGCATTGCTGCAACACAATGGGCTTATGGGCAAGCAAAACCAAATGATATATGGCATCTTATACCAATTTTGGAAACTTGAAGACAAGTCAAACAACCATACTAAGTTGATGAGTGTATGGTGCGTGTTGATGCTCCAATCCAACTGGCTGGTTTTATTTTTTCATTGGTTGTATCGCCTAGTCTGGATTCATCTTCTTTTTAATATAATCGGCAACTCTCGTTCGTTAAAAAAAAGTTGGACAGCCATACATTGATTACCGATATACATATGGGTTTATACTTATGGTTTCTGGTTGCAGTCGCAATATAGTACGACTCACACTTACCACACTTGTGTTTCAAACAAAACTGAAGACATAATGGTTTGCATAAGACATGTTATAATTATTAGTTATAATATAGTAGCATATCCTATCTGCTACATCCGGAAGGACGAAGGCACGAAGCCGAAGGTATCCTAGTAATCCGTCCATCCTAAAATGTAATGCACGGTTTTGACTCGCGTCCAACATCAAATCATTAATATCTTATATACACTATAATATATAGAACTACAAAATTGAGATCATATGGAAGTGTCTTCAAATGCAAATCCAATGTGTAAGTTAGAGTATTGGTCAAATATTAAAATATTTGAATCTTGGGTTGAGTATGTGCCTTACATCTTTTAGATGGAAAGAGTAGTATTGTAGTGCCCGCAAGTTGATCACCGCAATTTTTGCTAACAGTGGATGTACACGAAATTTTGAGTTTAGCTTCTACGGAAGATGAACTCGAAATTTCCGAATGCTACTCACCAACTTCAGTGTCAGTTAGTTTCTCCTGGCAGATGTCTGCATGTTTGACTTGCTTGAAATTTGATCCGCAGCGACACATGACCTTTATTCTTAGCAAATAAATGCCACATTAAAGCATGAATAACATGTAGAAGTATGGTTTGCTTCGAGATATACGGATCCATATGCTAGAACTTTAATGTGCATTTCTTCAAGTCAGAAAAATGGACCCAGCAGATATATAGAGATGGTCGTGGAAGCGAAACTGCCTTCCTCGGATTCCCCGCGTCTGCCGGGTGCCGCCGTGCCGGCCGCCCGCCGCAGGCGCGCATGACATCGAAGACCCGAGCAAGAAGATGGATGGGGATCGATCAATTCGGCCCGCGAAGCGGTGGGACTCCCGCTGCTGGCTGCAGAGTCATAGCCATGCATCCCTCCGGGGCCTCCACCTGTGACCTGCCGCGGTCAGCAACCGTATCTCTCCGCCTCCGCGCGCACCGCTGGCCGCTCGCCTATATAAACGACCAGCTCCAATCCTTTGCTGCCGTATATACCATCTCTCGATCGGCGCCCCTCCTCTAGCTCTAGCTGCAAGAACTTGCCGGCCAATCGAGGGACGGGGAGCCAAGCCATGGCGGCTTCCAAGGCGTGGTCATCGGCGGGGGCGTGGCTCGCGATCGCCGTGGGCTTGGCGGCCGTGGTCTCCTCGTCGGAGGCGTACGTCTTCTACGCCGGCGGCCGCGACGGCTGGGTCCTCGACCCCACCGAGAGCTACAACCACTGGGCCGGCCGCAACCGGTTCCAAGTGAACGACACCATCGGTAACTGCGCACCCGAATACACGATGAATCGGTTAAGTTCGAAACTAACACGACGTGCGCGTGTCTTGGCTCGCAGTGTTCACGCACGAGGAGGGCGTCAGCTCGGTGCTGCTGGTGACCGAGGAGGACTTCGACACGTGCAACACGCGCAGCCCGGTCCAGCGGCTCGAAGCCGTCGGCGGCAGCGGCAGCGGCAGCAGCTCGGTGTTCAGGTTCGACCGGTCGGGCCCGTTCTTCTTCATCAGCAGCGACGAGGACCGGTGCCAGAAGGGCCAGAAGCTGTACATCATCGTGATGGCGCCTCGCCCGCCCGTGGCCATGGCCCCGGCGCTCGGCCCTTCACAGTGGACGGCGTTCCCGCCGGCGGGCGCTACCGCGCCCCCGCCGCTGTGGGCGTCGGCGCCCGAGTACGCGCATGCTCCGGGGATGAGCCCGTTAGGTACCTCTGGCCACGACGGGACGTCGCTCAGTAGCTTGCTGGGGGCGCCACCGCCGACGGCCGGCGCGTCACGGTCGGTCGGCGATGCGATCGTCGGCTCTGTGGTTGGGGTTGTAGGGGCTCTGGTGCTATGTACTATGCTGTAGAAACCTGAGGATGTTTCGCCTGTATCGTTCGTTTCACTTCCATCTCTGCACGGTTGTCGTGTCGTTCGGTGGACTGCGGGATGGTTACTTAGCAGTTTGTGTTAGTATGAGACAGAATAAATCGTAGCTAGTCAAATGTTCATGTACAAGGTAACATGATACAATACTGGGCCATTGAGCGCACCAGTGTGTGTGTGGAATCAAATGATAGATATAATATCTTCGACGCCGGTGAAACGAGGCATTTGATGCTGAAAGCCTCCAGGTTCCCTTATCCCCTCCGCGCTCGCCTCCATGGATCCATGCTCCCTTTGCAGCGTTTGCCTGCCACCGCCGCAAACGGAGATGGAGAAGAACAAAAACTAGGATATACTCCATCCATTTCAAAGGAATACGTTGGTATATGACGGTGCCAGTGCTAGGTCGCTGGTTCACACAACACCAAATCCTCTAATAGCTGCCATGTGGGCTCGATAATGATCAGGCCCACACATGATAGTTACTGAGTCTCTTTCTTTATAGTAACTGCAGAGGAAGCTCATCCGCCAGCTGACCGATAGATCATCCAAATTTCTCTGACTTTACTCAGAGACTCATCCATTTACATGGAGAGAGAGAGGGAGCGTGTTCTTTTACCTAAGATCAAGTAGAATATGACCTAGGCTGTCTGCGTTGAGCGCCACTCAGATTGGTGATAAATTGGAGAGAGAGAGAGAGGAGGGGAACGAGGAGAAAATTCCACTATAAGTATATATCCAACTGAAACTCAAACTCTAATAAATTTAGTGAAAAATAAGAGGGGAGAGATGGACTATATATTAGTTCCTGTTTGAGTTTTTAACTTTTTCATAATGAAATGTTTGAGTTTTTAACTTTTTCATAATGAAAAGTTTCTATGTAGCTCAAACAAACAGCGAACTTTCCGTGCAGTTTTTGAAAAGTCAGAAACTTTTTATATGGAAAGTTGAAAAAACTTAATTTTCTGAGAAGATTCTGAACTTCTCATGGCTTTTGAGCGTAGAAAAATAAACACATACCGTAAAATAAACTACAGAAACTTCCCTTAGACTCGTGCACTGGTTGTCCGTGGCGGGACCGCGGGAGCGGTTGGGGGCCTTTGCCTATCTAACGACGGGCTTGACGAGTACCCGCCGATCCCAGCCCAAGTGCCCAACAACCGCTTTACCCCCGATGAGGCGATAAGCAAGAACAGTAGCAAGCGAGGGCATCGAGCTGACCGTCAGACCATCGCATTTTCTCGACGCCTGACAGCACGAGCTGTCCATCGGAAGCTGCGACATCGCAGGGAAGGAGACTCGCGGTACCATCCGCGGCGAGGTGAGTGCCCGCCCCGCCCCAGCGCCTCCTCCTTCACCGCTCCAATATCCCGCGCGCGTGCGCTCCACACCGTCGTGACCTCCGCCTCCACCCTTGTCCAGCGCCCCGCGCGGCCTGAGTCACCGTCAGCTCGAGCTTGCCTAGGACCTGCGCCTTCTCTCTCTCTCGGTCTCGGGCTCTCGGCCTTCCTTTCCTAGCGGCGACAGCAGGGCGAGTTGCGCTGCCCGCCAGTTCTTCGTCGTGCGACGGGCGCTTCGCCGGCGACGAGCATCCGACAGGGGTATGCCCGCCCATTCCCCTCCCTTCCCGTCCTTCTGCGCGAAATCGAACACCCAAACCCCTAACGTATGGTATTTGTATTCGGATCTGACCATGATTTCACCTACTAAATTCGATTGTTCTTCGCAAGAATACTGCGTCCGCCCCTGCTTCCCCATCACACTCCCGAGCCCCCACCTGCAAGCCCAAATTGCAGAGTAGAAGGCGGTGACTTCAGGGTGCTCCAGATCTCTAGGTGGGGGAGTAGCTAAGCTGGTTCGTTTTGGTCAGCTGTGCAAAACTTGGAATAGGGAGGGGGAGTGGGGGGGGGTGTTGTCTTACTTCTTATAATAGCGCAGCATAAAAATCATCCTGGCAATGTATGGTGTGCCATGCATCAACTTTAATGTATAAAGATCATCCAAGTAAAACGGTGACATGTTGCATGCTGATGGACTATTTATACCAAACCTCTAATGTACAAGTACAATAACTATTCTGATCAAGAAATGGAGCTGGCTTGTCTTTCAACTGAGTTTTCCTTATATTAGCATCTTGTATTGGCGACATAAAGAATGCAACATATCACACTGATATGATATTGAGATGAGTGTATACAGCTGCTGTGCTTCATATATTTAGTTTGAAACCGACTTGTATATTTATGGGTTGCATTGACCATTTGTTGAATCCCACGATCCCTTGCATTCCTACATTGTTTTTTCCTCGACTCAAATAAGTTTAAGTTGAACTCTTATGTAAGCCATTGGGGGGGGGGGGGGGGGAGGATAGGTCTTTTCTAAGAAATTACCGAGAACATATGCATTAACACATTGACAGTTACTTTTTAATAATTTTTGGCATTGTCAATACACATATTCATGGGTTTTTTTATTCCTGCAGGTCCTGGCACATTTATTTTGGCTGGATAGACTTAGCTTGTTTACTAAGGCTTCCTGGAGATTCCAATGTCCTAGCAGTTGCCGTGGATGAT
The DNA here is from genome assembly GCF_000263155.2 of Setaria italica. Taxonomy (NCBI): domain Eukaryota; kingdom Viridiplantae; phylum Streptophyta; class Magnoliopsida; order Poales; family Poaceae; genus Setaria; species Setaria italica. The sequence goes on along the minus strand of NC_028454.1, from coordinate 36,781,932 downwards.
GTTCATTTGTGTTCATTTACTTACGGTCTTGTTCAGGGCAATGGCAACATTAGGAACAATTGAGCCTCTGCATGCGAGTGACCTGTAAGGACAGGAAAAATGGTAAGGAAAGGCTCAGAAGTGTCAGCAAGTAAAAGCTATCCCTTGAGATCCTCGCATAGTAGCGGCAGAGTTCTTCGCTCTGCTTTGACCAAGGATAATAAGGCATGTAGTGATCCTCAAAATGATAGTGCTGCAGCCCAATCAGCTGTGAAAAAAAGAAAAAATGGCAGCCCGTCGGTTAGCCCCAACAACAGTGTCAGGATGCTTCGCTCTGCGTCAAAAAATAAGAATGATGCATGTAGCGAGCCTTTAAATGACAAGACCACTGCTAAGCCAGCTGCAAAGAAAAGAAAAAATGCCAGTCCCTTGCAGGTGGGAAGTCCCAGCAACACCGTCAGGGTGCTTCGCTCTGCGTTAAAAAATAAGGACGAGGCATGTAGCGAGCGTACAACTAACAGGACCGCTGGTGATCCAGCTGCAAATAAAAGAAAAAATGTCAGTCCCTCAAAGCTGGGAAGTCCCGGTAGCAGTGCCAGGGTTCTTCGATCTGCCTCAAAATATAAGGATGAGACATGTACGGAGCCTTCTGTTGAACCAGCTGCAGATAGGAAGAAAATTGCCAGTCCTTCTAAGGTGGGAAGTCCCAATGACACTGTCAGAGTGCTTCGCTCTGCCTTAAAGAATAAGAACGAGGCATGTACTGAACCTCTAAATGATAGCATTGTTGGTCAACCAACTGCAAAAAGAAGAAAAAGTGGCAGTCCGTTGAAGATGGCAAGCCCTTTTAGCAGTGCTAGGGTGCTTCGCTCTACCTCAGAAAGGAAGAACGAGGCATTCAATGAGATTTCAAATGATAATACTGCTGCTCAACCTGCTTCAGGGAAAAGAAAAGGTAGGACACCTTTAAAGACAGATAGCCCGAAGATTGGTGTCAGGGTGCTTCGCTCTGCCTCAGGAAAGAAGAATGAGGCATGTAGTGAGCCTGTAAATGATAGTACCTCTGCTCAAACAGCAGTGAGAAAAAGAAAAAGTTGCCGACCCTCGAAGGATCGCAGTCCCAAGAAGGACTATGTAAAAATTTGTCAAAGAGTTAGATATATATTGAATCGAATGAACTATCAACAAAGCTTTATTCAGGCTTATGCCAGTGAAGGTTGGAAAGGTCAAAGGTTTGTCATTCAAATTATTATGTTTCATATCACTTGCTCCAGTCCATCTCATGCATTTTTCTACTTGTTTCACTCTAAAAAGGATGAATTAGTTGGTAGTAGGTATATGCATTGTGCACAATATCTTCATATACTTTTTTTTTCTCGAACACGCAGGAGAGCTGCGTATCATTATGTTAAGAAGAAAAGGGAGGGGTTTTGAGTCCCGTACAGCACCACACACACACCCTTCACATCATACAAAGAGCACTCTCTCGCCTTATTACAATAGAAAGACCTTGACCACTAACAAAACTTACTCAATGGGTGGGTGGCACTAGAGCGAGGAGATGAGAGATTCCTTGAGCTCCGGCCATGCTCCAAAGGTGAAGCTCCTCCCTAACTGATACCAGGACTCCGTTTATGCTAGGCTGAATCCCATCAAACACACATCTGTTACGATGGTTCCACACACACTGACCAAGCTCCCAAGGTGATGATATAATTAAGCCCCTTTCTTGTCTGACCATCCACTCTATTATTCGTGTTAGCCCAACAACCATCGAAAGAGATATCTTCTGGCTGGGGTGAGAGGGCCTGCAGGCAATATCTTCATATACTAAGTGTCAAGTTGGTTTTCCTTTTCATTTGTAACTGTTATGCAATATGTACTGAAAATTTTTAGTATGATTGTGTGGCAAATAGAACATATCTTGAATTTTGGTTACATACTGGCTGCATTCCATGTTCCACATTTGTCTAAAATGATTTACGCAATGTCTTGCGTTGTTCCTCATCGTTCACATTCCACCATGCATTTCTTTAATTTAATCAATAATTTCTAATTGTGCATTTTCTTCATGCGTTGTGTTGGTGATACATGACTACACAGTTTGGAAAAAATAAGACCAGAGAAGGAGCTTGAACGAGCCAAAGCAGAAATCCTACAATGCAAGCTAAGAATCCGGGAAGCTTTTCGGAATATGGACCTTGTTTTATCCGAAGGGAAGCTTGAAGAATCTTTGTTTGATTCTGCAGGAGAAATTTCCAGTGAAGATGTAGGCAGTTGCATTTTATTCTTGATATCTCTTGCTTTCTTATTTACCCTGGTTTTCAAACTAGGCAGAGATAATTTGTTTCAACTTTCAGATTTTTTGTGCCATATGTGGTTCAAAGGATGTGACTTTACAAAATGACATCATTCTTTGTGATGGAGCCTGTGACAGAGGGTTCCACCAGAACTGTTTGAAGCCTCCCTTGCTAACTGAAGATAGTAATATCCATTACTAATCCATCCTCCTTTGGTATCCTTATATTGCCAAATCATCATTGCATTTGTTTCTCATTTGTAATCGTTTTTGTTTGTAGTACCTCCGGGTGATGAAGGATGGCTGTGCCCTGCATGCGTGTGCAAAGCAGACTCTATAGATGCACTTAATGAACTCCAAGGAAGCAAACTCTCTATTCATGACTCGTGGGAGGTAAAAACCTACAAACTACCTGTACAGCAGAGATAAATGAGGCTAGATTACATTCCAACAAGACACTACTTTTAATCACTGCAGAAAGTTTTCCCTGAGGCAGCTTCACTTGCAAATGGTTCTAAACAAGTTGTTGCTTCCGATCTGCCACCCGATCATATAGAGGACAGTGATTACAACCCTGCATTGGCTGAAGAGGACATGATGAATGAAGACAGGTTTTCTGCAGAGGATGATCGCAAAGGTCAGATTCTGATGTCTCATATTTCATCACCTTGTTTGAGCATTCTGAACCTTTTAAAAACAAAATGTTTGCTACTTCCAATAATGCAAGTACAGGGGATGACCTTGGTTTGCCTTCGGAGGACTCAGAGGACGATGACTTTGATCCAGCAGGTCCAGATTCTAGTGAAGACCAAAAATATGAATTGAACTCAGAAGAATCAGATTTCACATCCGACTCTGATGATTTTTGTGCTGAGATTGCTAAATCTTGCGGCCAGGATGAAGTCTCAGCATCTCCATTATTAGATGTGTTAAACAGTACTGGTAGAATGAAAATCAGGGCTGTTGGTAACCAGTCAAATGAAGAAATATCCAATCATGCATTTATAGACATGGAGCTAGAGCAAGGCACGGTGCTACCAATTTCAAGTAGGCGGCAGGTTGAACGGTTGGATTACAAAAAACTATACAATGTATGCCATCTCTCTCGCATCTTTCGCCTACCATTAGTACATGTTTTCTGTATCCAGTGTTTCCTACCTCTTGTGTTTGCTCCTAACCCTAAAACCCTTAGAAATAGTAATATAGTAATAATAACATTCAATAGAAGAATAATTTTCTTGGTCAATGACCATCTCAATTTCATCTTTTAGTGAATCAATCAGTGCACAACTTCTACTGAAACCACATTACACACTAAAGAAAATTATTGCATGCATGGCCTGGCCTTACTTCTTTCTTCAATTATTTCATGCGGCAATATAAAGGAGGCATATGGAAAAGAATCATCTAAATCAAGTGATGATGAAGAGTGGTCTGGAAAAGAACTATTAGAAGGCAGCGAAACAGATTCACTTGGTGAGCAACTTCAGCCTGCAAAACGGTGCTCTAGAAGAGCACCAGCAGGGCAACAGAATAATGAACATACACCACAGAGGGAGCGGCTTCGTGGTTCTGAAAGTGAGCAGCAAACTGAAGTTCTTCGCTCCAATGGCAGCAGTAGCACTGGACGGAAGTTTGGTCCTATAGTAACCCAGGTATAGATATTTAAATATCTCCTTTGGTTTAGCTATCTAGATTTTTCCCCACGCTACTTTGTGTTGACTAGTTGAACAAATTGATTGTAACTTAAGATCAATTATGGCATTGACACTAGATTTCTGTTACAGAAATTGAAGGTACATTTTGAGAAAGATCCATATCCTGGTCGCGTGACAAAAGAAAATCTGGCACAAGAACTAGGATTGACATTCAATCAGGTACTGACTTCTGCATTTGTTCTTCCTCCTGCAAGAACTTCCTGCTGTTTTCTTGTTGGAGTTGTAGTTATGTTTCTCCTGCCTTAATAGTGTTTCTATTAACAGGTCTGCAGATGGTTCTCTAGTACTCGTCATTATTCAAGGGTTGCTTCTGCCAAGAACGAAAAGCATCAGGACAACCATACTAGTGAGAATAATGACAGCACAAATGCGGATAGCATGCAAACCCATGCTGGGGTGATGGAAAAGTTGACTGCGGATAGAAGTGTCATTGTTCCTGAAAAACCGACGATGCAGAATAATCTTAACCAATGTAACAAAGAAGATATGCCACTTTCTGGAACAGAAATTGAGATGGTAGGTTTCAATAGTGCCTGTATTCATTTCTGAAACTAGAAAAGGAACTGTTGCTTGCATGCCTTGGCTTATTCATATCTCATCATTTTTATGTGCTATACTTAAGGAGTCGTATGGGCAAGAATCATCAGACTCGAGTGATGAAGAGTGGTCTGCATTTAGCACACCACGGAAGTCAAGATTACAAGACAATGAAACAGCATCACCTGTTGAGTCACTTCTCCCTCCAAAACGGTGTTCTAGAAGAACACCAGCTAGAGAGCAGAATAATGAACATACTCCTCAGAGTGAGCAGCTTACAGGTTCTGCAAGTGAGCATCGAACTGAAGTTCTTTGCTCCAATAGCAGCAGTAGCAAAGCCTCCAAACATCATTTTGGTCCTATAGTTAGTCAGGTATAAAATACAGCTCTCCTTTTGGTTTAGTTAGTTATCCATTTTTTTCTCGAAACTACTTTGCACTAACAAATTGGTCCAATTAATTGTAATCTAATACAGATACATCATTGACACTGCTTATTTCTGCAGAAGCTGAAGGCACATTTTGAAAAAGATCCATATCCTAGTCGTGCAACAAAAGAGAGTCTGGCACAAGAGCTAGGACTGACATTTAATCAGGTGAGATCTTTGTGATGCATGCTTATTGTATTGTTTCTGTTGTCTTATTATAGTTTCTGTTAACAGGTCAGTAAATGGTTTTCTGCTACTCGTTATTATTCAAGAGGTGCTGCTGCCAAGAATAAAAAACATCCGGGGAAAAATACTACAGAGAATGATAATAGCTTATCCTTTGATGGTGTTGAAGTAAGAGAACCCAATATCGTGTTGATGGAAAAACCGGCTGCAGATATAAATGACACGATTTCTGAAAAATTGATGATCCAAATTAATCTCAATGAAGATATTGAAGAAGATATCCCACCCAGTCAATATACCAGGTGTGAAGAGAGAGCTACTATGACTCCCACTGCCATCTCAACGGAAGTTGGCCCGCCGGGATATGGGCCTGGAGAAAACTTTCTTCAGGTCAGTTCAAGGAATACTAGCTGTGAGCAGAATGTGATAATGACTCCTCCTGCCATCTTAAGAGAAGTTGGTCCACCAGGATATGTGCGTGGAGAAAACCAGGGCAATAATGCTCCAAGGAATATGAGCTGCGAGCAAGGAGTGTTTACGAGTCCTACAACTATCACAAGAGAAATCGGTCCTCCAGGATATGGGCCTGAAGAAAACCAAGGCAGTGGCATTTCGTGGAATATGAGCTGCGAGCAAGGAGTGTTTATGAGTTCTCCGACCATATCAAGAGAAGCCGGTCCACCAGGATATGGATCTCGAGAAAACCAGGGCAGTGGCACTTCGTGGAATACAAGCTGTGAGCAGGGAATGTTTATTAATCCTGCAACCATCTCAAGAGAAGCTGGTCCGCCAGGATATGGGCCTGGAGAAAAGCACGGTAATGGCACTTCACCGAATACGAGCTGCGAGTTGAGGATGTTTACAAGTCCTACGACCATCTCCAGAGAGGTCGGCCTGCCAGGGAATGAACCTGGAGAAGACCAGGACAATGGCACTTCATGGAATATGAGCTACAAGAAGGGAGTATTTCCCACAGCCATAGAAGTTGTTCCTCCAGGATTTGGGCCTGGAGAAAACCAGGACTATGGCACTGCACGGAATATAAGGTGTGAGCAGAGAATGTATACGAGTCCTACGACCATTCCCAGAGAAGTCGGACTGCCAGGATATGGGGGAGAAAATCAGAGCAATGGTGCTTCTTGGAGTACGTGTTATGAGCAGGGAGTGTTTACAAGTCCTACGGCCATCTCAAGAGAAATTGGTCCTCCAGGATATGGGCCTGGAGAAAATCAGGGCAATATTACCCTGTGGACTACAAGCTGCAAGCAGAGAATGTTTGCTAATCATACGACCGTCTCCAGCGAAGGTGGTCCGCCAGGATATAGCATTATAGAAAACCAGGGAACTGGTGGTTCAAGGAATATAGACTTGGAGCAGAGAGCAGTTGTGACTCCTGGCACCATCTCAAGAGAAGTCTTTCCACCAGGATACGGGCCTGGAGAAAACCAGGACAGTGGCGCTTCAGGGAATGTCGGGAGCCCACAAGGTAGGTCTGCACAGAAGGTCGAATTTTCAGATGAGGCTCGGAAGAAGGCTATACAGCGGGAGCTGAGGAGGAGACAGAAGTTCAGGTGATCCTCATGGTGTGAACAATCTGATGCAGTGCAACAAATTTTGACCCCGAATCACTTAAGACTGCAGATCCTGTCTTGCTGGCTAAATGAGTGACGACCTTGGCTGTTGAGAAGCAAAACCCTTGTTGATGTTGTTGTAGCAGTTGCGTGCGTTCCTCTTTAGAGACTTGCTTTGGCATGTCAAGAATTTCTTATGTGAACCTGAAGTATTTAAACGTGCTGTAAATCTATGCAGTTTCCTCTGTTGTACCACGGCTGTCATGTTATCTGGGTTGACCAGCAATTTGACATTGCTGGAAGGGTCAAATAATGCTTTCTGTTTCAGAAATTCACCATTGCATTTGCATCTTTGTGAGGATTATGATTTATGAAGTCATGAACCTGGACGGCTGCCGGCTGGAGGTGCCTGCAACTGGGACGGTGGAACTTGGATCTCGTTTCTTTGCGTGGGTGGTGATCTACATACTTCTCGTGGTCATCTAACGGCTCAGAACCGCGAGTGTTCTTATCAATGGGCTGGCTGGTCTGAAAAGACTCCCGTTCCTGAACAGCCCAGCCCATCTGGTTCTGTCCTTGAATGAATATAACGGCCACCCCGAACGGCTCCCATCCCATCCGATCCCTCCCCGCATTTCAAATTCAAACCCCTCTTCCCCAAGTGCTGCTTGCCGTTCACACCCCATGGCGGCGAGCGCCCTCTCGTCCCCGGCGGTGAGCCGGACGCCGAACCCGAAATCAGCGGCGGCGCCGCCCCCATCCCCATCCACCCGCCGGGCGGTAGCGGATGCGGCGTCGGCGGCTGCCGCGGCGGCGGCGGCGGACTCGAAGGCGCGGTTCGAGGCGTACAACCGGCTCCAGGCGGCGGCGGTGGCGTTCGGCGAGAAGCTCCCCATCCCGGAGATCGTGGCGATTGGCGGCCAGTCGGACGGGAAGAGCTCCCTCCTGGAGGCGCTCCTCGGCTTCCGCTTCAACGTCCGCGAGGTCGAGATGGGCACCCGCCGCCCCCTTGTCCTCCAGATGGTCCATGACCCCACCGCCCTCGAGCCCAGATGCCGATTCCAGGTGCGTCTGCTCCACTTCCACTCTTAGGGTTTTCCCGTTACCTCTCCTCAGATCGAGTATGTAACTAGTGTGAACTCGTTGAGCGCCTGTTTTATGTGGGTTGCTTTGCGGTGCGTGGCAGGAGGAGGACTCAGAGGAGTACGGGAGCCCGATGGTGGTGGCCACGGCCATCGCCGACCTTATCAAGCAGCGCACTGAGTCGCACCTCCGGAAGATCCAGGCCGCCGTCTCATCCAAGCCCATCGTCATGAGGGCTGAGTACGCCCACTGCCCCAACCTCACCATCATCGACACCCCAGGTTTCGTGCTTAAGGTACAGAGGTGAACTTGAGAGTTGAGACTTCTCAGTTCTCAAACTGCAGTGATGGCGTGGGTCAGCTGTCTGATGCTATCGTTTGCTTGCTTGCAGGCTAAGAGAGGTGAGCCAGAGAGCACACCAGATGAGATCCTGTCGATGGTGAAATCACTAGCGACCCCACCCCACCGCCTCGTTCTGTTCCTCCAGCAGAGCAGCGTCGAATGGTGCTCGTCAATCTGGCTCGACACGCTTAAAGAGATTGATCCCACTTTCAGGCGCACCATGGTAGTCATCTCCAAGTTCGACAATCGACTCAAGGTATGCCCGTAGAACAATCAGCAATTCAGTACACAAGGCTGACTTTTTTTCAGTATGAAAAAGTTATGAGTGGTGGTGTGTGCCTTATGAAAATGTCACTATTCTTGATCATTTGAAGGAATTCACGGAGCGTTGGGAGGTCGATACCTTCTTGAGTGCAAGCGGCTACCTTGGGGATAACATCCACCCATTCTTCGTGGCTCTTCCAAAGGACCGTGGAACAATTTCCAATGAAGAATTCCGGAGGCAGATCTGTCAGGTTGATATTGATGTGCTACGTCACTTGCGAGATAATGTGAAAGGTGGCTTTAATGAAGAGAAATATGGATCACACATTGGGTTCAGCTGCCTTAGGAAGTATCTCGAATCTGAACTTCAGAAGAGGTACAAAGAAGCTGCTCCAGCCACCCTGGCATTGTTAGAGCAGAGGTGCAGTGAAGTCTCAATGGAACTGACGAGAATAGATTCCAAACTACAAGCAACATCTGATGTCTCTCAGCTCCGGAGATCGGCGATGCTTCATGCCGCTTCTATTTGTACACATTTGGTATTACAAACATAATGCAACTTAATACTCTCTTCTAGTGCCGCTGACACTTGATGAGCTTGAACTAACTAACATTTCTTCTTCTTCTTTTCTATCAAAGCGTGCATTACTTGATGGAGCAGCCGATCCAGCTCCAGAGATATGGGGGAAAACTACGGATGAGGAACAAATGCATAGTGGTATTGTCAGCTGGCCTGGCATTAATGTGCCTGTAAAACCTGCCAACTCCACTCTTAAGCTGTATGGCGGTGCAGCTTTTGAGAGAGTAATGCATGAATTTCGTTGTGCAACATACTCAATGGAGTGCCCACAAGTATCAAGGGAGAAGGTACTCTTTAGTCTGTGACTACTATGTATACACAGAACTTTTGGGTGAAAATAGCTGAAACTATAATGCTGATGTCACTAGGTTGCGAACATACTACTTGCTCATGCTGGAAGGGGTGGAAGCAGTGGGTTGACTGAGGCAGCAGCTGAGATAGCCCGTGCAGCTGCACGATCATGGCTTGCTCCTCTTATTGATACTGCATGTGACCGGCTTGCGTTTGTCCTACAAAGTCTGTTTGACCTCGCTATGGAGCGCAACCGCAATAAGGATTCACAATGTAAGAGTTTTTTTTTAAAAATTCTGGAGTTAATCATGTCACTATATTAACATGGATGGGTACCGTTTAGTTCATAATGAAGTTGATTGTTACTGTCCTTAGCTGTAAGTTCTTTCTACTGTGTGTTATGACCAATCATAACTATTTATCTTTTTTTTCTTGAACATGTTCGTAAAAAAAAGGTATGGATTGCATTTTGTACTGAACATATAAAGTTAGCCATCTGCATCCCCCAACTTCAGAAAATGCACATTTTTGCTATAAATATTGAACAATTTTCCCATATCAGCATGGTCATTTACTGGTGAGTTAGTTGCTTCCCAGCTTCTTTTTACCATGGATCACTTTATGGATATATTACTGTTTTAAAGCTTTAAGTTACCATGGCATCTAGTCCTGTCAGTTTTTATGTTGTCAGCACTCAATGGTATTACTGCTTTCGCCATTTGCAAAATGTTTTTTTATTCTTATCTTTTTTTTTGGCATAACAGATCAAAGTGTCGAAGATATGGATGGCTATGTTGGCTTTCTTGCTGCTCTCCGGTGCTCATATTATAAATTTGTCAAAGAATTGTCCAAGCAGTGCAAGCAGATAGTGCGACATCACCTTGATTCAGTTACAAGCCCCTACTCCCATATTTGCTATGAGAGCGACTCTCTTAGTGGCATTGGATCTGTAGCCAACTCCATGAATAGATTTAACCACTTTCCTGGAGTTACATCCTTTGATCTATCAGACAGTGGATCGGCATTAGACGAAGCTCAGGAGAACATGCCTCCAAAAGATCAGCAGCATATGACACCACCTACTAAAGGAAATGAGTCAAAGGACATTCTCAGAGAAAGCCAGTTAACAGTACCTGAGACACCTTCTCCTGATCTTCCATCGGATATACACGGCGGTAAGAAGAAAGATACTGGGATCCCGAATGACGGTGGGCCAAGGAAGAGACATGCAAGGATGGCAGCATATACCAATAGGAATCACCATAACAACAGTATCATTGGTGCTGATGACATAGGCTCAAAGTCAGGGTCATCATACTCCACCATCTGTGCAATATCTGCTCGATATTTTGCCAAAATGCGGGAAGTCCTGATTGAAAGAAATGTTCCCTCTGCATTGAACTCTGGATTCTTAACACCATGGTATGTTCAAACTGATAATTATGTCAGACATTTTCCTCTTTATGCTTGTTCAGTTTGAGAGTTTACTATAACATCCAGATTGAACTTGATGTTTTGATCTAGTTGGCCAATCCACCAGTACTCATTTCCAGATCACATGTCACTGAACTCACAACTGATTTTGTCAACAGCTGAGCACATGATCATATTTGAGAAGAGTAACCAGTAACCACTATGGAACTAACTGATTGCATGGGCATCAAGCACTATCACAGAAATTTTCAGTCTACTGTCATCCATGAAAGTTGCACATTTCAATTTTCTTTTGGCACTAAATTCTTTGATTACCAAGATTAACTGTCTGGTTCATTCAACTTATTGCTAATATTAGACGTGAACTGTCTGAATCAATTTTTGGCATAGCGCCTAGCACATCTAGTAGGTCTTTAGTTGTGTGTCAAATATCAGGATGTTAGCAGGTTGTAGCCTTTTTAATGTTATACATGCCTGTCCAGTGCATTTGAAGCTGTATTATTTGCTGACCTGTTTCTTCCACTGGTGAAATGCAGCCGTGAAAGGTTGTTTCTGGCACTTGGCTTCGAGCTCTTTGCTGTGAATGATGACAAGTTCATGGACATGTTTGTCGCACCTGGGGCTGTTGACACTATCCAGAATGAGCGCCAGTCTCTTCTCAAACGTCAAAAGATTTTGCTCTGCTGTCTGAACGAGTTCAAGAACATCTCTCGGGCCCTGTAACGATGATCTTTCTGGAGCGTCTCCTCAGGCCCGTATTCATGAGCTTAACGAATCCCCCTGCACATGGTACAGTGAGCCCGGGGTTGTTTTATTGCAGCTGCATATTCTTCATTATTCCCATTCTTATGTATCTTTCGTGGCACAAGCTATTTTCTTCGCGTCAAATTCCTTGTTGACAAGGTCTGTACCACTGTATGTCTGTTCAGCTTCAACATTGATATTATTGGTGCTTGACGAGTCGAATAAAACTGTTGACTTAGAGTTCTCATCTCATAAGTTTGTGCGCAGGCCCTGCATAACTTTATACAAATATCCAGCATATGTTTGTCTGCTTGGATTGTTTCTTTATTACTTGGAGGTTACTTGTGCGAGAGTGCACCATTAAACCGATTCAACAGGTTTGGTCTCTGAACAGACAAGGCGAAGCGTGTTAAGGTGCACACCTAATAAATATGAGAAAAATAGACCTCTCTGACCATATTTTTCAGCTGCTTGTCCTGTCATCTGCATGGAAAACAGCCGGTACCAGGCAACTTCTTCAGCTTACGTTCCCATTTCCCTGTCACGCTTCCCACTTTACTCCCTGTATTCACAACTGTTTTTTCTTGCATATCGAGCCACTGCGTTTTATGACACTTCACTCGTTATAGCGATATATTTCGTCGTGCAAGGAGTGAATACTGTCTTGTTGCTTTCCAGTAGTACGTTTTGGACTCGCTGGCAAGCTAGTCTGCTGATTTCGAGGGCGTTTGTTACTTTTGCTTATTTTTAGCACGTGTCACGTCGAATGTTTAGATACTAATTAGAAGTATTAAACGTAGACTATTTACAAAACCCATTGCATAAGTGGAGGCTAAACGGGGAGACAAATCTATTAAGCCTAATTAAGCCTAATTAATCCATCATTAGCAAATATTTACGTAGCAACACATGTCAAATCATAGACTATTAGGCTTAATAGATTCGCTATCTAGCATCCCCTTATGTAATCGGTTTTATAAATAGTCTACGTTTAATACTTCTAATTAGTATCTAAACATTTGACGTGACGGGTGCTAAAAAGAAGCATGGAAATCAAACCAGTCCGAGTAGAAAGGGCCTGCCTACCTGATTCACTTTGCTGCCGTGGAAGCGTTTGGCAAAGCCTCTAGATGAGACAATGCTGAACACAGTCAGATTTGCACATCATGCTCATGTGTCATTTCGCGTCGACTGACTCCGTGAATCTCAAGCACCCAACTGCTCCGTTGGGCTACCTAGTTGTTCCTTGATGCTTTTTGGCCCTGTGCCTTGTCTTCTCATCGAAATCATCAAGCTGTGCAAATCTCTGTACCCGGATGCAGCAGAAAACGCCACCCCCACAAGGCCATGTACCTTTCAGAAAGGAATGTCTTGCAGGGCATCCATATCCCCTGGTTCTTTTTATAGCGGCATGCATTGCTCTCCGTCTAATTGTTGAGGGGTCCATGGATGGTGGCGTGTCCTATTCCGCCATGTTCGGCGAGGCGTGGGACTCGGTTTGGCTCAGCTCGGGGCCCCTGCGCCTTGTCCGCCACTGGGGCCTGCAGCTAGCAGATGCCTCCCAAGCTGCCATCCATGCTATGTGCTTCGCCGAACGCTATGCAGTGGATCTCAGCTCGCACGATCTGCTTGGTGCTGCTGATGAGTGAGCCCTGGCTCTCAAACCGTGGAGCACAGGGATTTAGTGAAAGAGAGCATATGACGGAGGAACCGGTGCCGGATAGCCCCCACCATTTCGCACAGGCAAAGCACCAGATCCAGATGGGGCATCTTCTCGTGATCGATCTGGTCCTCCACTTGCGCTGTGGCGCTGTGGATTGTGATCCATGAGACCATGGGAAGTGCAGACGTGCAGTGGCGAGGCATGGAACCGAACCGAACCGGAAGTGCCAGGGGAAGCCAGCAGATCAGCTGCAGGAGGCTTACCAGGTTGGGCGCACGGATCGAAGAGCACTGGCCCATGTTACTCCACTCCGCTACAGACTGTATCGGGGTTACGCATCTAGAGATCTTGGCGGCTGCGCGATTGATCGGAGTCATAACGGCACTCGGCACTTGGTAGCTAGATCGCTCTCTCCAAAATGGAAAGTGTGGTAGTGTGGGCTAGCTGAAGGTGACAGCAGGTGTGGCCGGCTAGCTGGAGCGATGGCCTTGTCATGGCCACTGTTAGATGTGGATTCGGCCGGGATGTGGCCGGCTGGCTGCACACCTAATTTGCCGGTCAAAGAAAGAAGGTTTAGTGGCCCCAGACGTGGAAACGCCGGAGCTAACACCTTCAATTCCCTTCCTACCGGAGATCGACCGGAGACTCGCTCGTCGCCAGGCATCAATGCGGAATACTACTCCTGCTGTCATGGTGTGATCTACGGGGTCTGACAAAAATGCATACCCCAACAAGGAGGTGCTTATAGAAGGAAATATGCTTGCCATTTGCGTGCAACCACACTGACAGAAGACGACTCGGAATCAACCTACAACTGGCAGACGCGGCACCGGTCACGACGGTATTTTCCCGGGATGGGATGGAGCACACTCCCAGTCGCAGCGATCCACGCTCCGTGCTGGTGGGCATGCATCCCCAGATCAGAAAACGACGACGTCCGATACGGCAATATATACCAGCCACAAGAAGCTGGAGCCGCCGTTGGCGTCGCCAGGCGACCGAACCACCACCACCGCATGATTGGGACGACGCTGGGGCCGGATCAGAGCTGAAGTGCACTCCAAGAAGACCAAGACCACCACGAGCGGCGGCAGCAGCAGGAGGCGGTGTGATGGGGCGCTTGACCGAGGGCGTTCGCTGGCACGTCCCGTTGGCGTTGGCGGGGACAATTAATGATTAGCCCGGCCAAAGCGACCAGACAGCGCTCGTGCCGAGCTGGCCCCGGCACGGGTGGGGCGGGAGGATTCGCTCGGCCGATCACCTCGGCCGCGCGCGCGCGGGCAGCCCGGCACGCGGCGCCGCGCACGGGCGCACGGCCTCTCGTGCGCGCGGGGCCGGCGCCCGGGCAACCTTCCTGTGCTGCCGCCACTGGCCACGCTGGCCGGCCGTGTGGCGGTGTGGGTGTGGGACTGTGGGTGCACGCGCGCGCGCGTCCGGTCGCCGAGGTTGCGAGCCTGGCGGAAAAGGATAAGAAGATTAGGGAGATCGCTTGGAACGCTGGGGCCTCATCCGACTCCTAAATATTTTTTTCCTCAAATACGCAGAAGAGCTGCTTATTATTGGACTAATAGGTAGAAGACAATTACACGACGCCCGTTTGATGGGTTGCTTAGTTTTTCTCGGCACGGTTTACACGGATGTTGTGATTACAAAAAACAGGCAACCTAGTGAAGGGAACTACCCTATGAGCTAAGGCGTGCGCAGGCTCTCCAGTGCCGCGTTACCAGCTAGGATCCATAGGTCAGCCTCCGCCCTGATCTTGGACAGGAGATCCTGCATTGTTGATGCTCCATCTCTGAAGACCCACTTGTTCCTCTCCTTCCATACTTCCCAAGAAGTTAGCGCCAGAAGGGAGTCCATGCCTGCTTTCTTGCCTTGTGGGGTTATATTCCTCAGCTGAGTCCAGGAGAGAAGTGAAAGATCTCCAACGGGCGCCTGTGCAGGGAGGTTTATTGCAACCAGAATTGAGTACCAGATCTGCCGCGTGAAGGAGCAAGAGACGAGGATACGATCGCAGGTCTCTGGTTCCTGATCGCAAAGGAGGCAGTCAGCATGAGTTTCCAGATTATGCCGTCGTCGTCGATCCGCCGTCCATAAGCGCCGCCTGATGGCCGTCCTGATGGCCGCCGCCTGATCCGCCTGATGGCCGCCTTTAGGGGAGCCCGTGTACTCCAAATCCGGTTTGCACCCCGTAAAGGTATGGATCCGTGATGTAGCATCTTGTAGGCAGATCGAGCAGTGTATGTACCATTTGCAGTCCAGCGCCAGATGAATCTGTCCTCCCGTTCCGGGGCTAGTTGGATAGCCGTCACTGCATCCGACTCCTAAAATTAGACATCATACTGTTTCCGTGCAGAATTTGTGTGTTCCAAATGCAAGCTTAACCTCCTTCGATAAGCAAACAATGATTCATCATGATAGCAAGTTTGACGAGAGAAGTCGTTTCCATTAATTGGCGCTACGATGTGAACTTCCAACTTCCAATTATGCGATTTGATGGCTCCAAACTTGATCAACACTACTAATCCTTTTTCTCTACAGACGCTAGGTGGTCAATCTCCTGTTACTGTGAGCACAGTAGATCGTCCGTCGTGTCATACTCGGTAGCTCGCCATCCATCCCGGATCAATATAATCCACGATTCATTCCACGTACAAACAAGCTCACCGGACTTTTCCACGCATTTTAATTTGCAGCAGCGACGAAATGTGGCCAGCAGCATCATTTCCAAGATTCCCCCCTCACAGGTGGCATGCAATGCAATTGTCGTGTGCCCTAGCGGCTTGGCTGCTTCACCGAGCGGCGCTGGTCGCCGGAGGGGGGAATAGTCAAACCAATAGAGAGCCCGATGCCGCCCGTGTAGCCGTTAAACGGGAATTGGATGCCCGCTTTCTGTCCCGTCCTTTTTCTCATCGTGCGCCCAAATTTGGACCGTGAACACGATTCGATTTCCACAATCATCCCGGAATTTGTCCGTGGTTACGTCAAAAAAAAATAGAACACAGCTGAGAGCCTGAGAGCAACTGATGAGTACAGATGAAGATTGAAAAATCGACAAGTACTATGGACGAAACATGCACTCTATGGACGTAAAGTAGGGTGCATTTCTACTCATTTCTCGTATGTGACGCCGTCTCCACTAAAAAATTACTCGTCTTCTCGTTTTTGCGCGATGTTTGGATCCATAGACTAATTTTTAGTTCGAGTCATATCGGATGTTTGGATACCGATTAGCTAATTATAAAACTAATTGCATAAGTCGTGGCTAATTTGCGAGATGAATCTATTAAACCTAATTAGTCAACATAACTAATTAAACTGAACAGATTCGTCTCGCGGATTAGCCTTCGTTTATACAATTAATTTTATAATTAATCTATATTTAATCGATATAACATGCTAAACTTTATTAATCCTCGGGTCCGGGCGGTACAGCATGAACTTTGAACTGAAGCACTGAGCCACGCGCACGGCAGGACCAAAAAATTCTTCAAATGCAGAGCCCAAGAAAGGTCCTGAGTCCAGTACGAGGCAGTCAGGCCCCAGGGAGGGTCAGGACAGGAGGAATCATTGGTGGTGGCCCAGCTGCAGGAGTGCAGCAGCGGTAGGTAGAGGGACCGTTTGGTTTGAGTGCTTATGCATAAGCAACTTAAAATAAGCAATTTTCTTATGAAATCAATCACCCTTGCTTATTGGATTACTTATAGGGCTGTTTATTTTTAGCAAATAAGCAACACAAGAGTTGCTTATGGGGACTAGAAGGTGCACTTTACACCTTCTACCCTCATTCAATGCATTCTACTCCTCTCTCTCTCTCCAAACAGCTAGGGGCAAATATGATAATGTCCACCTCATTCAATGCTCATAAGGAGGGTATCCAAATAGCTAGATAAAAATAAGCAACTCCAAATAAGCACCTTTAACTCAAACCAAACTGATCCAGGATCAGTCAATAGGGAGCTTAAAGTCAATGCGTCCAGCCTTTTCCATGGACACGAGAATCTTTGGACCGTTCCTAACGCGTGAGACGCGACCAAAAATGAGCCATGAGCAACCACCCAAATGCTAAAGCGCTCCTCGCGTTCCACTCGAAAAAAAAATCTACGGCATCTTCCCGAGCAAGCGTCCGGCTCTTTCTCCGTTTCAAGTTTCAACGGCGAAGTTGCCCTCGTCAGTAGTCTTCGGACTTCGCTTTCCCTTTTCCACGGCATCGTCACGGTAAATTCACATGTTTCTCGCTTTCCCTTCGTTACGCTAAATCATGCAAATTTACTATCACTACTACAGCTTTTCAACCACCCTTCTAAACCTTTGTCATCGGACCACTCTCCACCTTCCTAGATGAACATCTTATTTCATCCGCTCAAAGCCTTCCAATAACTTTCGTCTCCTTTCTTCCTCATCATCTCCCTTCGTGATTGTCCATCCTCCTGCCCAAATTTCTATATAGCACCTCAACCTTCGCCGTCCTCCACTTTGACCAATAATTTTTCACCGCCTATGATTGTGAATATAAGCACCACCATGAGCAACTCTTGCAACGACCGTTGCTCTGAGTGCAATTGTGCCTCTTGCCCCCGTTCATCATGTACGAAAATTCTCAAAATCTGGTAACAAGCCAGCGAAGTCTCCTCCATTTCACAACGTTGTAGCCTCTACTATCCACGTTTGCACTCTCATTGTAGATGAACTTACTTGCCCCAACACCTCTCGCATTAGATTAGATGAACAGCTAGAATTGACTTATAATGATGAAATACCATGTACTATATATTGCACCGAGAATAAGTTTGATGTTTTTCATTTTGTATCGTTTCCTGATATTCCTTTTTGCCAATAGGAGAGTGGCTACATCACCATTTTCTCTGTACAGTACATGATATTTGTATGTCTAGGGATATCATTGATTTAAAATCGCAATTAGCCATCTAAATCCATAAATTGTCTCAAGTTGTTCTGAATTTTGTTCATCTATGTTGGCTGCACCTCCTCCAAAATATCAGTGACTAACTTTCGTTAAAGAAAACACAAAAACAACTACTTTAATATAATGATAAGAACCATTCAATGGGTGGATCAAATTAAACACAGGCTACGCTTTTTACCACAAAAGAGCAAAATTTCAAAGCCGGCAATTTCAGCTGTCCCGCAAAGACATTTATGTTAGTTAATAACAGATGAGTGATGAAGTGTGAAAACAAGACCCAAATGGGGACGAGTGTAAATAGCAGGAACTATGAGGTTCAGTCCACAAGGTTATCCCTTCTGCTTCCCCACCACCACACTACCCAACACAACCGAGCAAAAAAGAAGAGGAAAAGGACAAGAAAAACTAGACGAAAACCAACAAGAAAAGAAACCCGAGCGAAAAGAAACAGATTTTGGAGAGAGAAAGTAGAGGAGAGAGAGACCATGCATCCAAAGTCTCACTCACACCACCAGCAATGCACCTCTAACTCCCATCCCCCGCTCTTCCTCTCTTCTTACCTCCCCACCCTCTTCCTCCACTCAAATCCTCCTCCTCCCCTCGTCGCCTCCTCCCCGTCCCCCTTCTCCTCCTCTTCCTCTCCCTCTTCCTCACCAACGCCAAAACCCAGGAAGGAAACCCACACTCACTCAATGGAGGTCTCGACCAAGCAGCTCCTCCCCGTGCCTCATCGGCAGGACCCCAACTCCCCTTCCTCTTCCACCTCTTCGTCGTCGTCGTCCTCCACCTCACCGTCTCACCCCCACCACCACCGCGCGCAACCCCACAACCTCCCACCGTCCCCCCGGCCCATCCCGCGCACCATCGACACCACGCCGTTCCCCACCACCTTCGTCCAGGCCGACACCACGTCCTTCAAGCAGGTCGTCCAGATGCTCACCGGCGCCGAACAGCCAGCCAAGAACGACGCGACGACGGCGGCGGCGGCCGCGGGCAGCAGCGGCAGCGCCGGGACCAGCGGTGGAGGCCAGGCGGCTGGCGGGCCGTGCCGGCCCAAGAAGCCGTCTTTCAAGCTGTACGAGCGGCGGAGCAGCATGAAGAACCTCAAGATGATCGCGCCGCTGGCGATGGGCCCGCCGCCATCGCCGCGGAGGGCCACGCCGGAGATCCTCTCGCCGAGCGTGCTGGACTTCCCGTCCCTGAGGCTCAGCAGCCCGGTGACGCCGCTGACCGGCGACCCCTTCAACCGCTCGCCGGCTTCGACGTCGTCCTCCGAGGAGGCCGAGCGCGCGGCCATCGCCGAGAGGGGGTTCTTCCTCCACCCGTCCCCGAGGGGCGCCGAGCCGCCGCGCCTGCTCCCGCTCTTCCCCGTCACCTCGCCCCGGATGGCCGCCCCCGCGGCGGCGCCGTCCGAGTGATCCGGCCCCGAGATCCCACCTCTGATCGCGGGCGCGCGCGCCTCCATCACCATGGCTACTACCTGGACTACTACAACCCTCACCTCTGGTCTTGTAAGGTGCTTGCTTCGCCGTTGTTCTTGCCTTCTTGATCGACGCTGCTGCCTGTCTTCTCCTGCTGCTGCTGTAATTTTTGCTCCCTTCTTGAAAGGAAGAAGGGAGTTTTTCTTCCTTTTGGAGCGGCGACTCGCGAGCGATCGTGCGATCCGATCGAGCCAGGCTGGACTCCTTGATCGCACGCGGCGCCTCCGAAACGAAGTGATGGATGGATGAATTAGTAAATTAATTAATGATGAAGATTACTATTAATCTCGAGGTTAAGTTAGGTGTGCCTCGTCAGTTTCGTCTCCTGATTCTGACCGGTTCGCTGTCCGCACTCTGATGTCAATTCTGTTCGCCTTTTCCCTTCATTTCCTGTTCGGTTTTGATTCCTCCTGATCCCGGCCCGCTGTTCGTGCGTCAGCGCTCATAAATACGGTTCCTTGTAATTTTCCGCGTGCATGCAAAATCTGGGGAGGAGAGCCATAATAATTCTGGTCAAAATTCGGTGTACCAGCAAGCAACACTTGCAGCACAAGCTCGGGCGCGCACGTCTCGACATCGCGTACTGGCAGACGCAGACAACAGCGGTGACTCGGTGAGTGACTGCTTCCTGCCTTCCTCTCCTGCAAAAAGCTCGAGGCTCTCCTGACAAACTCTGCACCTGTCTCTCTGTACCTGTCTGTCAGTCCTATATTTCCGAGATGTTCTCCGGCAGACGGGACCAGTCAGTCATTTGGGGCTGTGGGCAACAGCTGTGCGCCTGCGCCGGGACCGGCGGGCCACCACCGCCATGGGCTCTCCTGCACAGTGCCACAGTGCGTGCCACTCTGTGCGTCGAATCGAACAGTTAGCAGTCCAGCTCAGATGACCGATTTGAGAGTTGAGACCAGAGACAACAATGGGGCGGGTCCCTGCAACTTGTCTCGCCGCTGCGTCTCGTGATCTAGCGGGACGGAGTGGAGTCGCCGTGAAGGCTTCTTCGGGTATGGAGGTGCCGCCGCCCACTTGGAGAGTTGGAGTGGAAGTGGAGCGCAGTAGAGACCAGTTGGCCGCGGCAAGCCACGCCGTGGAGTGGAACGGAAGGGAGCCCGGCACCAGCACTAGCAGCAGCTAGCGTGCCGAGGACCCGCGCGATTCCTTGGTTTTTCCGTAGCATCCGCGCGATGCGTCCTGTCCTGTACGTCCACCCCCGGCCGGTGGGGGGCGGCGGCGGCCCGTGATCCGGCCGCGACTCGTCGTCGTCGTGCCATCGTGTGGCGGGGGCAGGCTGCCGTGGGGGCGTGGGCACGGGAGCGCGCGGCCAGATTTGCCGCCCGCGGTGGTGGCGGGGAGACCGGTTCAACCCTGTCCGCGTCAGCTCGTGGCTCGCGATCGGGCCGAAAAGATGACTAGTCGCGGCTTGTTTTTTCGTTTCGGTTCGCGATCGAGTGCTCTGCTTGTGCGCCCGCTCGTCTTCGAGTTCTGCAGACCGAGCGTATGGTGCCGTCGGTTTCGGTACCAGTACTCGACTACTAGCCTGCTGCACGAGTTCGCCGTCGGATAGCTCAGTTGTTATATGCTGTCCGGTTGCCGGGCGGGGTGCGTCTACTATACAATCTGACCTGACCACCTGGGTAACCTTGGGGACTTGGGGAGATGGAGCTACAGCTTTTGTTGGACCATGTTGCCTGTGGCACCTGTCTTATCCCACATCCCATGATTGGACTAGCTAGTGGAATACTGTGATCTACTCAAAACTCCTGCCTTTGGAAAAGAAAGAAAAAGTAAGATGGGGATAAAAGGAGAAGGGAACGGAATGGGCCAGTGCACTAATCTAGTTGCGGCTTGACTGCTTTGCCTCCATAAGCATATACTGCCCTTTTCCGGTCATGTGACTCATGTTGTGGTTTGAATAAAGATTACAGCCAAAGTTTGCCAGTACTTTTGATAATTCTTGATCAAATTTGACCACCGGTTAGAATTTAGCCAGGCTATCCTAGTTGCAAAATTTTAATAAGGAGCCAGGTTCGCGCCCACATGGCAATATAAGTCCTGTGATTGTACAGAATGTGTTTTACTGAAAAAGTTGGTGGCAAAGCAAGCAGATCTAATTTACGACAATTTAGTCCATTCTCCGATTTTGATTATTGATAAGTTGACGTAGAATTCTAGCGCTTGAAAGAGCGAAGAAATAAGTTGGTGTTTGGTTGGCTCAAATGTAACGTAATCTGATTATTGAAGGTAACGAATTCCGTTACATATGTTTGGTTGCGGTGGTTTGTAATCAATTGATACTGTAATCGAATCCCTTACCTAAATAATATCTATACAAGCTTGTTACCTCTCCTCCTCCACCGTAATCAGATACAACACCCGCACTGTAATCTGATTACGTTAACAGAGTGCAATCAAACAAAGAGGGTAATCATTTATTCCGCTGCTAATTACACTGTAATCTAATCCCTTTGCGTTTACGTTACCTTAGTACGAATCAAACACTATTTTGCGGAAGCCTCAAATCTTGTCATCACCAGTCGTGGAGTCACTACGAACGCGACACATGTCGCTCGCTCCCAGAGAAAACAGAGATTCTCACTCTCACCTATGGCCACAACAACAACTTTACCAAGGCACCGCAATTTCCGAAAAGGACAGGGACACACACACTCGAGAAATGAGAAACGAGACTCATCTTCCGTGATGGCGTGGCTGCGTTAGTCAAAGAAACCCAATCAACACCCGTAAAAAAGCTCCCCCGTAAACCACCCCGTCTTTGTTGCGGTGCATGTACTCCTACTTCATTTCGCGCTTTGAATTTGTTGACTTGCTTGGCGGTGCTGCAATAATTAGGTGCGTCGTCAAGCGGCTGTGTCCTGTCCTGGCGTTTCGCCAGTACCGACCGGCGGTAGCATTGTGTTAAACTAAACCAGTGATCGCTCGGCGTCCAGCGACCCCTTTCGGTTTCGGCTCCATGTTACCGCCGGTGGTACTGTTCATAAACTAATCCCCGGTGATTAGTTCCTGTCATGTGATGACGCTGCCTCGCGGCGATTGAAGGAACTGAGGATCTTCACCGGATGGGCGCCATGTGTGGTGGCATTAACTCAACGGAGCCATGCCGTCGACCGGTTTGTTGTGTACTAGGGCGATCAGCAGTGACATTTCCACTTTTCCAGCACGATTAGCCAGTTCACACCAACAAGTCGCTGTTGGTGGTCGTCGTTAATTTAATGGCTGTTTAATTAGAGCGTGCAATTTCAGACCGTACTCTTTTTAATTGGAGAACCTCTTGTTCAAACACCTTTTAATTAGCTAGCCTGGAAGTGATATGTTTGCAGCTTTTTTAAATAAGAGGATGACTGGCAACTTTGCGTGCTTTCTCACGGAGAGGGACGTGGATCACATGAGAAGGCCGGGCGTACTGGTTTTCCCCGATAAAAATTCTGTGAACAGGAAAACGCATCCCCCCAGCTTCGGTGAACCCTGAAAGGTCAGTACACCATTGATTTCTGCAAGCTAATAAGCCGCCCTAAAGGAGAGATTATGGCCAAAGGACACGTCTATGCAGTAGAAAATGGCATGGGAGTACTCTACTATACAACAAACATAAACGGGCCCGTTCCTCACTCCTAACTGCCCCGAGTAAAACAACAATGTGGATAACGTGTAGTGGTGTGATTCACATCAACGCCACAAGACAAACTTGTCAATTCCGATCGAGAGGAAATGAGGCAGCAGAAGAGAACAAATTTGCTCCTCACATTCTCCTCGTGCCGTGCGCGCTCAGGCGGCGTCAATCGAAATGTCAGCGAAGGCTGCCTCCGCTGCCCCCTGCGTTCTGCGTAGTACTAGAACTAGTGCGTAGCGCAACCACCCGGGGAGGCGGGGAGGCGGGGGCAGGTACGTGGTGGAGCTAGCTGCTCTTCCATCGCGATCGGACAGCAACGGACTCGGCCGGGAGAGCCAAGGCCAGCCAGCGGCGCCGGAAACAAGCCGCCGTGCCGTTCGCTGCCGGCCGTTCTCGGCTGGCGCGCCGCGCGCGCGCGCGGATGGTGCCAAGGCCAGCGCGAGTCGGCACGCCGGCCGCCGCTGCCATGCGTGGTCGGGTCGCGCGCGCACGCGGGGCAGGGGGCGGCATGTCTCCAAAACCAAAAGCCCCAAAGCACCAAAGGTTCCAGTTAGCCCGGGCGCGTAGCGCTTTCGTGCTGTCCGCCATGCACGCGCTCCCCGCCGGCGCGCGGCCGGCTGAGGAACCGGAAACGGCCGCTGGATCGTGTCGCGTCGCCGTCGGCGCCTCGGCGGCGTGCCGGCGTCGGTTGTGGAAGTGGGGTGTGCATGCGTTTTTGGTGTGTTGCTCCGAATGCTCGTACAGAGACCCGTGCGTGGAACATGATTGGGGTGGGATTGTGGGAATGGATTAGGGAGGGGCTTGCACGCCATGTGTTCCTGACGGGATCACAACGATAAACTTGGGGCTTTCAGATAACACGCTTGTTTGTAGCCTGATCGGAACAAAGAACAAGTAAAGCCAGCTCAATCATGGCACGCTGCTTCGCTACCAGTACTATCTGACAAGACTATCTGCTTCAGAATTCCATCCATGCTAGTCGTTGCGAACCCGCGATCCCGTCTTTATGTTTGGAATTTTGCGCCGTGAAAAGGTCCATTTCTACGCAACATTTTTTTACTTCTCGAGCTAGATATTCCCATGTGTGACGTGTTGCTGGGTCACTGCAGATATATAGCTAAGATTAATTCATAGATTATTCATAGCCTTAGCGACGAACTGCTTGCCGGTTTTGTAGGCACGCCATTTGATTCCAAGCGTGACCATTTTCGCAAGCATCTGCATGGCGGTAATGACAGGTTATCTTATCTAACATGGCAAATGGGAGGCTGAAACGTGTGACGAAAGAGCTCGCGCGCTTATTAGCCGCACCTCTGATAGTCTGATATCATCCACAGCTGCTGCATTGACTCTTATTTTGGTCTACAAATTCACGATGTTCAGGCAAAAAACACAAAGAGATCAAGTACATCATGAGCGTATAAGAAAAAACTGCAAAACATGTGGTGCATCACCACATAGATGAAGTCAGTCAACAGCTATAAACATTCCGGTAACCACCAAGAGAGTAGTTGAGCATGGAAAAGGTCACAACATCCAGCACATTTTATTCACTACTACCGTCCAGTTCAAAGGACGGCATAAACTCCTTCTGGTGGGGCCATCGGTACGCAAAGATCGTCTCGAATCCTCCGAACTGGTCAAGTCTTCGTTGGGGATTAAGGAGGCAATGGGATGCTCCTATTGGCTATGCTGGACAAGCAAAAGGTAATCATTGGGCTAATGGGCTTGTGTATTTTCTTAGTATAGCGAGCGTAGAAACCAAGGAAGCATCACGCATATTTTAGACCCGGAGTCAAATTTGTCGCTCCTGATCTTGCCTTACAAATGGCACATCCGGATAAGCCATTTGCCACTAGTTTGGCCACGAAAGAAACCAAGAGGGGCTCAATGAAAAGGCACCCAGCTGGAGCAACCAAAATGGGGCTTGACAGTGCAGAGACTAGGGACTAATCTAGATTATCTTCGCGCCAGAAAGCACATCGTCACGCCGGCTCAAAGTAAACTTGTGGTGGAAGTGTCCAAATGCGTATGATTCTGCTTTGGAAAGTGCAGCTCACTCTCACCTGTTCCACTGACTCAGGCCACTAAAAACATTTCGAGGCATAGCTTTGAGAATGGTCCACTTTAAAAGTGGTCATCAGACCAAATGATCCTATATCTTTTGATACCCCAAACATCAAGGCAAACAAAAAATAGGCAAATCCTATTTTGCCCGTTACAATCAATTCCCAGGATTCATACACTATCATACTGCTCAGACATTGCAAGGCCGACTCACCATTCATCAAATATTAGATGCCTATGAATAGTCTCATTTGATCGATCACCGTGTGGTTACCTTTGGAAGGAACAATCACGAGGTGACAAACACATCTTTCGCTGCTGCCGTCCGAGGCTATACGTTCGTAGGAGCATGTGAGCAAGCAAGCTTTTGGCACCTTCAAAGAGAGCGGCGAGGTGCAAGGAAGGTAGCTGTAGCTATTGTTCCTGGCCAAATTAATTGCCGGGCTTCAAAGCTCAAACAAACAACCCCTAGACACAGGCTGTCAAGTTAACGCATTCAAAGTCCCACAAGGCTGGATACATCACAGAACCTTTACAAACATGTGATGCCCTGCTTTTGACTTCACACTACCAGCAGTAATATCTTGCTAGGTATTATTGGATATTTCTGTGAAAGAATACACGGAAGCTACAATACCGTGTTGTTAAGAACAGGAGAGTACTGGCATTTTCTTCTTTCAAGCAGAAGAAAAGAACAAGAAGATATCTCTCTAAACAAACACCTATAGAGGCTAATACATTCCATTGCCGCATTAGTAGTGCCCTGGTCTAGCATGTTTGCAAGCCAGATGAAGCATGTAGTGGTGCTAGCCAGCCAAACTGTACTAAATAGGTCGAGGTGTTCAAGGACTTGTACATGCCCTTTGTGAGGTTCCTTAATAGCTAACCTTTTGACCAAAAAAAAAAAAGAAAAACTTTAACAGGTGCCACGTGAATTTTTCTTCAACCTGTTCCAAGAAAACGAGCCCAGCGTGAGTAACCTTCAGATAAACATATGAAAAACTAAGACCCTCGCACAATTTGCAGCTCTGGACACTGAATCTTGTGATGATTTTGCAATCAAGAACCACAGAACCCATAAAAAGGCATGCTCATTGTCAACCCTTTTAGCACTAAAAGGGCCAGGAGCCTATGAATCCATGGCCAGCAGCTATCAATTGTCCCAATTGCAAAAGATTTCCTATCATCTTGTCATAATCATTTCACATGTTTGATGATCAAAATGCAAGTAGCCTAGGACATGATCATATCGAACATGGAAAAGGGTATATTTGGTTTCAAATAGTTAAATGAGCAGAAAAAACAGTTTCCTTTTTTTTTTTTTGCTTTTTCATGACATAAACATCTCCCTCCCTGCCTCTAGCATTTACTTCAGCTTTAGAGCAAAACCTAAAAGAGTGATTCTGACAGTGCATAAAAAGTTCAACAAGACCGTGTCAGTGATAGCACCAAAATAATGGAAACCCATGTTAGGTAGTAGAAGCACCCTGGCCCTTTGGAGCTTGTTATTCAAAATACTGAATCTATACTGAGGAGTTTATGCAATTGTTCACCTCAGAGACAATTGCTTTCCAAATTTAACACAGTCGATGAATCTTATATGAATGAAAATGCTATGTCTGACCAAAGCATTTGACCCACGCTCGACCAGACTCAAGTATCTAAACAGAGCGCAGGATTGTTCCTCTTTTTTTATTCAAGCGGCACAAGCAAATTCAAGACTGCCCAGGCATACACAAGTCATACACTTTGGTAGTATGCATAGCCTTTTCCTTTACGAATATACTCAATTTTTTTTTTACACTTTCAGCTTCCCTAAGATGCTAATAAATATTCCAGTAACATATAGGTATAACAAAAATGCATACCTTTCAATTCAGTAGAGAAAGGACTGAAGATCAAAGCTTATAAATATCGGATCAACTCAACCGCATACTTTCCTTTCCTAGTAGTTACAATTTCCCCAATCTACAGGAAAAAAATGAACAAGTAGCCATAAATAAACGGTCAGATAATTTAATGCTATAAATCTAAAGGAAATCACTTCATAAGTTTGCAAAACAACAAAAATTTCAGCAGCATGCATATATTTGGCCATTCGCCTAACATCTGATTCTAAGACCTTGTTGCAAACAAAGCAATATGCTTACTTTGTCAATATAGAACAGCAGCTTAGCCAATTAATTCCTAACATGTTTACACTAATTCAGGCTAAGGAACAGCATCAGATCAACAATGATACCATGAAACTCAGTACAAAGCAAAGGTTTTAGTTTCATTTTTGGGGGCTCATGCAGCACAGGATGTGAAAGCCATCTAAGATCAATACCGTTAGAATTAATCTGCACACACAAACCCTATATATTCCAGATGCTATACCATGGTTTTGCATTAGCACATGCATGATATTCTGGTAGCCATCTAATACCAACAGAAGAAGTTTGTGGGTGCATACACCAAAAGATGGCAGTCCAAGACTTGCCACTACATGTTGTCTAAGAAGAAACACAGGTGGCCAATAGTATGAACCTGGGTGTCACTTTGATGCTTTGCCTGACTCGCTCTATGATGCATTTGGCATCTTAACAAGTTCCACGGCACTATAGGAGGTGCTGGAATGTAAGTTTGTGGTTCAAACCAAGGGCGCTGGAATTGTGGCTGAACAATACCACAATTTCAAGGTGGATAACAACCAAGAGGAAGTGTGCAGGCCCATGACATCACAGCAATCATGGCTGAAATACAACACAGTACAAACGTCAGGGCCAAGTTTGTGGTGGGGGAAACTCGCTCCAACAGGTTAGCATGGCAGGGGGAGGAAGGCGCTTGAGATGGGAGGAGGCAGCCCAGCAGGGCAGGAAAATTCACTCCAATGTTGTATGTTTCACCCATTGCCATTATATGGTCAACAGATGCTGCTCAGCTGAATTTACGAAACAGTTTGCATGCATTATATAGTCAAAAACAATATCGAACGAAAAAGTGAAACATGCAACATCCAACCTAATAGACTAAAAAGTTAGAAAAGTTCAACATATTTATGAAACAACATAGACTAAAAAGCCTCAAGCAAAAGCAAAAGTGCAAAACCAATAAACTAGCAGTATCAGAGTGAATTAGGTGACAAGCAACACCAGAAGGTCATCCTCAATTATAAGTGTGTACAATACCATCAGTCAGTTATAACTTATAAGAGAAGAATATCACATTTTTTTTTATTACCTTTAATCTTCCCATCCCACTGACAGAAACAATGTCTCCAGATTTGAGGGTAACTCCATTTTTCAGAACTGGCGTCCAATTCACTCGAACATCCCCGGCACTGAACAAGCAAACAGAGGTATAGTGCACATTAGGATAGACAAAAGTCCAAACAAAACAACTGTGCTAAGATAAGTAAATACAAAGTTGATAACTGACAACTCAAAGATTCAAAGTTCATACCTTATCAAGCTAGCAAGCTTTGTGCGTGAGATTTTAAATCCCGCACTGGCCAAGGCATCAACCCTGAGGGATGCTTCTACAGTTTTTGATGACTTGGTTCTACAGTTTAAAGGCAAAGAATCACTTTTGCCAAGGTTTTACAACATAAAACTTTGAAAGAAAGCTTATAACATTCATAGAAAGGATGAGATCACATGAGAAAAACCTTGGTGGTTCATATTCTAGAGCAAGCAAAGGAATCTGTGTGCATGAAACACCAACTTTTCCCACCTGTAGAATAAAATCACGTTAGAAATGGACTGTAACTAGAAGAATTTGCAGTAAGCAATTCACAGAATCATAAAAGGCAACCAAAGTACATGAATGAATGGCAGTCAAGTTGGCAACTAGATTTAGCTAAAACTCATAACACGACATACGAAAATCACCAAGAAAGCCCTTCCATTAGGACCATAAAACATATCAGGATATATGATGAGTACACACAAAAACACAGCAGCATCACACCAGACCGCAATATGGTCAAATGTGGGAACAAACTATCTCAGATCTTGTCCATCAAACTCAATAATCAGAAAATCAGGGATAACTACACAATAAGCTCGTGTAAATTGTGAATCAGAAGAGCTGCACAACTTGTAACACATCAAACCTACCTTTTCAAGAGTAGAAATCAGATAGTCAACAAGTTCTGGATCAACAAGGACCTGAGCACCTCTCTCCCCCTAACAAAAATCAAAATGAACAACTCAATGACAAAAGAAAAAATGGTGGGAAATGGCCAGATCATTCAGAAACAGTAATTGGGAAAGCAGTAACCTGCAAAAGAATATCTCCAACCTTCTCCCTTGTTATTCCTGTTCCGAGAATGGCACCAAGAAAGTCACCATGAGAACAGGGTTCCAATCGGAAATTCCCTGAGATGCTGATTGGCCTCAAAGTCAGCTTATATAGCAGATAGCAATGCTTACAAGGTAAAACTGAGAAAACCTCAAAGCAGCAACTACATCTGGGTTACTTGTCATAGAGTCCGGGTGTCCAACAGAAATTCGGCACCGCTCAGCCTATACATATAAATATAAGAATGAGAAACTAGATAGGCTAATGGAAGAAGTTAACAAATTTCCATTTGAGTATTTAAATTTCACCTGTGGGTAGCCACCCTGAGCTACAGCTTTTATATCTGCTAACTTCTCAATTGCCAGCATAGCCTCCTTTATTATAGGTGGAGTAAGAAAATTGGTGTGGAAAACATCTCTTAGTTGGGATGCCCTTTCTGCCTGCATAAGATAGATGTAAGAGATAACCTACGGATAGACAGAATAACCATATCCACATGATCAAATTGGCACATTTTATCATTACCATCTGTATAACGGAAACGAAAATGCCTACAAAGAACAATGACAGATCATAATCTAGAGTCTACTCAGATTTTTGCCAACTATTGTGCAGCCCAATGGTGTGGCACTTAGGCTCTCAGGCTGAATGCCATAGTTAAATTTGTACCCCAAGTTTTGTGGACTGTTCCTATTTATTCTCCAAAGAATATGACCCTCTGGGATTGAAAATTGTGACCTGAGCATCGTGAGCCTTAAGATGACTATACTAGACAACTGCCCCTGCCCTTTCAAAGAGAAAAGGACAACGATATATTTCTGAGAAATACTAAAATAAGAGAACAAATATATGTATAGCCACGTATAGTATGTTTTTTCCTTGGAATACAAAATTTCTCCGAGATTTTTAAGAACAGAATAAAATTTCAGCGATGATGTCAAAAGCTCATGCATGAAACTACATAACAGTCTCTATACTATAGTGTATGCCAAAGTGGCTAACAAATTAGGTACTGGTTTTTCTGTTTTCGTTTTTCCCGGAAAGAACAACAAGATACAAATATATGATACAACTGTTTCAGCCATCGTTTACAGACTACGGTAAATGCAAATATCTTTTTCACTACAATGCCCTCCGTAGTAGGAAAAGGTTCTCTTTTCCATCTGCTGTTTATCTGTTGAAAATGATTATGTGCATTTGAAAACTCCAGAATTGTTATCACTCATTTATCTATTACAACTCACAAGGGCAGAACATGGGCGATTTCTATCTTTGAAGCCTAACAATTGAATGCAACTGAAAGTTTATGTTGCAAGCCCCAAATGGACACTCTTATTGACAACCACTTTCATAGGACAATAGAGAAACAGCTACACTTTAAGCATTTCTCATGGCCCATGTTTGTCATTTACCTAATACTCTCTTTCAGAGCTAAGCTGGAAAATAACTCAATACTGATAATGGTTGTAAAATGTTAAGTGCAATGGAAGCACTTGATTCCAAGGCAATTAATCAAACACATCCCTACAAACTGCTTAAGTTCAATAGCTATACTCACAAGGCTCTGAATACTAGCAGTTTCTTAGTTCAATGACGATAAACTGAGCCTGATTTCTCAATTGTCATTAAGGGGGGAAGTAACTTACCATATCCAGAATGTTCCTGACTTCCTCGGCTGCATTCCTGTCCACGCTTCCTTTCATCGCCGAATTCCTGGCTGCTGCGGCGGCGACGGCAATGGCGGAGCTACACCGTCCTGCGGCGCGGGTGGGCTAAGCGTCAGCGGAGAGGCTAAAATCGAGCAATAAGATGGGAGTTCGGGCTTACCTCGCGTGATGCCGTAGTACGGGGCGGAGATGGCTCCGCGCGGGTGAGGGGCGCGGAGGAGACGCCGGAGAGGACTCGCCAACGCGAGCGCCGCGGCGGCCGCCATCCTACCCTCCACGTAACCGAGGAATTCGCCTCTTGTTTCCGTCCCGGTGCTCTACTACCAATGTGTGACTGGAGTACTGGACTAGCAACCTCTGTGCGGTTAGTGGGCTCTACTATGGGCCTGAATGCTGAAGTCCTGGACCTCTGGGATCTGCCTGTTAAAAATACCCGTTCTGACCTCCCCGTCCTTCGCCACTCAAATGCGCCGCCCGCCGCCGCGATGGCCACGCTCCTCCGCCGCCTCCTCCGCTCCGCCGCCGCCCCCGCGTCTATCTCCGGCCACATGCCATTCTCCACCCGATCCCGCCGCACGCCTCACCGCTTCCGCCGCAGCCGCCGCGGCCCCAACCCTCCGCCGCCCTCCCCCGACGCCGTCTCCGCGGCCATCGCATCCCTCCCGTCTCGCCTCACCCCGCCCGCGCTCGCCTCCTCCCTCGCCTCCACCTCCGACGCGCGCCTCCTCCTCCCGCTCCTCACCCACTCCCTCCGCCTCCCGGCCTTCCGCCCCGACCCCGCCCCGTTCCTCGTCGTCATCAAGCGCCTCGCCGCCGCCGACCTCTACGCCGATTTCGACCACGCCTGCGCGCTCTCCTTCTCGCTCCTCCCCTCGCTCCCTTCCCCGGGCCCCCTCCTCCGCGACGCGCTCTACTTCTACTGCCAGTTCGGCAGGCTCGGCAAGGCCTTCCACGTCTACACCCTCATGCGCGCCTCCGCCGACCCCGCGGCGCGCCCCTCCGCCGGAACGTACCACGCGCTCTTCACCGCGCTGCTCTCGCGTGGCCGCGGCGACACCTTGGTCCACTACATGTACATGGACAACGTGTCGGCGCTATTCAGGCAGATGCTCGAGGAGGGGATCACGCCGGACACGCGCACGCTCAACGTGCTCGTCAGGGGCTACGCGCAGTCGCTGCACCTCAACGACGCGCTGCGGGTTTTCCACCAGATGCGGCCGTTGTACGGGTGCGAGCCGGACGCGTCCACGTATAGCTACCTCGTGCACGGGCTGAGCGCGCAGGGCCGCACCAGGAACGCGCGGGAGCTGTTCGACGAAATGCGTGGGAAGGCCCTCCTGCCGACGGAGCCGGCGTGCAACGCGTTCGTCAGTGCCCTGGCTATGTCCGGGGAGGCCGAGGACGCGGAGCTGGTGATGTGGGAGATGGCCAGGGCCGGGAGGGTGGTGGATGACATCACAAGGAGGGCGTTGGTGGAGGAGCTGTGGAGGGCTGGGAAGCGGGAGGATGCTGACAGACTAGCAAGGGAGATGGAGGAGAGGGGCATTGTCAATGCTCGCGAGCTGCGAGCGCTGCTGAGTTTCATCCGTGATGATGACGGTGATGAAAATTTGGATGTGGACGACAGAGGGAGGAGCACCTGGTGAGAGTTTGCTACTGGTAAGACGGGGATGGCAATGCGATGACAGAACGAGACGATACTGAAAGCATGGATCACCTGCAACTACAAGTCTGAATAAACCAGACAACAATCGTCCTAAAGACTGTCAGGGTTCAGAAGTAGTAACAGGAAAAAGTTGCGGCAAAGGAAATATCAAATATCAGCCATGTAACAGTAATGCTGATATTTATTCATCATGGGTGCTCTGATGTCTACATCAGCAAGTAGATCACCCTTGAAAGCAATACACTGTGCCATGTTTCTGAAATTGTACTGCAAGTCTGCAATCCCAAAAGGATATAATATAACAACTCAACCAGCACACATTCTCGCTAATCTGGCCTTGAAGAATTCCACGTAGAGGCATCCCAGCTTATGGCTGAAGACAGTTTGCTATGCTGATTCTAACAGAAAGGGGGAAACAAATGGAATTGATTCCCCCAAGTAAACAATATTGTTTATTCTTCGGTCTGATCAGATGGAAGCCATTCAAGGGTGCTGCCAGTAAACATGGGCACAATCTCCCCTGAACTGTATGTATAGGTTGCAGGAACCTTCCAGGCATTCTTTCTCGGGACAATCTTTGAAGTGTTCCTTGGGAGGCCATAAAAATCAGGGCCATTGAAGCTTGTAAATGCTTCTAACTTATCTAGGGCACCAGCCTGAAATAGTGGAAACATGTCCAAAAAACCAAATCAGAAAGAGAATTTTCAACATCCACATGGTTTGTTATACTTCACAACTTCAGTATCGTGAAATTGACACCAATCTACAGCAAGATAATTTTCTTGAAATCTAGTAGTGGTGGTGGTAAATGATCATGTATTCTCTAGGAAGCAAAGATTATTGATAAGGATGAGAGTGCTAGATATAGAGATTACCTCTTCAAATACCTTGGCGTAAAGGGACAAGGCAATAGGAGCACTGTATATTCCTGCACATCCACAGGAACGTTCTTTGTTCCGTTTATCATGGGGGAGCACTGTCAGTGCCAAGAAAGTACCATCTACTCCGACTTGTTGCAGCAGATAGAATAGCTTGTCCTGGGTAGAAGGTTGAGAAACAGTTAACAGGAGTACTGTTCCAAATTACAGAAACAAGAGCTTTTCACATGACAGTTGATTAAAATGATGGGCAGTAGCCAAATCTAACCATGCAAAAAAAATGTAATGCAAGAACATTGTTATGGATCTAATTATACATTGATGATGGAATATTTGGTCATATTTTGAACCAAAATGATTATCATCATGCCTGTTTAGGAAGTGATTTTCATAATTGCTTAGGAAATGTCTAGTCATTTCATGAACCAAAAGAAATTTCATTGTGCATTTGTAACAACTGGTAGCATTTCTTAGGGCCTGTTTGGTTCTTTAGTCCAAAGTTTAGTCCTGTCACATCGAATGTTTAGATACTAATTAGGAGTATTAAATATATGTTAATTATAAAATCAATTGCACATAATTCGCGAGACGAATCTTTTAAGCCTAATTAGTCCATGATTTGACAATGTGATGCTATAGTAAACATGTGCTAATCATGGATTAATTAGGCTTAATAGATTCGTCTCGCGAATTAGTCTCCGTTTGTGCAATTGGTTTTGTAATTAGTCTATGTTTAATACTCCTAATTAGTATCTAAACATTCGATGTGACACGGACTAAACTTTAGTTCGTGGAACCACACACTCCCTTATTGGACGGTGATTGCAACATACAATGAGTCTCTCTTTTTCAGTCCTGGCAAGCAATAATTGTGTGGCTGCAAGCCACCCTGAAATAAAGCGTTCCTGTTGAGGAGGAGATGCTGGGGAGTCACTGTTGCAGCAACATGACCTGGGAACATGAAAGTGTTATAATCATAGAAAATGGTAGAAGTATAATGCCATTCTAGCAGTAATGCAGCACCTTCTTCACATGATTCTATGAAGTTCACTTCATCCATAGTTGTGATATGTTCCATGACTATTTTCAGCTGTGGAAGTTTTTTTACAAGTGGTGCCAATATTCTATCAATGAAAACCTTCTCACGGTCAAATGTGTCGACATGCGGATCCGTGACTTCTCCATGAACCTGAAGAAAAATCACAAATACCGATAAAAGCTGTTGCATAAGGAAGTGCAACAAAAAACAAATTACCAAATAGTAGAAGCAAGAATGTTGATTATGTCCAGTAAAGGCTAGTCACATGGATCACAACTCTAATCAAAAGGTCAGTAGTGCATCAAGGATGCAACGCACCAAAGCTACTTACAAGCAAGGGCATTTCCTGTCTGACCATCTCCTTGAGGACAGGCAAGCATTTCCCAATATCAGTGACACCATCTTGGGAATTGGTAGTTGCTCCGGCAGGATACAGCTTCACAGCACAGACTACACCACTCTTTCCTAAAACCACATACATTCAACATAAACATCACGATCCAGATAATCCATAGATGGATAAATGCACACAACCTTGGTATTTTAAGCACATTAGCACATATGTACATCTGCATTGCATTGTGTGTGAGTCTACCACAAATAGACAGTGAATCCAACAATAGCGCTGGCTACTTGTTGGATTTTTACTCGTTAGGAGCACATGGATGCAACCCAAAGCAACCGGACAAATGACACGTGAAGTTGATCTACATGCCACAGGTAAAGATGCAGCTTAAGATCTGAAGATGAAAAAGGTCTGAAGAACATGTAACTGCATGGAGATAATTCATACTTCCGAGTTTGATCTCCTCTGGGCTAGTGTTGTCCGTGAGGTAAAGGGTCATGAGTGGCTCAAAGCTACTGGGCCTGTTCGCTCCAGCTTATTTAACCGGCTTATCAGCCACCAAACAGTATTTTCCTCTCACAACAAATCAGCCATTTCAGCTTTTCAGCCGGCTTATAAGCTGAAGCGAACAGGCCCACTCCCGGGCGGCAGCGCCTTCATGATCTCCTCCCTGTACTCCAGCGCGTGCGCCGTCGTGGTCACCGGAGGCTTCAAGTTGGGCATGATGATGGCCCTCCCAAAATGCCTCGCGCTGCCACAGAGAACACAGCCAAACAACTACCTCTCAGAGACATTACGTCGAACACTCGGCATGCGCCTACCAAAGAACCAAGCAGCAGCGATGATCGGATGAACCTGTGTGGCAGCACAGCCTCGAGGACGCCGCCTTCACGGACGTGGAGGTGCCAGTCGTCGGGGACGCGTGATGATTAGCTCCTCCTCCTCCTGCTGCGACGTGGCTGCCATGGCGGTCGCCCTCAGGCTCAGGCACGGAGAAGCGCGGAAGCTGACGCGGCGAGGAGGAGGCAGCCGGAGGAAGGAGGCCGACGCCCGACGGAGGCTTCATGTGCGGGTGCGCGCGGACGGTGGTGGTGGTGGTGGCTGCCTGCATTGGCTTCCCACGCTTTATTCTCAGCGGGGACTGCGGGAGCGTGGTGCGGCCGTGCGGGAGGGTGGAGTTCGGTCGGGTTCCTTGGCAGTTGGCGCGTTATCTTGGACCTGATAGTGCACAGGGCGGGCGGCGGGACTATTGAGGCCTACCAAAAAATTTTTGTTAGAGCAACTCTTAAAAAAATTCCCTAAATTGAGGTATTGGGTTATGCTAAATTTTTTTTCCCAAAATATATCAGGACACAGAAGACTGTTAAAAATTACCCGTCAATAATTCAAAAAAGACCATGTTATTATAATTGGGTCCATTTACACCCGGCCCAAATCGAACAGCTAAATTAGTTGTATCCGCATCTTTCAATTTAGTATAGGAGACGGTGAAGAGAACCATCAAGATGCTTTAAACAAGGACCATTGCGCCACGGCTCCGAGCCAACAAATATTATTACAAAATCGTTTGCAAAGATGGAACAAAGAGCGAGAACAACATTGAACCTCGTTCTCAGGTCTCAGCTAACAAATATTATGAATCAACGAAATAATAACATTATAACTTCATAAGAATTTGAGAATTTGTGTTCTCTGAAGTCATCATCAGGCATCACCATAAACACAGCATGTACAAAGACTAAAACTGCAATTGACTAATCTAACATGTCGTAGACATACTCCTAGTATACGGCATCAATAGTAGCATCAGTAGGAGAAGGTGAGCTGGCGCTGGACCCGGGTGGCGCTGGACCTGCTCGTGCGCGAGGAACATCTGCTGGCAGCGCTCTTCTAGTATGGTGACGGCGTGTAGTCCGGTGAGGGGGCAGAGCTCGACAACGGTGTCACCGGTGTGTACTCCGACGGTGTAGCTGGGGTGTACTCTGAGGGCGTCGCCGACGTGTACTCCGCAGCTGAAGAGGCACCACTCGATGGGGTCGCCGACGTGTACTCTGACGATGCGGTGCGACGCGGAGGAGATGCCGCCAGAGGGCAGTGATTCGAAGACGAGGACAGGGATAGGCAACATCTGCATCGCTCGCCTGCCCTGGGCACCTGGATCCTCCCAATCGGAGCTCGCCGCGCCCGCTTCACGCCGCTCGCCGGGGAAAAGGTTTCGCCACCGCTAGGTGCCGCGCGCTTGCGGGTCATTGCCTCCGCGGCCATGACAAGCAACTGAACCTGACAGATCCGGCGAGGGATCGCCGAGGGGCGCGGAGAGAGAGCAGCAGTGGTGGTGGATGATGGGTCTGGAGCGTGAAGGGAGAGAGCCGGAGAGGAGTTGCACGGGGCAAGCAGGCGGCGGCTGCCACGCCTGCGGAAAAAAAAACAAGTAGGGTAGCGGGATTAGGGAATACCGCGCGTCGTGAAAATAGGTGTGTCGTCAATCTTTTGGGAGAGTTTTGGATGGACCGTTGGAGTTCATTTTTTCTCTAAAAAAGGTATTGGTTGGAGTTGCTCTTAACTTTTTTTAGCAAAAACAATTATTTTCCTGTTTAACTAAGACCTCGTTCCTCGTGAAGATAAACTGCTCCGCGGGCGACAATGCTAGTCAAAATCTAGGCCACGTGTACAGGGATCGGTCAAAGCCTGAAAGGGTGGATCCATATTAGCGAATCTTTGTTTTTTTTTAACCATGTACTGGATAGACCGACACGTCGAATAGCTACGCACATGAGATTTAAAAAAGTCCATTTAGAGCGTCTATCTTCACATTTTCCCTTTATCAATCTATAGGAGAATCTCCTTTGACAATTTTAGAATTTTTCAGGGAAAGTACCGCAGGATCACCTTTCCTCTTTCTTCTCTCGATCCACTGGTCAATGGGTAAAAAGCTTTCTTCTTCCTCTCTCTCTCCCTTTCTCACTTCTCTCTCCCTTCTCCTGCGCCGGCGCTTGACTAGCAACCGCGACGCCCTCCTGCGGCGCGCTGACCAGGGCATGGGCGGGCGGCGGCGGCCTCATGGGACGCGGCCACACTCGGGACAGCGGTGTGAGGAGCTGGGCGACGCGTGCGCTGCCGGTAGCCATGGCCGAGTAGGCCATCCGAGCAAGGGCAGCGGTGGGCAACGGCAGTGCCAGCTCGCGAGCAGACGGTTTTGCGCCCGACGGCGGCAGCCCCGGTGGGCGGTGCCCAACGGTCCCCACGGGCGTACTCGCCCAAGCGCCGGCGGCACTCACTGGCCAGATCGGGTGGTCAGAAAAATCATGTTACGTGCAGACCCTACGGTTGCATAGGTAGAGAAGGAAAGGGAGATGTGTGAATTCCTCCCTGCAAAGGGGAGAGATAGTGGAAGAAAGGGGATTGAGAAAAAATAAAGAGGAAAGTGAATGCAAAGGGGATTTGATGGAGCTGATTTTTCTCCTTTAAATCCTCTTTATGGCTGAAAGGAGGAGAGAGGAAAGGGAATCTGCTGGAGATGATCTTACATTGTGCATTATATTGTATATTGTAGTCGGAGCCGGCTATCTGTAACACCCAGTGTTAATGACAACTTAAGTATGACATTAAGAAGCTAATGGTGAAATTTGGATTAAAGGAAGGTAAATTGGGCCAAAGTCAAATTTGAGCTGAATTCGACTAAATTTGCAATTTGGAGTTTTCAATTTGGATAAATTGGCAAAGATATGAAATTAAGACTTGATAGTATTTAGAACTCAAAAGAGTGAAACTTGGGGTCTAATTCAAGTTATAAACCTCTCAGAAATATAATCGAAGATGGAATCGACGAAGTTACTATGCATCGTTCGAAAACACGCGAATCTGAAAATAATATTGAGTACACAACTTTGGAACCAATTTCTGGAGAATTTTTCTTGTAAGTGAGCAGATGTTTTTGGACATTAGTGAAATATGGTCTATGGAGGAGGAAAATGAAATATTGTTGGCCAAAGTGGAAGGTTCAAATTTAAAATGAAGTCCAAAATCAGCAAATGAGCAGATTTCAGCCTTCTCGCCGAAATAATTTTAAGTCTGAAAAACAGTAATGATTGGCAGTTTTTGGCGCAAGTTTCTGAGAAATCTAATGTGAAAGTTATATGGGTTCTTATGCAAAATGGAATCTTTGTTAGTTTTAGAACAAGGATAGGCAAGGGTCAAGCTGTATGGAACAAGTTTGCCTAATTTAAATCAAGCTCAAAGAAGTATAAATGACCCTGCACCATACCTTACAAAACTGAATTGAAAGGATTCAGTTACATATTGATTTTGCCCGAACTTGGGGCTTAAAAATCTTAGTCTTAGAGTGATCATTTCGGTTGGAGGCCAATCAATCAAATAAAGTGCTTGGATTACTCTACAAGTTCGCTTAAAAGAGTTTTACGAGTTGAGATGGAAATTTTTGAGTAATTGAGGCCTGAACATGTCGATTGGGAGGAGATGAAGGAGAAAAGAAAGAGCAGAGACGACAGGAGCCGTGCCCCAGTGCGGCACCTCTGCCCACCGGCCAGCGCGACGCGCTAGGCCACGTCCGCGCCACGCACGCCTACAAGTCGCCGAGGTAGCCTCCATGCACGGTGAAAATTTCGCATAACTACCGCTCCCGCCCTCATCCGATTTACCCTGCCGCCCGACTACCCTTTGCTCCGACTTGGCTTGGTCTGGCACCTCCAATCTGACTTGGTCTGGATTGAGTGCGCCTATGACTGCTGCCATGCTGGGATGGAGTGTGAGGAACTGAGTGTATCGGGTTTTGCCAATAAAGTTGCTCGTACTCGCGTTCCGTTAGCTGAGCCAGTTGCATAGTGTATTTGGTTTGAGGCATTGCCCAGGTAATCAAGTCGATGGATGCGATATTGGCGAAAGGAGTATGATGTTGACACGATTGAACTGCTTCAAACGCGAGATCCAAGTTCATAATTGGTAGATCAACTGCAAGGCGGCGACGACGCTTTGCTCTTGCAGTGTTTCTTGCTCACCGTCAATCTCTTTGAGCTTCAGTTTCTTCTCCAGCTACATTG
Source organism: Setaria italica (assembly GCF_000263155.2). NCBI lineage: Eukaryota > Viridiplantae > Streptophyta > Magnoliopsida > Poales > Poaceae > Setaria > Setaria italica. Next base: position 36,741,777 of record NC_028454.1, on the reverse strand, counting down.
GCGTGAGCTCATCCTACGGGACGTCATCTGGGTGACGTTCATGCCACGGATTTCTTTCTAGTTGCTCTTCCTCCTCGCCTTCCTGTGCAGCAACAAGGGCGAAGAGTTCCTGCTCCGGAGAATAGCATCCCGAACTTGACGTAATGACCTCTGCGGAGCTGTCTTCTTCGTAGATATGCGACATAGGGGTTCCCTCCTGGTACGGGAGGGTATCAAGGGAAGCGACAAAGCGTGACTCGTCATCCTTGGACAGAGTACGAGGCTTCATGTTGGGCCAGTAGGCGAATATGCCTTGTGAAGTTGATGTAATCGTTAGACCCTGTTGTGGACCTAATAATAGAGTTTTCTCGTCCGGATCCAAGTAGTAGTCAAGGTCCTCGGTCAAATCCAAATTGAATTGTGATCTAGACAGGGTAGCTTGGTAGACAGCACCCGAGTTTTGGAATCCGAATAGGAATCGACTTGGGTTGTAGTCCAATTCGCACGATAGCTTAAGCGCCAACTTGTGGGAACCAGTCCGACTAGCGGGAGAAGTCGAGTTGTACTCGGACTCGTCTCCCCAGCCTCTGACTAGGTTAGAAATTGAAAATTCGTTGAATTTCTCGACGAAATCCTCCAGAGCTTGGCGCTAAAGGTTAATGGCGTGCCGCTTCTTCTTCGAGGCCGGCGCAATATGTTGGTGGAAGTTTCGAGCACTGTCTGCGATGCAAACCCACGAGCTGAAGATGAACGACGTCGCGCCGGCTTCGAATGCGACAATTGATTTGATGATGACTTGGGCCATCGAGTTCGCCAATGGATTCTCAACGAGATCCCCTACCTAGCGCTCCAGCTGTCGGTGTTGAGACCCGTCAACCTACCAAGGGGGGTGCCCAAGGTGGTGTTTAGTGTGTGGGGCTCACCGAGATCAGAAACTTGAAGGTGAACTCGAACACACGATTTAGACAGGTTCAAGCCACTAGGTTGCGTAATACCGTACGTCCTGTGTGTTGGTTGAACTTGTTTGGAGGGGGTCCCTGCCTCACCTTATATTGCTAGGTAGGGTTACAGGTCTGTTGTTTACAAGAATACTAGTCGGATTCGACTAGTGAATCCTACTCTAATTGCTACGAGTAGTTTCCTAATCCTCGACTAGTTCTTGTCCTCTACATAGACCACGTCGTCCTGCACCGTACTCTCCATGTCTTACACGTCTCGATGTACAACCATATATCTAGGACTGTCCAAATCTTCTGGTGGACCTATAAATGTATGGACGACACACGCCCTCTGCCAATGGGCTCGCCCGATGCTGACACGGAACCCTCCCACATGCACAAGGTCTGATCCACATAGATCTCAGGTGCCAGCGCTCCATCGAGGCATCGAATCCACGAGAAGAATACGGCCCGTCTCACATCCCACCTACCCTTCCCTCTCCCCCTCGCCAAAACCAAAAGAGATCAGCACTTAGTTTGTAGTTTGACTAAGGGCCTGTTTGGTTATGGTTGCTTATCCATAAGCAACTTAAAAATAAGCAAATAAGTTGCTTATAACTCAAACACTCTTGCTTATAGAGTTGCTTATAAGTTGCTTATGCATAAGCAAATAAGCAACTTTTGGGTTGCTTATGGGGCACTTTACTCCTCCTACCCTCATTCTCTCTCCTCTCTCCCTTTTCTCTCTTCTCTCTCCCATCACCACTGCCTGGCGCCGCCGCCTCCGCGCCGCCCACCGCCGCTCCCGCCCGCCGGCCGCCTCCGCGCCGCCCGCCCGCCCGCCGGCCGCTGCGCCGGCCGTCGGCCACTCGCCGCCCGCCTCGGCGCCGCTCACCGCCCGCTCCCGCGTCGGCCGCCGCCGCTCCCGCCCGCCCACCGCCGCTGCGCCGGCCGTCGCCCGCTCGCCGCCCGCCTCCGCGCCGCGCCGGCCGCTCGCTGCCGGCCGCCCGTGGGATGGGATGGAGGGAATCAGATAAGCAACCCAAACCAGATAGGGGTAGAGGGAAATGGGATGGCAGGGGCAAATATGTCAATAGCAATCAGATAAGCAACCCAAACCAAACACCTAGACTTATAAATAAGCAACTACAATAAGCAACTTAAGTTGCTTATAAATAAGCATCCATAACCAAACAGGCCCTAAGAGTAAAATCCACGGCCGGTCCTTAAACTTGTAGCGATGTGTCATCCCGATCCCGGTCCCCAAAATTGCAAGATGCATAATCAGCTGCCCAAACTTGATAATTGTACTGTATGAGTCCCCTTATTTGAGTTAAATTGCATATGTGGCATGCCGACTATGATACGACTTGAATCCGGCATATAGGGCCCACGTGTCATCTCTATCTCTCTTTCTTTTTTTTTCCCCACCGACCAAACAACAACAGCTGCATCTTCTTCTTCTTCCCCGAGCTGCACACCAGCGCCCATGATTTTAGCATGCCATCTGCCTCTCTTTGTTCCTTCTCCACTGAAGCAACCAATAGCAACTCTCCTTTCTATTCGTTCTTCTCCATGAACTAAGAAGCAAACCATCAGCTCCCTTCCTCTGCGCTCGAGCAAAGCGTCACAATCTGTGCAGCTCACCTCCACGCAAGCAAGAACCACCCACCAGCAGAACCCAAACCCCAAGCCTAGAGTTAGTATTGCTGTCACCATGCGGGTGTCCGCGCCTTCAAGGCATCTCCTTCGAGCCGTCACCACTGAACACGCCACTGGCCGGAGTCTCCGCCATGGCTGCGCTGCTACGCGTCGTTCTGGGCTGCGGTCGAACCATCATAAATGATACCGCATCGATGCTGATTGCCGAGCTCTAATCCTTCACTTCCTTATCCACAACCTGCTCGACGATATGCTGGTGTGGTAGGTGGTGCTTGTGGAATAGAGGTGCGCATCAGAGAGCAAGGAGAGGACCTCCACAAATCGTGCATTTGTAGGGCCGCAAGGAGCTCGCTACACCTTTCGCCCCCGAGGCCCCGACGGCCAACGCCCCTACCACCCAGAGCTCACACATATGCCCCTTTCAGAAGCTCGCCCAACCGCCAGGAGCTCATGTTGCCAACCCGCCACCCTAATCCCGGAGGTCATGCCGCCTGAATCCAGAGCTCGTGGTGTGCAGCTGCGACGGGAGGCTTGTGGACTACGAGGCGAGCAGCTGTGGCGCGAGGCATGAGCTGGAGCAAGAAGCAAGGAGCGGCGCCTGTGGGATCTTGAGGTCCGCGCTCCACTAGGTGCTCTCCTTCCCTCTGCCGATGGCCACCATGGCTATCCTCTGCTTCAAGGAGCGGCGCGTGACGGCGTGAGGACGTGGGAAAGGGGATGAGGGAGAGGGAAGGATTGAGCGGAGAGATGGGGTTGACGTGTGGGCCCACCTACAAGTTCCATATGATGCACAGTCAGCATGCCACATAGCTGGCTTAACTTGAATTAAAAAGATTTGGGACCTATATGATACGATTAGCAATTTTGGGGAGCTAATTACGCATTTTGCAAGTTCGGGGACCGGGACGACACACCGATACAAGTTTGAGGACCAATCACGGAGTTTACTCTTTGATTAATCTCAAAAGTCGTCTCCAATAATTGATCATAGAATAATCGTTGAATTAGCGATGAATCCTCCTCGCCCCCTACTGTACGTACACCTCACGTAAACTTCACTGCTCGATCGATCTCCTTTTATTACGAGTACTTCTTTTTATAACGGGGGAAAGTAAAGATCCGTCGTCCCATCCTGTCACGTCAGGGGCACAGCGCACGCACGAAAGCGAAGCGAAGCGAAGCCAAGAGGATCGGTGCTCGTGCGGGACGGGACCGGACGGGCGCCCTCCCCCTCGCTGCTCGGAAGCTGCTCGATTCGGCCAGCGATAAAACCGTTCGGGGGGCTCCATCGCAACATTCTTCGCCTCCTCCTTTCCTCCCCCCAAAGGCGCGGCGCGAATTCCACTTCCGGGTTCCGGCGCCTCCCCACCACGCGGCGTCGCCGCCTTTTTCCCGTGCGCTGCCCGACTCGTTTCCTTCCTCCGCCGCTTTTGTTACGCCGCGGCCTCGCCTGCTCGGGCGCGTTCCCTCCACGTTCCTCCTGGGCTCCTGGCTGCCCGCCTGCTCGGCGCGTGCCGCGTGGGGTTCGTTCGTCCTGCTTCCTCCGATCGGGTAAGCGTCGGGGACGGCTCTCTCTCTCTCTCGCTCTCGCTCCGGGTAGCAAATTGGGACTTGGGGAGGGGCGAACTCTTGTTTGGATTTGGGCACCGGTTGCGTTGCGTCGGGATGTGTCGCGTGGCGTTGCGTGGGTTTTGAATTCCTGTTCCGCGTCATGCTTTCCTCAGATTCACGTATCTCGCGCCCGTCCTGCCTTGTCTTGCCGCTCGCACTTTTCTTGCCCTTCGCTATTCTCATGATGGTTCTTGCACGCCTCCGTTTTTTCGTTCGCGTAGCCGGCACGGTTCGTCGCCCTTTTGATCCGATCCTCCTCTAGTCCTCTGTTCCTTGGCTCCTGACTTTTGACCAATGGAAGCATTTCGTTTGTTTTCCTAATTGTTAGTTCCCGGTGGCTTCGAATACGAATTCTTCCACGTTTCTTTGCTGTTTATGTGGCGTATTGATTTCGGGTTCCTGCTTTCGAATTGAATTTCAGGAGGCGGAGCCGCTCCGTGGAATCTGACTGGATCGTCGAGCGGGGACGAAGGCTCGGGGCTCTTCAAGGAGGGGGAGCGGCAAATGTGGCGCCAGTTTAATGACCTGTGGGATGTGCTAGGATCCGGATTTCTCTCGTCCAGGTTCCTCTGATCCAGCTGTCTCGGCACCTCAACCTTGTCCCTGTGCGTGCGCACGCGCGCGTCTCGGGAAGTCGGGATCGTCTGGTTGGTGGCATCGGGATTTGAGAGGGGGAGATGGACGACGAGGATTACTCGTGGGTGCGGCGCACGCGGTTCTCCCACTCCGTCGTCCGCTCCAACTCCGGCAGGGAGCAGTTCGGCGCCTTCGTCGAGCAGTTCAACCGCGGCGCCGCGCTCAAGCAGAAGGGCTCCGCCTCGGGGTTCAAGCTCCATGGCCTCAACATGGAGCCAGGGACGAGGTTCTCCACCTCCGCCCTTCCGAGGACGAGCTCGCTGGGCATCCAGCCGAAGCCCAAGGACTTGTCTTCGGACGCCAAGCCGACGCAGCACGAGAAGGCAGTCGGTGATCGCCCGCCGCCGGACGTCAAGCCGACGCAGCACGAAAAGGCAGTCGGTGATCGCCCGCCGCAGCAAGCACCGGCGACGCAGGACGATGCCAAGGCTGCAAATGGGAAGAAAGGAAGCAGCAACCTGAGCGTGGCCGTCCCTCGCGAGCCCACGGATGATGAGAGCCCTGGAGCCCTCGAGTTCTCCTTCCACCCCGACGAGCAGAGCCTGAAGCTGCAGAGAGCGTGCTCAAGCCCTGCTCCGTTTCCGAGGAAGGAAACGCCGGGCAATGACGCCCTGACGCGCAGCTCGTCGCTTAGTGTCCTCTGCGATGGGCCGATGGTGAAGCAGAGAGCGAGGTCGCCTCTCCCATCTCGCCACATCCCTGAAGTGTTTCAGGAGGCAAAATCAGCCAGCAAGAGGTTCTCCACTCCGCCACCGCCCCGGAGATCCGCGTCATCGCTAGACCTGATTGGGAATCAACCTGCGCCGGTGAGGGCACCGGGCAAGCTGAAGCATAGGAAGGAGGGCCATGCCAACGGAAGGGCGAAGGTTGCTGCACTGGAGGTGCTCGAGAAATGGTCCGTCGATCGCTCCCAGCTGCTCATTGGGCACAGGTTTGCGTCCGGGGCTCACAGCCGGTTATTTCACGGAATCTACAAGGAGCAGCCTGTTGCCGTCAAGTTCATCAGACAGCCTGATGATGAGGAAGATGCAGAGCTGGCTGCTCAGCTTGAGAAGCAGTTCAACACCGAAGTTTCCACTTTGTCACGCCTCCATCATCCTAATGTCATTAAGGTAATTCTTAACTTCCCATTGTTTAGGATTTCTTTTATGGTTATGATGCTGGCCTAATTCTGCAGTGGCTGTACTTCTACAATATCATGGAATAGTCGCACAATTCTATTATTGCGTGCTTTATGTTTTGTAGTTATTTTACTTTGTGACAATTTGTGTTTAGATGCACTCATGATTATATGGCCAACTATCAACATTTGAATTATTCATGTATATGTGGTTTCCTTATTGCTGACAACTGCTACAGTATGCAGAATTGCATATGCAGACGAACCCTTAAACCTGCAATTAACCTTCAGATTATGTGTTTATTTCCTTGCATTTAATTGGCATAACCCTCTTCCAGCTGATCTGGACACTTGAGAATCCCTGAAGATCAGTACTAGTGTAGGGTAGTATTTAGTAGCTGCACTTTTAAGGTTGCCTTCCATAGTTCCATGCGGTCCTACTAACATGCCTAACATACGGGCACATGGTAGTCCTGCTGTCCAACTGAGTGGTGGCGATTGTTTCATTGTTTGACTTGCAAGCACACTAAAATTCAGGAAATGAAAGCCCATCCTTTATCATGATAGTTACAAATTGTGATCTTGCTTCTATGAGTCTCATTCTCAATCAATCCACATTTTGTTTATGTAGCTGGTTGGAGCATGCAGCAGTCCACCGGTATTCTGCGTCATCACTGAATTCCTTTCTGGAGGTTCTTTGAGAGCGTTTTTGCACAAGCAAGATCACAAAGCTCTTCCTCTAGACAAGATTATCTCAATTAGCTTGGATATCGCACACGGCATGGCATACATTCACTCGCAGGGAGTTGTCCATCGTGATGTGAAACCAGAGAACATCATATTCGACGAAGAATTTTGTGCAAAGATTGTTGATTTTGGAATAGCTTGTGAAGAAGAGTACTGCGATCCTCTAGCAAATGACACCGGGACATTCAGATGGATGGCTCCAGAGATGATGAAGCACAAAGCATATGGTCGAAAAGTTGATGTCTACAGCTTTGGCCTCATCTTATGGGAAATGTTTTCAGGTTCAATACCTTATGAAGAGCTGAATCCATTTCAAGCAGCTTTTGCTGTTTTTGACAAGGTAATAACCTGATCCTCATTTCCTTCCTTGCGTGATGATATTTATTCATTGGCTTGTTCAAATATTAAGAGATTGGGTTGCACAAGAAAAATATTAAGAGATTGGGTTGCACAAGAAACAATATGTTTAGACATTTTGAGTAGCTGCACTGTATGGTGAAGTTTCAGAAGTACATACACAGTACAACCTCATGACCCTGCACTCCTGCAGTAGTGTTGCTTTTGGGGAAATAAAATTATGAACATAATAGTTTTCCAATTTTCAGAATGTGAGGCCGGCTATTCCTGCTAGCTGTCCAGCGCCAGTACGACTTCTAATTGAGCAATGTTGGGCCTCGCATCCGGAGAAGAGGCCTGACTTCTGCCAAATAGTTCAGATACTGGAGAAGTTTAAGACAGTTCTTGACAGAGATGGTACACTCGATAATATGCCAAGCTCGATCTGCCAGGAGACTCATGATCACAAGAACTGGCTTGCTCATTGGGTTCAAAAGCTCAAGCATAGCCAACCTGATCTCTCTGGGCCTCCTCCGCCAAAACTGTTGTAACTATTCAGCACCTTCTCCCTTCCGAACTCGCTAATCTGATAGGCCACAGAATGTAACTGCAGTTCTTTTTTATGTTGGGTAGATACAGAAAAGAAATCGTTTGTTTGCATTTTACGGCTTTATAGCATGATTAGCGCTTGCTTTGCTTCACCATGGCAGTGTTCTTGATCATCAATACACAAAATGTACATAAGCAGCTTCCAGAAAAATGCTTGTTCAAGGAGCTTAAAATGTTTGGCATCGTTACATCAAGAGCTCATTCTGACATCTTGGAACACACATTTATTTATTTATTATATCCCTTTCCTACCTTGCAACATTTCTTGTTTAAATTTATCCATATTTGCTATTGGCTATAGCAGTCTTATCACCTTCAGGACAGTTTTCTGAGCAATGCGTACCGGCTAGAAATGGGCCTCTCATAGGTGGGTTTTATTGCTTTTACTGAATTGTGCAAAACAAAAGTACAAACTATGCGTGCTTGTTTGGACATACAGGTCTGTCATCTGTGCTGTAGCCTACTGTTTAAGTCCCCTTGTCCATCTCTTACAAAATCCGAAATTGTGCTTCCTGTCATCTTGTTCAGTAGAAGCGACTGTTTATTCAAAGCTTCAGATTTTTTTTTTTTTGCGGGCATTCAGATCTCTTTTTTTTAAGGTAATCAACGCTTCATATCTTTGGCGCTCCAGTTGGCTATATTTATCAGTGCAAGTGAAGCTCGATTTTATTCCCTTGCAATAAGATTAATTCCTCAGCAACAAATTCAGAACTTGCGGTTTCCCTACAGTACGTGATGGTATCGAATGATACTACTCTATCAACACCGGTTTTCTGAAATCTAAAGTTCTGAATCCTGACAAAAACCTAAAATCCGGGGTACACTCTACTTACAAATATGCAGCTCAGCAGTAATCCTCGTTGGACGCACGCCATGCTGTCATCACACGACCTCCACCGCCGTCCGGCCAAAGTCGAAGGTCAGCATGGAGGCCCTGAACTTGGTCTGCTTCTCGGGCGAGCCGACCACCACCGGGGGAGCCACCGGCGGCGCCGCCGCCGCCGCCGCCACGGCCGCGGTGCGCTCGGGCGTGCCGAGCCACTTGGCCTGCATGTACTTGTGCTTCCTCCAGGGCCCCATGTGCATGTTGTTCTCCTTCATGCACTGCTTGGCGGCGGCGCACATGGCCTTGACCACGGCGCGCAGCCGGTCGGCCCGGCCGACGAACACCTCCGGCAGCGCGGCCACCAGCGCCCGGTACTCGGCGCCGGCGCGCGCCACCTCGAACTCGGCGCGGAAGCTGAGCTCCACCACCACGCGCACCGCCTTGCCGCTCCGCGTCTGCACCACCACGTCCACGTAGCTGTGCTCGCCTGCACACGTCAGATTTTTCAGCCGGTCAGAAGGCACGTCAAACGTCATGAGGCATGTAGTAACGGACGAGCCAAACTTGTGTGACGCGGAACGAACGAACTGTTGGGTATCGAATGAATATCTGGTTGGGAAGTTTTGGGATGTTTCTGTGCAAGTGTGGTGTATAATTCCTTTGGTCCGGGAGGGGTTGATGTGGACGCGGCAAGTGGGAGCCGTGACCGGTGAACTGAGAGGGAAAGAGACGCGTTCCTGGCATCTGCCTGGCCGTTTGGTTAGTAGGGAAGCGTTTCTCTTTCTCATCGAAGAAGGATGACTAGGTCCATGTGAACCATGTTAGTTTACAGAGTAGGCCGTGTTCGATATGATATCTATCTACTGCAGGTAGGCGCTACTGGCAGAACGCTTCTATAATCCATCTCTCTCAAGAAAAATCCATACGCGTGATATGACCGGGAGGAGCTAAACAACAAAATCAGTCGAGCCCACTTGCAGCATGTACGTGAAAAATGTTTGGTGGCATAGGATCTTCTCTTCGCTAAAACACCCCTAATTTGGATATTCCCCTCTCTTTCCTTCTGGTGATCGCCGTGGGTTTCAGCAAAGAAATCGGTGACGAGGCACGGTAGAAACTGAATGTGAATTAATTGTACGCGCGACGTAGCCGCAGATGATCAATTACCTGAAGGGATGTCCGGCGAGCGCGTCCACTTGGACGTGCAGAGCGCGCTGTTGTACCCGGCGTCGCGCAGCCGCTCGGCGACGCGCCGGAGCATGCAGCGCCGGCAGTCCCCGCCGGCCGCGGGCCGCCCCGTGCAGGAGCACGCCGTGCCCGCCGCGGCGGCGGCGCGCATGCTCTTGATGGCCGCCTCCGTGTCCGCCCGGATCCTGCTCTCGGCCGGGCTGGTCTTGGACAGGGCCTCCTGTATCATCCACATCCACGCATATTTGCATCGCTCAGCACCAGAAGATATTACCAGGCTAGCTAGGCCAACGCAAAACAACAAAGACACAAAAGATCAATCCAAATATCGTGGATTATTCTTTATGTGGTCGTGGCGGCGGTGCTGCCTGCCAACGAGCTGCAAATCAGTTTATCTTCTCGATTCGTCTTCTAACCAGGGAAGAACACTTGCTCGATCGATCTTGATCAGCATGCGAAACAGCAGATTGCCAAATCAAATGGAGGGAGGGCTTACATGCAGCTGGGAATGTTGGGTCCGCCAGAAGGCCTTGCTCTCGGCGGTGTCGCCGCCGCTGGAGCCCTCGTCGTCGTCGTCGTTCTCCGGCCACCGCTCCCTCTCGAAATCCTCGAAGAAGCCCAGCACCATGTTCGACAGGCTCATCTCGCTGTCCATCGCCTCCTCCATCACCATGGCGTGCTGTTTGTGCTGCGATTTGGTTTCTTTCGTTGTGGCTGCCCAACTGACACAGGCTCTCCTTTGCTTTTTGTGCGCAACGGTGCTCTCCTCCGACTTGGTCGACCCGGAGAGGATTATGAGCTCATATATAGCTGGGGAGCGTTGGGGACGTGGCGAACGGGCAGTGGTTGGCTGCTGGGCACGGTGGAGCGGAGCCCACAGGCTGGGGATGAGGCGATTGGGCACGGGCAGGTGGCTGGACCACGGGAACAGCACGGATCCACGTCAGGCACCTAGCCGGATTCTATGCGCACGACACGGAACCGTACTGTATTGAAGCTCGAGACTTGCAGTAAGAGCCATTTTTATACCAGAATGTCATAAGTGTTTTTCTTTACAAATGTAAGTAACCCTAACAATGTCATTTAGGGAAAAAGGGTTATGGACCATTTCATAACTAAGGATCGAGGGTTTATTACTCTAATATGGGTGATTGAGACCGTAGTCCGAATTTGTAGCGGAAGCCAAGCCTCACGGTTTCTCCTTCTAACTTGGCTTGGTTGTATGTTTCCATAAAAAAAAACCTTCAACTGTATAAACAAGTATATCATAATATTGTCCACCGAAGAGAAAAATATTTCAAGTGACCAATCTGAATAGTCGAACGCTTATCCTTAACAATGACAACCTACTCTCATTCATGCTGTGTTGCGATCACCTTCTTAATAAACAACGCCCTCGTTATATAGCAAATGTGGAGCTGTGTTCAAACCCTAAGATGGGGTCAAAGAAGATCACCGGCAATAATAAGCTGATAAGTGAAGCGGTGTTTGTGTATGCATAGAGAGAATGGAGACACGAAGTAATGACATGAAGAGTTTCTTCAAAAAAAAATGACATGAAGAGCAAAAAGCAAGACAGTGTTCATAATGGTTGGAACAGAGCAGGTTTTCAGTATT